>NC_080796.1:57456715-57770215 GCF_028018385.1 Neofelis nebulosa
GAAGTTGCATACGGTAGTTGTTATTAGATCAAGACAAGGGATTCGGATATAATTCTGAGAGTGAATGGAAGTAACGGGTTTGCAACAAAAGATAAGATATTATCTTATATGACTATATCTTATATAGTCATTTAATCCTTCTTTTGATTAGTAGTATTTGTATGATATATGTATTTTTTACTTTTAATGTACCTATATTATTGTATTTAAGGTGAATTTCTTATAGACAACAAATAGTTGGACCACTTTTAATCCATTCTGATGATCTTTAATTGTATTTTAATTGTATTTTATTTGTTGTGCTTAGGCTTTTAATGCAATTAGACTTTTACTATAATTATTGGTTTGAATTTAGGTCAACCATTTGTATTGGATTTCCGGTTGTTGGCTCTGTTATTACTCTTTCCCATTCTCTGCCTTTTTTGAGATTGTCTCCACTCTCTTAGCATCCCATTTTAATTCACCAACTATATTTTGTACTATATCTCTTTGTAGTTTTCTTTTAGTGTTTGACGTAATGATTCTAATATACATACTTAACTTTTGAAAGTCCATGTAGATCCAGTATTTTCCCAGTTCAAGTGGAATATTGATCTATCTTCACATTCACTGGCTTTTCTCTTTCATCTCAATTTAGCAATTGAGCCCTTAGAGTGAGAACTTTGTTGTGGTGCTGGGGTAACCTTTTAGGCACTAATATTATGGGGTATTTTATAAGAGTTTAAAAATCTTTGTCAGATACTTACATCGATGTCATCTCAGTGGTGACACACATTGGTGATCTTCTCTCACGTGAGCTGACATGTTCTTGTTCTTCATTTTCCAAATAACTTTGGATTACATCCTGGACATTTTGAATATTGTCTTACAGGATTCTGCCTCTCACTTAAAGCCTATGAAGAATGACATTTATGTTTTAACAAACAGTCAGCCCAGTTGGACTCAGGCTGCAAGTACCGATCAGCCTTTATTGTGCTCTACCTGCAATATCAGTTCTGTTTCTAAAGTCTTTGCAGTATTATTTGATTATGAATTGAATTAGTGGCCAGTCTGGGATCTTGATAGTGATATAGCAGTTTGTTTTACTTTTAAGTTTTTATTTTAATTCAGTTAGTTAACATACAGTGTCATATTCATTTCAGGTGTGCAATATAGTGATTCAACACTTCCACTCATCACCTGGTGCTCATCAAGACAAGTGCACTCTTTAATCCCCATCACCTGTTTAACCCAACTGCCCACCCACTCCCCTCTGGTAACCATCAGTTTGTTCTTTGTAATTAAGAGTCTGTTTCTTGCTTTATCGCTCTCTCTCTCTCTCTCTCTCTCCTCTCTCTTC
The DNA here is from genome assembly GCF_028018385.1 of Neofelis nebulosa. NCBI lineage: Eukaryota > Metazoa > Chordata > Mammalia > Carnivora > Felidae > Neofelis > Neofelis nebulosa. The sequence goes on from NC_080796.1 coordinate 57,458,055, forward strand.
TCTCTCTCTTTCATTTTTTCCCTTTGCTTGTTTGTTTTTGTTTCTTAAATTCCACAATGAGTGAAGTCATATGGTATTTGTTTTCTCTGACTTATTTGGCTCAGCATTATACTCTCTAGCTCCATCCATGTCATTGCAAATAGTAAGATTTCATTCTTTTTTATGGCTAAATAATTTTCCGTTGTATATGTATGTAACCTCTTCTTTATTCATCCGTCAATCAGTGGACACTCGGATTGCTTCCATATCTTGGCTATTGTAAATAATGCTGCTATACACATAGGGGTTTATGTATTCCTTTGATTTAGTGTTCTTATACTCTTTGGGTAAATACTTAGTAGTGCAATTGCTGCATCATAAGGTAGTTCCATTTTTAACTTTTTGAGGAAAAAATTTTCATAATGGCTGGACCAATTTACATTTCCACCAATAGTGCACCAGCATTTCCTGTTTTCCATATCCTCTACAGCATTTGATATCTCTTCTCTTTCAGATAATAGGCATTCTAACAGGTGTGAGCTGATTTCTCATCATGGTTTTGATTTGCTCTAATGGACTGACTCTAAAAACAAAAAACAAAAAACAAAACAACAAACCCCCCTCCCCCCCAAGCACAAAACAGACCTTCACCTGCATGGGAAGACATAATGGAGCATGCTCTGTCCCTGGGTCTAGTGGAGCAGTTTCCTAGTGCACGAGCATATGTTGGCTCTGGATCTGGGGCACGGGGTAGGAGGCAGATGTTTCCTGGCATTTGATCATTACTCTGGGGTTCTAGAGAGACTACAAGAACTGTAAAAGTTTTAGTGGCACCTCTAGGCTCAACGATCAAGGACGAGGGCAGACAGCCATGGTAGCTGGAGTCATCGTTTACACACATTTGGCTGTGGGAGCCCACTGCAGGTGCTTGTGTAGTAGCAGGGGTCAGTTGTGGACATACACACACAGAGCCAGCAGCAAGGGCCAGAGTCAACTGTGGGCACTCTAGCAACTGCCTGGGCCATGGCTGCTTGCATATTCTCCTGTGGCTGCAGGGTCTTCCTATAAACGGACGCACAACAGTGGAGGCAGGTGAGAGAATCAGGCAGGTGTACAATGGAAGGGCTAGCTGCAAGTAAGCCTAGGATTCAGGCCAGTGTGCACCCTTGGTCAGCCACAGGCACACAGACAACAGTGAAGGCCAGTGATAAGAGTTGGGTAAAGGGTGTTCAGGTTCATAGCTGGAGGGGCTAGCTCTGAGTCTCAACATGAAGAAGGATCAATTTCGTGGATCTAAGCTGGTGTCTTGCACTCACACAACCACAGAGGCCTGGACTACTTGCTGGTGCAAGTCCTGGGCTTCTGCTGGGGTTTGGAAGACCAGGAGTGGGAGGGACTCAGGCAACTGTCATCTGCAAACTCAAATATCTGGGGTGTGACAACCAGTGGAATTTGTAAGGGGTCCACATGGCTGTCCTGGAGGTCGGTTTCCTCAATGGCAAAAGGTGCTAGAATACTTTGCAGGGCAGATCACTGTGGCTCTTGACTGAAATATTGGTAGCCCCTTATTCTTCGTGTTTCTGGCTGTCTCTGTATGTCTCAGTTTTGCCAGTCTCTTGGTGGGGTGAAATAAGAGGGGTTATTCCTTCAGTGCCCTTAAAAAGCTAGAAAAGCTGGTCACTCACCATGCTCTCCCTTTCCCAGCAGGGAACCTGTTTCTAGCTGGATTGTTTCCTCTTGGTATTGAGCAGTGCTGGTCTGGAATGAGATAAAACAGGCAAAATGAAGCTCTTCTTCCTTCCCTTTTTGAGCGTTACTCTCAGGGTTTTCGTTCCACTGTGTTGCTGAAGTTTCTTACCTAGACTCCTATGCTCTCCCAGAGCTGTTTTTGTTCTCAACTACCTACTTGTTGATCTTTGTCCAGGACTGGAGCCCGGGGTCTCCTGCTCCACCATTTTGGTGATGTCACTCTTTCTTAACTCTTATTGACAGCAATATAAGTCACTTCTGGCCCCCCAAACCCCAGAAGACCCTCACACAAGACTTTACTTGAGTCCAGGTACTTACTATAATGCCATGCTAAGTCTCAAAGTAAAAAAAAAAAAAATCGAGGGTGACGGATTAGAGAGTAGTCTTTAGGACATACATCAATAAAGTTAAAATTGGAGATGAGTCCAGATAGGAACACTGGATGGTAATTTTTGAATATTTGGTAACTTTTTCAGAAAAGTAGCAGGAACCCAGCATATTTTCTTGACCAAGAGAATGGCATAATGAACAAAAATTTTGAAATATTTGTCTAGATGAGTAATATGTCCTAGAAAGGGGAGAAACTAAAGGTTAAAACAGTATATTTGGAGTCATTAGAAGTATAGTTTTACTATTGGGATATAATGAGAACTAGCCAGACTAGGGAACATTTGGCATTTTGAAATTGGAAGACAAGAAAATATTCTAGATATATTGACTTTGAGGTGTCATGGAGACAGTCAAGGAAGACATTATCTGCATGCTTCTAAACCTTTGATAGAAGAATCCAGATAAAAGTCTGAGACCTTTAAAATATGGAGACACCTTCATAATATTGATTGAAGCTATGGAAAAAAAGAAAGAAAATCATCTGTGTCACTGGAAAACATAATATTTTAGGTGGAGAGGACTGTGTATCCTAATATCTGTTTATAACATATTTGTAAGTAAAAATACCTTCAGGAGTTTGAATGATACTTTTTAATATATGTTTTCATCATTCAATTGCATTTTAGAGAGATTGTTTTGCTTCCATTACAATATTTTGAAATTTCATTGTGTAATTAGACTTAAGTGATTTAAAGTACTACTTCAGACCCAGGAACCTCAAATTGTCCTTTTCTAGAATCAGGGTAATAATAATGTTAAAATATCGTTTAAATCCTATTCTGTCTTAAACATGCCTCCCACATGTTGATAATACATTGTGTTTATGTTTCAGATGCTGAATTTCCTTTTGTGATTTTAAGAAACACTTTGACTTCTGAGAAAATGATTTAGTGAAATTATTATTTTTAATCATAGCTGAATTTAGTGTTCAATATATTTAACTTACCATGCAAAAAGAGGATAGCCAACTTTAGTAATGAATGAATAATGATTTCTTCTATTATTATTTAGAGTTAACCTCAAGAAACAGAAGGATGTGGTAGTTATGCTGAAGAGGACAAGGAATGATGACTGCCAATACCAAATTGCATCTGTGCTCGTTTTATAAGCTCTTTTAGATAAAAGAAAATTTGACCTTTAGAGTCAAATAAGTGAACAAAAATATATTTTTAATATAATGGGAGAATTCTCACATTTTCAGTTGAAAATATTTACTGTTATTTACCAAATGTGAAAATGAACACAATAAACAGCATTGCTGAAAAAACATACATGAATAGTCATAAATGAAGATTTTGAGTTTGAAATTAAAAAGTATTTTTTTTTCCTCCAATACAACAAATGCATCTCATTTTTGGTAATTAAGAAATACATGCACAGTCGTTTTGAGTGCTGAAATGGATCATTCATATTATAATATAAACTCTAATCCACAAATGTTGACTGTGAAAAATCATTTCATTTAGGATAAGTTCACACATAAATTTCTAGAAGCCATTTACTAATAACAATATTGGGGTGCCTGGGTGACTCAGTCAGTTGAGCTTCCGGCTCTGGATTTCAGCTCACATCATGATGCCAAGGTCATGGGATCAAACCCTGTGTTGGGCTCCACATTGAGCATGGAGCCTGTTTAAGATTCTCTCTCTCCCTCTGTCCCTCTCCCCAGCTTGCACTGGCTCTTTTGCTAAAATAAAAATAATAAATAAATAAATAAATAGGGTCACATGAGTGGCTCGGTCTGTTGAGCGTTGGACTCTTCCGCTCAGGTCATGATATCACGGTTTGTGAGTTCAAGACCCGCGTGGGGCTCTGCAGAGCCTGCTTGGGATTCTTTCAATCTCTCTTTCTCTCTTTCTCTCTCTCTCTCTCTCTCTCTCTCTCTCTGCACATCCCTTGCTTGTGCCCTCTCTCTCTCACTCACTTTCAAAATAAATAAATACACGTTAAAAAATAAATAATATATATTTTTTTATTATTGTTACTAAAAATACAGAATACAGAAGTTGTTCATATTTAAATATTTTCCCTAACATATTATGTGCAAATAAAACACTTTAGATTGACATATACAGGGATGTGATACTAATCTTTTCTGCACTGGTATTTAAATATGTGCAAGTTTCCAATAGGAGGGAAAACTTACAGAATGCTGGAATACAAACAATGTCGTGATAAAACTACTGTTTTGTTTTGTTTTGTTTCATTTTTATCATCTGGATTACCTTCATAAAATCAAGAAGTATCAAAACTTTCAGGGTGGTACCCATAAAAAATATGTTATCTCAATCGTTTTGATGTGATGTCAAACCAACATGACATGTAATTTCCTTTTTGTTTGAGTGTCTTTATGGGCCAGTCTAGGTCTCATTTGGATGGAACCCAACAAACTTCGTTTCTATTTTTTATTTTCTCACATAAACCTTTGTTTATTGCTTTTGGAGCCTAAACTGAAACCAGTTTCCAACAATTCTCCCAGGATTCAGGTTTTGAGATCTGTTTGATATCTTTATATTGAAGAAAACACTCGTGTGTGTGTGTGTGTGTGCGCGTTTGTTTTGTTTTTGTACCTTATTCCTACAAAGTAACTAAGGAAAGCATTGCTAATTCTAACTCAGATATCTCTTAACCAAAGAAGGTAGCATTGTGTATACTTGAATTCCTCTTATTTATCTTTTTAAAATAAAAATCAAACAACAAGAGTAACAGGGAAAATATTAAAATAGGCTTTTAAAAAATAATTCAAACTCAAAAGAGAATCTGGCCTAAGGCTTTTTGGTATAGTGAATATATAATCACAAGAGGGCTTGACATAGCTATCTTTACTTATTATGATAATTTTTCCTCAAGCTATTTGTGATTTCCTATCTAACAACTGACAGGCTTCATGGATATACCTATAGTAAACATCGTGTAGATACTTTATAAAATCAGGTTAAATCTATAGTTGTTTAAAGCCAACTTGATCTAACATATTAATTTAATAAAAACATCCAAAACAATACAAGCACTATTTGGAACACTTTATAGAATTAAAATAGAGAATTATATCAGATAAAATGTGGTTTGTTTGTTGGATGGCTAGTTTTGCTTTCCTCATATAGATCATGTACATATTTCATTAGATTTATAACTAAGCATTTCACTTTTATTGGTGCCAAAGTAAATTATACTGTGTTCCTAATTTCAAATTTCAAAAGATAATAAAGAAATTAAATTTGTATTAACCTTGTATCCTACAACCTTCCTACAATTGCCTATTACTTCCACTGTCCCCTATTTCTAAATTTCTTTCTTTAGCAGGCACTATTTACTTCCTTGAAAGTATCATGTTCTTTTTACCTTGAGGGTATTCACATATACTCTCAAGACCTGAAATATACCTCCCTAGTCTCTGCTTCTCCTTTCTAACCCCATATTCATCTTTCACGCCTTTGTTTGGTACCACCTTAATGATGATTTATCTAAATAGTTCTTTCCCACCCATATAAAAAGAGGTTAATGTAAATCTCAATTGATACGCCTCTGTAACACTTTAAATTTCTCCTGCTTAACAATTAAATATAGTCAGAGTAATATGTCTATCTGCCTTATCATACTAGAAGATTTGAGAAGCAGGTGTCATGCAATTTTCTACACATTGCTACTGTGCTATTTCTTATATAATAGACCTCCACTGCGTATCTATTGATAAGACCAAGTAGCACCAATTCCTTATATGCGTGCATAAACTCTCCCCACTGGAATAATTTTGAAACAGTGGAGACACAATATTCTCTAGTTTTCTGGCAATTCTCAAGATTTTAACAATAGGCATTTTAATTTTAATAGTAATGCCTTGAATTTTCAATACATTATTTGAAGAAATATTATTTCACATAATCTACAAATACCAGTCTGTGTCTTTCCTCTTCACAATTCTAACTTTTGCACAAATCTAGGAAGAAAATTTATTTAAAAAGTTTTCATTGTTGGGGAGGGAATTCCTGTCCAATAAAGGTCCTTTTAGCTGGACTAGAAATCAAATTGACATGAGACAAAGAGTGTGTGTGTGTGTGTGTCTGTGTGTGTGTGATTCTGAACTAAAGAAAGGGGGTGGGGGGTTGGGACTTCAGAGGAAAGGAATGCACTTTACAGGGCGATAAGAGCAGATCTTTTATAATTAAATGTTTGCCCTACCATACAGATGGGTCACTCAGATAAAATTTATTACTGTTAATATCCCTTATTCTGGGAAAGACCTCCAATTTATATTCTTCCATGTGATTAAGGGATGGATAAAACTTTCTCCTGAGCCCAAAGGGTCTCAAGTGCCTTCTTCTCAAAATAATCCACATGACAAAGTGGCACATTTCAGGGTGGGGCTATCCTGAAGTCCTTCATCATTATGTCCACTCACTTCCTTTTTCCTCCTTGAAATTATGTTTACTCAGTTCCAATTCATGAAATCAACGTGACTGAAATTGTTACATATGTCACATTAATGTGAAAAATATGATACATAGACATGAACTTAGAGAATTAGTTAATTCAATATATGTTTCAAAGTTATACATAAATGTATAATATATAAATATATATAATTTAAAGGTATACAGGGGCGCCTGGGTGGCGCAGTCGGTTAAGCGTCCGACTTCAGCCAGGTCACGATCTCACGGTCCGTGAGTTCGAGCCCCGCGTCGGGTTCTGGGCTGACGGCTCGGAGCCTGGAGCCTGTTTCCGATTCTGTGTCTCCCTCTCTGTCTGCCCCTCCCCCGTTCATGCTCTGTCTCTCTCTGTCCCAAAAATAAATAAAAAACGTTGAAAAAAAAATTTAAAAAAAAAAAAATAAAGGTATACATAATAAATAAATATAATTTAAAGGTATACACATATATGTATAATCAATGTATCTCAGAGTATAATATACTTTTTGTCTCATAGCTAAAAATAATAAAACTCAAAGAATAGTAAACCTCATCAAAGTGATGGACTTCTTGTTATCTAGAAAGTGTATTGGACCAGAATTACAAAACCGTCATAGAATTAAATTGTGTCATGGTTGCATTTGACATGTATGTTTCTTTGTTGTTAGACTTGATTCTTTACAAAGTTTTATGGGATGGATATTAGTCTATTTACCATATTAGAGTTAACATTCCGAGTTTTGAAAACAAAGATATCTGTACTATACTCTTCTCAATGTTCATTTTTTCTATTTTTTTTTTTTTTTAGAAATTTCAAACTCAGGTCTTCTTGAATATTGAATTTTCTTCAGATTTTCTCATTAGAAAAATGAAATACATAAAAACAATGGAAGGGAAAAAAAGGCAAAAATCCCATATCTAATATATAGTCCTTACAAATTAACTCCTGTGTTCTTGCAAATTATCATATGTAATATGACTTACTAAAACAATCTTAATTTGTTGTCTTTTTATATAAAAATATTCACTACTGTCAATTTCAGTTATTTAATGCTTGTCTTTTTTATTTTTAAGTGTTTATTTTTGAGAGAGAAAGACAGAGACAGAGACAGAGTTCGAGAGGGGACAGGCAGAGAGAGGGGGAGATACAGAATCTGAAGCAGGCTCCAGGTTCCAAGCTGTCAGCACAGAGTCCGAGGCGGGGCTGGAACTCATGAACCACGATATGACCTGAGCTGAAGTTAGAGGCTTACCTGACTGAGCCTCCCAGGTGCCCTATTTAATGCTTTTCTATGACCTACATTCAAAATAACATACAACAACAACAAAAAGTGATGTCCCTGATGTTCAAGGAACTACCAACAGCTAGGGGAGAAAGATTAGTTCGTGTGAGGCATGTTATGATAGAGGCAAAATGTCATGGACAGGAGGGACAACTACCGTGTGCTTAGGTAGTGGAGGATAGATACGGGAAATGTTTCTAGAAAGGGTCACATTTGGCATGCTATGAGTCCATATAGTCATGCAAATCTCCTGCACACACATGCAAACTATGCCAGAATCCAATCTTAAAATGACCTTGGTAAGAAGTTACAGTTATAAAATTCCTGGCATTTAGATCACTGAGCCCTTGTGATTTCTTTGAGCTATGATATTTGTCACACAAAGATTCACAGTGCTGAAAGTTTCGATTACATTTCATTAAAAATTATTTGTAGCTGCATCTGCTATTTTCAAAGTATTATAGTAGGATTAATTAATAGGATGCAAGATGAGAAAGAAATGGCGCCCATTCTTACTAATCATAAAATCCAATGGGAAAATTCCCTTTGGCTTACCCCCGACTCATTTATAGGAGAGAATGCAGAAATTATTTTAGCTTTTTTTTTTCCTAGTTGATTTGCATGTAATTATTTACGTTTTCAACAGGAATAGTGTTATTTGGAGATATTTTCAATAAACAAATTTCACTTTGTTAGGAAAGTTCAATGGAGTAAATTTCAGGATCAAATTTGGGGTTTTTTTAGCAATTCATGAATTGGGCCACATCCCATCCAGCCAATTGAAAGGAGCTTTCAACAGCTGTAGAAAGAAAGGAATGATTTTTAAAGACAGAAAGGAGGCTCCAAAAAGAAGTTTATTAGCAAAGAGTATATCATTTCAGGCAAGGTCCCCTTCCTAAGGCAGATGTTAGGGGTCTCCCAGGCAGATTGCCTCACTAGTGCTGATCAGGTAATTCCAGGTTGACTGGGACAGGTTCATTGCTGGGAGAGGCTGAAACCAACCACTTCCAGATTAGGTATTAAGCTTGGTTTGCTGACATGCAGTTTAGCACAAATGACACTCCTCGGGGCCTCTTGTCTCTCTTTCAACAATGTCTAAGCCAAAATAAAAGTCAAATGTTACAAAACTTGCAAAATGGGTAAGCATGCTTTCTTATTTACTAAGTTATAACAGGTATTTTGGAGGCCCACTACTGAATTTATTTAGAGAGAGAGAGAGAGAGAGAGAGAGAGAGAGAGAAACTTATGATAGGATCAAGTGCACTCTAAGTGTAATTTGTCAAATAAAACCTTTCTGGGGGTGAGGGCATTGCTCCTGGGACACTAATAAATAGAGACAGCATGGCAGTTGCCCTTTCTTTGCTGTGATAATAGCAGGACTCTCTACTCTCTGGCACTGAGATGACTGACAGGCAGCCCTGGAGAAATGCCTCAGAGTGACTACCTGGGGCTCCAGAAATCCGGGAAAGGGACACAGTTGTTGTTGACATTATTGTAAGTATTATCCACCAGTATCGCTTGACTATTTAGCTGAAATATTTTATTTATTTAGAATTATTTAGTTGTAAAAATGTAGTCAGGAGAGTAAAAGGCAAATCTTAGGGAAAAAGTATATCATTCAGAAAATGAAAATTTCAAATGAACTGACATTTTATTAAATAAAAGCCTTGAGTATGAACAAAGGGGAAAAAAAAGAGTCTGATTTGGGGGAAAAAAGCAAAAGGGGGATTAGACAGAGTTAATTCATTTTATTCAATATTGTTCATCCAATAAACATCATTTACTGACTTTATGATATGTACAAGGAAGACAGCTGGGTTGAATATACACAGAATTGACAGCTAGGCCACAGGAACAAGGATGAAGGACTCTGTGGTGGGGAAGACAACTGAGTCAAAATTAAGTTGTGTTTATTTAAAAGTAGTGTAGAAAAATAGAATGCTAAGAAAAATTTCGGAAGCAGAGCAACCAGTTAGAACACTGGTGCATTTTCTAGATAAAGAAATCAAAGACTTGAATTAAAAACATAACCATGGGAAGAGTATGAGATTTCATAGTTCAGAAGAATATAATTGATAAAGACAAATGCATTTTAAAAAGTAAAGTTGATAAGATGATTGAGAGATAACAAAAACAAATTTAGATGACTTCGCTGTCTCGAGCCTGGATGGCAGAAAGAATGCCAATGACATTAACAATGAGAGACAATATCCAAATAGGAGATGACCAGATCACATATAAAAATAGAACTTTGAGGGGCGCCTGGGTGGCGCAGTCGGTTAAGCGTCCGACTTCAGCCAGGTCACGATCTCACAGACTGTGAGTTCGAGCCCCGCGTCAGGCTCTGGGCTGATGGCTCGGAGCCTGGAGCCTGTTTCCGCTTCTGTGTCCCCCTCTCTCTCTGCTACTCCCCGTTCATGCTCTGTCTCTCTCTGTCCCAAAAATAAATAAAAAAAAAAAAAGTTGAAAAAAAAAAAAAAAACGTTGAAAAAATAGAACTTTGACCTAAAATATGCAGCAACCAGTGCAGTAAGCCAATCCATAAGCTCTGTAGCAGTTGGCCCCAAATTGTCAGGACTTGATCAATAACTGAGTTTCCCTACATTTTCCCCCAATTTAGGACCAACTGAAGAAAGCCAGATAAAAATTACTTCTCTTTAAAAAAAATCAAAGAGAACACTCTGCTTCTAGTTATCTTCCCTCCAGCTTTCCCAGACGAACAGCCTCCAGTCAGGACAGACCTGAAGCCTTCCCCTTTTTCCACTATAAAGCTTTCTCACTTCTCTATCTCTTAAGCCTTTGCCAAATACAAGTGGTGTAGCTGACTATTGCTCTGGCAAGCTTAGAATAAACAGCCTTTGCTTGTTCTCATTTGAGTGGTCTTCACTTATCTTCACAAGAGAAAGAGTTGAGATTAAAAAAAAGAGTCAAGATGGGGCACCTGGGTGACTCAGTGGGTTAAGCCTCAGACTCTTGATTTTGGCTCAGGTCATGATCTCACGGTTCATGAGTTCTAGCCCTGCATCGGGCTCTGCACTAACAGTGCAGAACTTGCTTGAGATCTGTCTTCCTGTCTCTCTGGCCCCTCCCCTGCTTGCTCTCTATCTCTCTCAAAATAATTGAAAATAAACTTCACAAAAAGAAGTCGAGGTTGGGGCATCTCGGTGGCCGAGTCGCTTAAGCGCCAGACTTCGGCTTAGGTCATGATCTCACGGTTAGTGGGTTTGAGCCCCGCGTCAGGCTCTCTGCTGACAGCTCAGAGCCTGGAGCCTCGTGCGGTTTCTGTGCCTCCTTCTCTCTCTGCCCTTCCCCTGCTCGTGCTCTGTCTCTCTCTCTCAAAAGTAAATAAGCAATAAAATAAAATTTTTAAAGGCAAAAGGAGTCAAGATAAAGAGTTAACTTTTAAACTTGTTGATTAAGTATTGTATGAAGACCTCCATTTAGACCTGTCTACTGGGCAATTCAGTAGGTAACAGTACACCTATAACAACACTCCAGCCCATTTGTAGGGTTAATTTGCTTCACGTCAACACATTCTTTGACTCTTGAATTCAGGCTCTTAATTTGTAACAGAACTAATTTATTTTTGTTGAGGTTTGCCAACCATTGGCCTTGGGGATTAAAGGACAAGAACGTTCCCAGGCCATAGAAGCCAGCAAATCTGTTTGAAACCGCCTCGGCTTTCTGATTAGCCCAGCTATCTTTTAGCAAAATGTTTTTTTTTTCCTTTTTAAGGTCACACATTGACTTTACTGAGCCCCCTTTGTGCATCTGTAGACTTTGCCCTCCTTTGAAGAAGGAACAGGTACCAAGGAACCGGACCTTCTTGTATAATCACTTCTGGACGCCAAGGAACCAGAAGTTGCACAACCTCCAGGCACCAAGATAACTTTGTACTGGCATCACAGAGTCTACAATAAATCAGGAAATGTCTCAGACCACTCCACTGCCTTAACTGATTAAAAAGGAATTTAATTAATATGTGCATCACACCACATATAGGCACTCAGTGATTAGTAGCTCAAAGGTATAGTGCTATGGAATAAGTTCTATATGTTTACCAAAATTTGTTGAAATTAATCCTTGTGATGGCATTTGGAGGTGGAGCATTTTATAGAAGACTAGGTCATGAGGGTGAAGTCCTCATGAATGAGATTAGGGCCTTTATTAAAAAGACCCTAGAGACATTCCTCTCCCCTTCTGCCATGTGAGAACACACCAAAAGGATAGTCTATGAACCAGGAAGCCTTTTGACATACACCAAATCTGCCTGCACCTTGATCTTAGCATGAAAAATAAATTTACACTGTTTATAAACCACCCAGACTGTGATTTTTATGGTATAGCAACAGCCTAAATAGACAGGTGGTTAGAACATGGGCCTTATATATAGCATCTTTACAAAAAAACAATTCACTTTTAAGGAAGTAACAAGACAAAATAAAGAAAAAGAAAGAAAGAAAGAAAGAAAGAAAGAAAGAAAGAAAGAAAGAAAGAAAGAAAGAAAAAGAAAATGAAAGAAAAAAGTCTTTGAATTTCTGAGGCAGCAAATTGTGGGAAGGTAAATATGTGGGGAAACCAAAGGTAGACGAAGGCTTGTTACTAAAGTTTGCTAGTTATATAGATTTCTCTGGTGCCTTCTCAAGGCTGATAAAGACTTAGAGTTGTCTTTCATGATTAACTTCTGCCCTTACTGGTAGAGAGAGAATGGGGAACACCTTTACATATTTTTGTCCTGGTTTTAGGCAAATAGTGGTGATGCAGAGAGCTATTCTTTTACTTGCTTCTTTGTAATTGCCTTTGCCTCAAAATAATTACTGTGTTAAAGTGGCATATTTGGAGTGGCATATTTTGGGATGCCATATTCTGTTACTCTTCAGCATTGAACACAGTTCCTAGTATATAAGAAATAATGAATAAAATCTCAATAATCAGTAATGTAATTAAATCATTCATAAATTCAGAAGTTGAGGTGTTCTGAAGACAAGACTATGTATAATAAAATAGCAAATGAAACATGTCTGCAATAAAGTACAGATTTTTCTATGGGAAATAAAGAGCAAAGCAGCCCAGTGAGTGGTAACTCCGACTGAGAAAATAATTTTTCTCCATTGTTCCCAAGATACTCTGCAATTTGCACTTGCTTCAAAAATGTTCAAGGTGGTAAAAACAGATACATTTGGGCACAGGAGTAGAAAACAAAAAACAATGAAAATAGAGAAGTAAAGGGTGTTTGTTTGTTTGTTTGTTTGTTTTGGTTTGAGAAACAGGATATCCCTGCTTGGTGAAAATGGCCTCACATGAAAAATTTAACTCTTTTCAATAAGTAACTGTATCTAACAACAAATGTATCCATAAACAACCATTTGGAGGTTACTATTTTTCATTAGCAAGAGAACTACCTGGAAGCTAAAAAAAATATGAATTGGGTAGGAATTGGCAGAAATAAATTATGTATGGAAATAAAACTTGTATTTGAAGACACAGAATGAAGATCTTCCTTGACTTATGGTGGGGTTAGTCCCAATACACCCATTGTAAATTTAAAATACCATTAAGTTGAAAATGCACTGAATACATCTAACGTATGGAGCATCATAGCTTAGTCTAACCTATCTTAAACGTGTTCAGACAACGTGTTCAGACACTTCCATTAGCCTACAGTTGAGCAAAATCATCTAACACAAAGCCTAGTTTGTAAAAAAGTATTGAATGTCGCATGCAGTTTATTGAAAACTGTATTGAAAATGAAAACCAGAATGTTTTTATGGGGACACAATGATTGTATCAATTGTTCATTCTCCTGATAGCATAGCTGACTAGTGCTGCCCGGAATTACAACTCGTACTGCGTATCACCAGCCTGGGAAAAAATCCCAGTCCCAAACCAGAAGTACGGATTCTACTGAAGTGGAGAGCTTCTGCACCATCATAAAATCAAAAAATCGTAAGTCAAACCATTGTAAGTCAGGGACTGTTTGTACAAGAAATAAATTGTTTTGCCTAAAGCAAAACCCTCATTATTCCTGGGGGTTGGGGTGGGAGGCAGGATGGGGTTGGTTCTGTCTGGGTGAGGGAATGCAGGGCGCTCTGAGAAACTCCAGGAAGAAACAGAAGTCTGAGCAGAAAACGCCTTTCAGATCATTAAAGCTAGAACAGAACTACTAATGGCACAGGAACCGCTTTAGCCTACAACACAAAATGACTTCCCTTTAAAGTTTTATAAAACAAGCCAACTCAACCAAAATAATGGCTTTCTAACTAATTAAAAACAAAACTGGTTATCCTCCTTAAGTGTGTTTAAAAATTCTAATTGGAAACTGCAAGTCTGCTAACATCTGTTAGATGTTTTGCCAAATGTATCAAGATGAGGAGTTACTTTAACCTTTCTTCTTACACATTTTAATGGCTTCAAACACAATAATTCACATATTCCCTGAATTTCTTCCTATTAAATAAGCCCCCAATTAAAATTATGTTTAAGATCCTGTTATTTAATTTCCTGAAATTGCTCCTCAATGTGAAAAATACTTAACAATTATTTTACATTTTCAAAATGAGAAATCATTTTAAAAATTCCCATTAGAAAAACTATTCTGCTTCATTTTGTCTTTCTTCATACGTAAAGTGTATTTAAGCAAAAAAAATCACATAAACAACGTGTTTATTCACTAAATTATTTAAAGCTTAATTGTATTTGGATAATAACAATGTGTTAACTTTATCTGCTTTTGTGTTTAAAATGTATTTCATAATGAATTATCAGCATAGGGTAGTATCAGCTTGCTGGTAAGAATCTTATTGCTTGTAGATGTTTAATGCTTCGTTAATGTAGCATTTCTTAAATAATATTCTTAAAGTGTAAAAAAGAATAGTTATTTCATCTTTTTTAATGTTTATTTATTTATTTTGAGAACGAGGAAGTGAGAGAGAGAGAGAGAGAGAGAACACAAGTGGGGAAGGGACAGAGAGAGCAGAGAGAGAGAACTCCAGGCAGGCTCTGCACTGTCAGCACAGAGCCTGAGGCGGGGCTTGATTGCACAAACCATGAGACCATGACCTGAACTGGAGTCCAAGGCTTACCCAGCAAAGCCACCCAGGAACCCCCATTTTTATTTTTTTTAAAAAGAGAGTGATAGTCTGTTGCACACAGCACCACTTCTCTTTTTAATGAACTTTTCCGCCCTAGAAATCAAAGTAATTGGTTTGAAAGGAAGTATACCCATTATTCTTTTGTTATCATATTCAAATCTGTATGTTTCTTATCTAGGAATAAGAGAATGATGCTACAGGAATTGTTACAGAAAATGCAGAATACTTTTTACCATTGTTTATTTAACTAACTCATGGAATAAACTATTACTCTCCATTCCCTCCGTAAACTGGTGTAAAGATACAAAGGATTTAGAATGCTGTTTCTTGTGCTTCTTAGGCTATACTGTATAGTACATTCATCCTCCTGCAATTAAATTTTTGCTTCCATTGTATTGGTGATATTTATTCACAAAGCCCTATATGCCAGGTGTACAAGTAGCTGCACTTAAATATCATCAAAGAAATTATGGAGTAAAAAGGAAGTGATCTCTTGAAGGCTGAATACATTGGGGAAATTTCCTTTGGGAATATTTTATGATTTTTTTTATTATTTAAAGTTTATTTCGAGAGAAAGAGAGAGAGCATTCATGCACATAAGTGGGAGAGGGGCAGAGAGAGAGTGAGAGAGAGAATCCCAAGCAGGCTCTGCACCATCAACGCAGAGCCCGACACAAGGCTTGAACTCACAAACAGCAAGATCATGACCTGAGCCAATATCAGGAATCAGATGCTTAACCAACTGAGCCAACAAGTTGCCTGTAATTTTCTTTATTTTCAATAAATTAGCAAGAAAATGAGTGGTTAAAAGTTAAGGAAGATTAATATGTCCGTGAAAAAAAAAAGATACCAAAATGGTAAGTCTGATTTTCTGTTTTATCTCTGTCATGTAAAGTGCATAGGTGTCATTACTCCTGCCCATACAACAGGAAACAAGTTGAATGAACTGAAAATCAATGACTTTTCTTGGATCCATTAAGGAATTCAGGTCCTAGGACAAAGTCCCTGAAATCTGGAGAGACAGGCAAATCCAGAAAGTCACAACCTATACCTGCATAAGTGGAATAGAAGCCACTGAAGCAATAAACTGTTGGAACACTTAAATGGTGATGTTGAAGAACACCTGAAGGCTGAGTGTGGACACTTGAAAAGTTCTGGGGTCCATGCTCTTAACTGCCTCCTCGATATTATTGGGTTTTACCTCCAGGAACTCTGCCAGGTTATCACAGTGAACAGCCAAGAAATAAGCCCTCAGTAGGGAGAGGAGAAAAGTAACAGTAGGGAGAGGGGAAACGCAGTAAGTGTATTTCTCTGAACCCCAGCCTCCTCCACTCTAGTCTGCCTATCTTGACTGTGGGTTGGGAGGAAAAGAAAAACATTTATGAAGGTCAGAGTTGAGGGACAAAGACCAACTAAAAAAGTGAGACTTATTGATAATATTATAGAGTTCCCCCCATACTTAAATACTTTAACATTTAATTAAATATCAAACACTATTAAATATGTTATATATTTAAATTTTAATATCTAACACTAATAATTAATATTTAGTATCTATATACCTGTGAATCTATCCTGATAACAATAGGTAAATAAATAAAGAAGTGTGAGAAAGTGACAAATCTCACGTGCAGCAAGTATTACAAGTATTTTATGAAGATGCTGTGTCCTGAGGAAACAGGACAGGAGACTCCTCACTCCTCAAATGTGGGCTGTGCTTAATGCCTCAATTCCAAAGAGTACAGTGTAAAAAGAGAAGAGAAAAAACAGTGATTTTACAGTAGAGAAATCTGACAAATGCTGTCTCAGTCAGATCATCATACCTCTGTACACTGATAACTCCAAGTCAACAGTATGTGACTGTGATATGATACGATGCTGACCATTTACCTCTGTGGTCTTGCTCCCCAAAACCAATAACTGCAATATCATTAGGCACAAAAAAAATCAGATAAATTCCAGTCGAGGGACATTCTATCATATACCTAAGCAGTATTTCTCAAACTATCACTGTCATGAAACACAAGGACAATGAGAAATTGTCCTGGTCAAGAGAAGCCTGAGGAAACATGACTACTGAATATAAGGTGACCTCCTATAATAGAAAAAGAACCCTATATACAAACTAAAGAAATCCAAATAAAATCTGGATTTTAGTTAATAATAATGTATCAATATCAAATGGGGGAGGGGCAGAGAGAGTGGGGAAAAAGAGAATCCCAAGCAGTCTCCACTCTGTCAGCACAGAGCCCAATGCAGGCTTGATCTCAATGGTGAGATCATGACCTGGGCCAATATCAAGAGTTGGACACTTAACTGACTGAGCCACCCAGATGCTCCCAAACTTTTTCTTTTAAAATTATTTTGACTTATTGCAACAGTTGCAAATATAGTAAGCATTTCCTCTTCACCAAGCTTCTCCTAATGATAATCTCTTACAAAACCATGGTACAATGATGGAAACTTGGAGATTTACAGGGATATAGCATCATTAACTGTAGAATTCATTGGAATTTCACTGGTTTCTCACTACTGTCCTTTACTGGTCCAGGATTCTATCTCAGATCAACACTGCATTTAGTTGTCATGTCATCTTAGTCTCTTCTAATCTGTGACAATACATCAATTTTTCTCTTTACGATCCTAACACTTTTGAAGAATACAGACCAGATATTTTTTAGAATGCCCCTCAGGGCATCTTAGGTGGGATTTGTCTGATGTTTTCTCATGATTAAATTGAGTTGGTACATTTTTGGCAAGAATGAAACAGAAATAAAGTGAAACTCTTCTCCGTGTGTCACATCCCGAGTTATACAGGGTCTATTTATCTTATTGGTGATGTTACCTTGATCACAGGATAAATGCGCTGTCAAGTTTCCCCACTATAGACTTAACTAATTTTCCCTTTTAATGAACTAATCTCTTACAAGTAGATACTTTGAGACTATGATTTATCTGTCATTGATTCTCATGTGCAATGCTCATTTTATACTAGTGTTTACCTAAAGATGATTTTCTATTTCCATTATTCCTTTATATTTATTAATTCAAATCCTGCTTTAAAAGTACTGTCCCCCAAAATAAAAACAATAAAAAGAGATGTCCCTTCTCCAAATTTATTATGTATTCAGTTATTTATTATTACAGTATATGTATATAAATATATAAAGGCTTGCTAAGTAAGAGTTTCTTGTTTGCAATCATTGCCATTGATAGTGGTTACTGTTAGGCAGGATGAGATAATTAGAAGAAATTTAATCGTGCATACACAAGAAACAGGGAAGTCTGACATGAAATTAGTATCAGATTGGTTACATATTAGAATCATGGGAAATTTGCAAGATGTTAGCTGATGTGATGTTTGCCACTGATTTATTAAATTAATACACACTTTTAAATTTCTAGACTTGTATTTCTCTGTGAAAAGGGATAAAAAGGGAATAAACTGTAAACAGCACAGCTGACATAAAAAAGTCCACAGAAGAAAGAAGAAAAGGAGAAGGAGAAGTAGATTGGGGTGCAGGCACCCATTACATCATCAGGACCCAGTGACCTCTTCCCCGATGTGGGTTATGTCTGGCTCACAGTGGGTCCCAGGGAGGAAAGGGCCTACAATTAGCCAGACATTGTGCTAGTCTCTGAGGACACAACAATGACTAAAAGTCTTTACAAATCCAGGATCAAGTATCTTGGAGCCTATGGAAGGAGAAAATTTATGTTAAAAAGCTAACATACCTAAATGTGAAATTGCAAAACAGCACATACCTGAGTAGCACATAACTAGCCTACATACTACAGAGAAGAGATACATGTTTTGTTTTGTTTTGTTTTTATGTTTATTTACTTTTGAGAGAGAAACAGAGAGAGTGAGTTGGGGAGGGGCAGAGAGAGAGGGAAAGACAGAATCCCAAACAGGCTCTGCACTATCAGCATGGAACCCAATGTGGGGCTTGAACTCACAAACCACAAAATCATGACCTGAGCTGAAACCAAGAGTCGGATGCTTGACCAACTGAGCCACCCAGGTGCCCCAAGACACATGTTTCTTTTTTTTTGTAACTTGTTTTATTTTTTATTTTTTTAAATTTACATCCAAATTAGTTAACATATAGTGTAACAATGATTTCAGGAGTAGATTCCTTAGTGCCACTTACCCATTTAGCCCATCCCCCCTCCCACAACACTTCCCGTAACCCTCAGTTTGTTCTCCATATTGGCGAGTCTCTTCTGTTTTGTCCCCCCTCCCTGTTCTTATATTATTTTTGTTTCCCTTCCGTTATGTTCATCTGTTTTGTCTATTAAAGTCCTCATATGAGTGAAGTCATACGATTTTTGTATTTCTCTGACTAATTTCTCTTAGCATAATACCTTCCAGTTCCATCCACGTAGTTGCAAATGGCAAGATTTCATTCTTTTTGATTGCCGAGTAATACTCACTGTATATATATATACCACTTCTTCTTTATCCATTCATCCATCAATGGACATTTGGGCTCTTTCCATACTTTGGCTATTGTTGATAGTGCTGCTATAAACATGGGGGTGCATGTGTCCCTTTGAAACAGCACACCTGTATCCCTTGGATAAATGCCTAGTAGTGCAATTGCTGGGTTGTAGGGTGGTTCTATTTTTAGGTTTTTGAGGAACCTCCATACTATTTTCCAGAGTGGCTGCACCAGCTTGCATTCCCACCGAGATAAATGTTTCTAAGACAGAGCTGTAACCTAATCAATAATATGAGAGGCACCTCCCCTGAAGCAAGAATCAAACCAAAATATGAATAATAATTCATCTTAATTAGGTGAGGATGTTAAGAATGAAAATATCAGGGATCACAAGTTACAGAACAAATGTCCTGGGGATTTAGTGTGATTTAAAAGAAAAATACATGTGATTTCTTAGCACAGATAGATAGAGTGTTATAGAAATGGAATAAATATAGTAAATAATCAGAAAACTTTAAAGAAATAGTATCGCTCTTTAGTTAGAAGAAGGCTAGAAATCCAGTTCTGATTAAAAACTTGTACACTGTAATACTTTTTGTAAAGAACACTTAAATGGCATTTATTTTTTTTTTAACATTTATTTATTTTTGAGACAGAGAGAGACACAGCATGAACGGGCGAGGGGCAGAGAGAGAGGGAGACACAGAATCGGAAGCAGGCTCCAGGCTCTGAGCCGTCAGCCCAGAGCCCAACACGGGGCCGAACCCGCAGACCGCGAGATCGTGACCTGAGCTGAAGTCGGACGCCCAACCGACTGAGCCACCCAGGCGCCCCTTAAATGGCATTTATTATTAACAACATAGGAAATATCACTTTACCTATTCTCATAATGGTAGATTATACCAATAAGATGAAACAAAACAAGAGAATATATATATATATATACATACATATATATGTGTGTGTGTGTGTGTGTGTGTGTGTGTATGTGTGTGCCTGTGTGTGTATTTATATGTGAAACTTGATATTAGTATTATTATTAACAGGTGATATTGTCTACTGGTATCCTCCCCCAACAATAGCCGTCTCTCAGAGAACTGAGACACAAAAACTAAGCAAAGTGAGCACAGAACCAAAATCTGCATTCTACTATTAACAGCCTTCTTAGATACAATATGTAATCAGTACAATAAATTATTATTTAACAGGAATGAAAGACAAAGTGTTAAACCATACATGGGTTTAAAAAATAAATTGAAGGGGTGCCTGGGTGGCTCAGTCGGTTAAGCGTCGGAATTCGGCTCAGGTCACCATCTCACGGTCCGTGAGTTCGAGCCCCACGTTGGGCTGTGCTGACAGCTCAGAGACTGGGGCCTGTTTCAGATTCTGTGTCTCCCTCTCTCTCTGACCCTCCCCTGTTAATGCTCTGTCTCTCTCTGTCTCAAAAATAAGTAAACATTAAAAAAATAAAAAATAAATTAAATAAATTGAACGGAATGTTCTTATTTTTGGATAGGAAGAGTCTTTAAAGAATCTTGCCATTCTTTCATAAACTACAGAAATATATTTCTCAATAAAATTCATTAATGTTACTTTGAGAACATTTAAAAAACATTTAAAAATATGCTTATTATAATACTCAGAAAAAGAATAGCCAAAATATTTTCAAAGTCAAGATAAGCAAAGGAGAACTTTCCTTGGCATATTGTAAAACATGTTATAAATCTACTTTATGTAAATAGTTGGATCTTAAGCAAGACAATGGAGAATTTAATAAAAACAGAGATATGAGGAAGGGAAGAAAACCCTTAAGCATACAAAATTTTGTAGAAAGCTGCTTGTATCACAAATCATTTTAAAAATGAGGAATGTTTAAAATTTGCTGCTTAGAAAGAGGGGAAAGCATTCAAACATACATATGCCGTTGTTGACTCCCAGCCGCTGCTATATGAGTTATATAACTAAAGAATGTGGATGGAAAGGGTGTCTGATCTCTGGGCCAAGATGGAACTTATGCACATCAAGCAATTAAAAGAAAGTGCAAAGAATTACACTTTACTATTTTTTTTTCATATTTATAAATCAAAATTTCCTAACAAGTAAAATAGCATGAACAAATTGACAGACTTTCCACAGATATCAGAGACAATATTAATGCTCTAAGAGACTGTGAAAAACAACGTACTCTTATTTTTCTATGGGAAAGTTCATGATCAGAAAATCCACAAAAGATGAACTGCAATGGGCAATAACATAGGACAAAATGTTCAAATAACTATTGATAAAAACACATCACAGTATACATAGAATGATATTCATTTTTCCAATATACATTATAGCACAGATTAAATGACATTTTTAACTTGCAAAATGAAGAAAATGTTTTAGAAAATAAGATGTAGTGTTCATGAGGGTATAATAAATGTCTATTTTTATAACCCAATGTTAGCAGAGTAAACCAGTAACCTGTCTGGAATGCAATGTTACAATATTTATCAGTGTTTCGTATGGAATACAGATCCCTGGATAAAGGAACTATAGTTATTTGAAACAAGAAATAATTTAAGATTCAGGTAATTAGTTAAGTAAAAGAATGCTCATCAGGGGTGCCTGGGTGGCTCAGCCAGTTAAGCATCTGACTTTGGCTCAGGTCATGATCTTATGGTTCGAGAGATTGAGCCCCACATTGCGCTCTTCACTGACAGCTCAGAGCCTGGAGCCTGCTTCGGATTCTGTGTCTCCCTCTCTCTCTGCCTCTTCCCCGCTAGCACTTTGTATCTCTCTCTAAAAAATAAATAAACATTTAAAAAATTTTAAAAAAAGAATGCTCATCACAGCTGTTTGGTAGCAAAATATAAGAAACAACAAGAAAAATACCTTATAGTGGTATAAAATAGTGTAAGTAGTAAAGTACCAAGTAATGGAATAATGTTTACTTAAGTCAATTTTTTATGTATCCACAGAAATTGTTTAAGTTGACTAAATAATATTTTGATGAAATAATATGAAATGGTGTTTCATGAAATAGATCATACAATTATGTTGTCAATTTTGACATGATTCTATAATCAAACAGGGTTCAATACAGCATCATATAATCTAAATGTAGAATATAGATATGAAATAAGTATATGCATAAATATAGTTTATTTTTATATATTTACATATGTATACATTTATGATAGATGTATTGCATAATTTTATTAATAATGGATGTCTTTAAGTAGTTAAGGTGTGATTAAGTTTCCCTTTGGAGCTTTTACATATTTTCTAAATTTAGTATTATTAAATATCTAATTTTCTTACAGCAAATATTTATCATTTTTATAATCTCAAAAAATAAACAGCATATTTTAATAACTTGATTAAATTTTATTTATTTGAATTATATTCACCAAGTATAAAGGGGAAAAAAGCTAGAAAGACAAAGTTCAAATCTTAACTTCTTTTTTTTTCTCATAATCTTCAAATATTTTGCCATGATTCCCAGGTGTTTCTCAAAGTAGTTCTGAACAGAAAAGTACAACATTAGGCCAAATCCTTGAAATAACAGGAGTCACACTATCTCAATGAACTGCCTGGGTCATCTGATGCAGATGACAGGGAAGATGTATTAGATCAATTTTATATAAAATTAATGTTTTGAGATTCCTAAAAAATATACATAAATAAGTCTTGGCTTCCAATCAATCTGTTGAAACACTATCTAGAAGAGAAGACCAGTATTTGGCCAATGTCTAGAATGTGTATTTCCAGCTTGAGTACAACTTCCAATCAAAAGTACTTTCCTCTACATGGTTAGACAGAACTTTAGTACCCTGTCCAGAATCCGAGTGTATAAGAGAGTGAAATGTTATTTCACAAAAACTATACTTTAATTATTTTACACATATTTATCTTCACCATACATTTACTAAAATATGCCATTCCTGAAAAATTAATGTAAATCACTGTATTCCTGTTACAGGCTATACAAGCTTTGTAATGCATAGAGTTCTTAGTTAAGGAAGATGAAATCCAGGTGAGAAGAGATTTAGTAAATGGCATACATAGCTTAGTGAGTCATACAGTGGGCTGGAAATATCTATTGTCTAAATATTGTTTTATTTTATTTTAGAGAGAGAGAGAGAGCATGAGCAGGGGAGAGGGGCAGAGGGAGAAAGAGAGAGAATCACAAGCAGTCTCCACACTCAGCACAGAGCCATACATAGGCTCCATCCCTTAACTGACTGAACCACCCAGAGCCCTGTTGTCTATATATTAAATAACAATTCTCAAACAACACCTAAGAATCAAACTAAAAAGTAACTGTTGCCTCTGCCCAGTGCAAGTGATGTAGAATCAGAAAGCCTAGTAAATCAGGACCTCAATGCTAGAGTTGTTGACTCTAGAAACATCCTGTCTTTTCTAACCACGCTGGAGTAAAATGGAATATATATTGTATAGAACATAATCATGCATTGTCAGATTTAATATAGATATAGAATGATAATACATAATAACCATAATGGGGGGCATTGTAACGAAATGATTATGCTGTCTGGAGATATATATACATAGATATATATTATATTCATTTCTACCACTACTTGTGAACATTGTTATATATCTTTCCAAAGAAATCTTCAAGTAAATATGGTGTACATACAAATACAAGGATTACATTTTATTTATTTATTTATTTATTTATCCCAAACTAAAATAAATAATACTTTCTAAGTTAAATATTAAGGGTACTATACCATATTGTTATCTATAGACACTACATTGTATAGCAAATATCTAGAACTTATACATCTAGCATAACTGAAACTGCACTTCAAGCTTTTATGTTAAGTACTTTTACCGCCACACACACACACACACACACACGCGCGGCCACAAGGAAACTCTGGAACTGTTGGATAAATATATTAACCTTGGTTGTGATGATAGCATCATGGATGTTTACATATGCTCAAAATCATCAGATTGTATTTATTAAATATGTATAGTTCTTTGAATATCAGTTATATCTCAATCAAGGTGATAAAATAAATTAACAATTAAAAGCTTAATAACCTTCAATTTAATGTTGCTTTATCCAAGTTTAATTTATTACCTTACATCTAACTGGTGGTAAAATTAAAATTTATATTTGTTGTTCAAAATGAGAATTCTTGGGGCGCCTGGGTGGCGCAGTCGGTTAAGCGTCCGACTTCAGCCAGGTCACGATCTCGCGGTCCGTGAGTTCGAGCCCCGCGTCAGGCTCTGGGCTGATGGCTTGGAGCCTGGAGCCTGTTTCTGATTCTGTGTCTCCCTCTCTCTCTGCCCCTCCCCCGTTCATGCTCTGTCTCTCTCTGTCCCAAAAATAAATTAAAAAAAACAAAAAAAACAAAAAAAACAAAATGAGAATTCTTTTCCAAAACTCCTTACAAACTAAATAATTTTAAACCAAGAAAAAAATACATAGCATACATAATTGCTATAACATATATTTAGAATAGTAATATATATGTTTATAATAATCAAATTTTATTGACAAAAATGTTATTGTTTATTACAGAATTTGGGGAAGATTTTTGCTATTACAAAATAATAATTAAGATTAAATTTTATGATTTATATATTGTGGGGGATAAAGCTTTCTTGGCTTTCTCAGTGTTCCTAGAAAAGCCTCAGTCTCCTGAGAAACAAAAATGTATACTCCATAGAAGACTTGAGAATGTTTACTTTCACTTCCTCTAGAAATACTTTATTTTTCACATACTATAAGGCATAGATCTGTGGCCTAGTGGTTGAAGTATTGCTCCCATCCATTAAACATTTTCCCTATCGCTCCAAGAGCCAAAAGTTATTTTTCTAGATAGGCCACTAAGTTAGGGCACTATTTTCCCTTCCAATAAAACTCTTCCAGAAGGTGAAGGGAGAAAATGATCTCTTTCCACTTCATAAATGTAGGAAATTCATATTTCCCAGCCCTCACTTATGGAGTGGGCTCACTATGAGTATAGGAAATTTTTCCATCTGGCTCTCATAATATTGGTCTTCTGGGTTGTCAGAGTGGGAAAATAGATACCACAATGTTACTTTGGTTGTTGATTGTGCTATGAGTATAATAGAACTCTACTCTGAACCAGGTTTGCGTTCCTGGAATATGCTGTGTAAGTAGGGTGACATCTCAGACCTTTCACAGTTTTTGACAACATATCTAAATGTTGTTTCAATATTTAATTTAAATAGAGTCACTTATTCATAGAGAGGCCATATATATACATATATATACATATATATATGTATATATATATATATGTATATATATGTATATATATGTATATAATAGTCTCTTTGCAATATTTTTCTCAAATTCTTAAAAGGTATATTTTCCCAAACTGTAACCTTGTAAGCTGTGCTTAAATGCTTCTTTATGGCATATAAAAGCCCAAACGGTAAAGATTTATAATGGACATGGTGGATATTTCTTAACTACACTAGCATAAAAAGAAGCAGCATAATTTATAATGACTTAAACTCCATTTACAAGTTGTGGTCTAGGCTGTATATTACATAATCATTACATAGCTTTTGTTATTAATAGGAAGCAAAACAAATTAGTAATATTATGCTAACATTTTTCAAGTGTTCTGGATTACTTTTCAGAGAGTTCCAATATCAAAACATCTATGATTTATTTTGTAGATGGAGCAGGATGGGATATCTATCAAGGGAAAAGATTTTTTTTTACTACAAATATTAAAGTGAAATGCTTGATTTGAAAACAGCTGTAATCATGCCATAAATCCATTCCTCTGTAATATAAAAAGGTTATATGCAGTTCTTCAGCTATGAGTACTAATGAAATAAAGTACAGTACCATAATTCTGATTATTTTAAAAACCTGATGTTGATAGGATTAGTGCAAATCATACAGCTAATAGAGACTTCTATGAATTCATGTTTAAAGTCATAAATCTTATTAAACACTTGAAGTGTACTTTATATAACTTACAATCAAAGTTCTATTTCTATTTACATTTTAAAACTGTATTTCTAGCTTGTGCATTTCATATCCTGAGTACCATGATAAATGCAAGTCATAATCACTTCTAAAGGAATCAATGATCCAGGCACTATTACAAGCTAAATCTGTCTATAATATATCAACTTGCATATTTTAATTTAATACTCGATAAATCGCGGATCATTATAACTCTTTTAAATACTTTTCCATGTTCTTACGACCATGAAATTTAACTCTAAAATTAAGAAAAAATATTTAATGTACTTTTAATCATGCTTTATAAAATAAACTTTGGGAACTAAAACTTCTTGTGACTAAGTGGAAAGATATGTTGGCTTAGAAAATGTCAAAATGGGGTGATATGTTTCTTTCCCCTTACAGTTAATTAACTAACCCTGCCATAAATACTTAAAAGTATATACTTACTAACTCTTGGTTAATAGTCGACACATTCATAAATAATGGTAAATTGTATAATAAATTTCCATCGTATGTACATCATATGTATATATGTTCAATGTATAAAAGATGTATTATCAAGGTCAGAATTCTGAAATTAAAATATTTGTAATTTTTTTAAAGAATTGCCTGTATTTCTTGCTTCCTTCTCTTGCCCTCTGTGTCTCTTCTACCTTCTCTAAATAAGTTTTTGTCCTTTCCACTGCCCTGAAACTTTTGTTACCTAAACTACATGTTTTCAAATCCATTGGTCATTTCATTATCCTCCCCTCAGTAGATCATTCAGGAATGTTTAATCCAATTAATTTCTTCCTTCTTGAAACCCTTTTATTCTCTTGATCTCTGTGGCACTATTCTCTTTTTATCTTCCTCTTCACTCGTTGCACATTTTTGTTCTTCTTTAAAGTGGCTCTTCCTCTTCTTCTAACCTCGAAATGTGGGACTGTCTCAAGATTCAGTCTTGGATTGTTTTCTCTTCTTAATATACACTATATCTGTAGAACTTTCATCCTAAATTATTAGTATCTGTAGATTTACACGTCTCAAATTTCTGCCTCCAATTCTAACTATCTGTGAATTCTAACTTTGAATACCCAAATACAGTAAAACCTTGGGTTGTGAGTAACTTGCTCTGTGAGTATTCCACAGCATTTAACAGTATTGCTCTGTTAAACTAATGGATATAGTGCTCAGATTTTCAAAATAGCCAGAGACATGTAATTTAAAATAACTACCATGATTTTCCACTTCAGAATAAATGCTTCTATAGTAACTAACAAGATAAAATTTCCAGCAGTAACTCAATTAATTGCAAATCCACTTCACAGAGGGAAAAAAATTAACTTTTTTCAAAAGATAAAGAATAGTACTTTGTTTCTATGGCAATATTTGTAATTGATGAGCAAATGTATTATTAAAAAATCCAATTTCTTAAAATACAGGATGCAACAAAAATAATGTGAATAGATTTATGTCCATTTCCATCTTGCCCTGTTGTTGATTTGTCTCCCTGTCCTTTCCTTCTCATGTACATTCTCACCTATCACATGTTGTTCTTTCTTTCTTTATTTGTTTATTGATCAATCCCTCTACTTGATAGCAAACTCTATTAGTTATTAGTATATAGCTTGGTTTGCCACTGTTGATATATGGCCAAGCATGGAGGCTACATATAAAAATTTCTCAGTAAATAGTTGTTGAATAAATGAATAAATGAAAAAAAAGTGACTGTAGGCCTAAATGCCTCATACTTTATCATTAGTTAGCATTGAAATCTTATTTTTATAAGACCCAGCAAAATTACATAAACTTTCTACTTTGTAGAAGTGATTTCTCCTTTCACTGATCATTTATGGTTTTTGCTTCTACCTTTTTTGAAGCACTTATAATATTGTCAATGTTTTTGTAAATATCTTGCAAAATAATTAGTATGTTCTTTGGTGTCAGAATTTTTTTTTTTTAGTTTTGCATTTATTTTTTTGTCCTATACATAGAGAGAGAGCAGGGGAGAGGGGCAAAGGGAGGGACAGAGAGAGAGAGAAGATCTTAAGTGGGCTCCATGCTCAATGCAGAGCCCATCACGAGGCTCAATCCCATGACCCTGGGATTATGACCGGAGCCTAAATCAAGAGTCAAATGCTCAGCCGAGCCACACAGGCATCCCAAACTTCTATTTATATGGAATATATTTGGCATTTAGTAATGTGAAATTTTAAAGTGTACAACATATTTTGGATACATTTGTATATTATAATATGATTACCATTGTAGAGATATTTATCATATTACACAATTAAAGAACAATGCCATTGTCTAATTCATTATAGTATGCATTAAATGTTTATGGTTTATTTACTAGTCATTCCAAGTTTGTACTTTTAAACAACATCAAACATATTCCCCCATTCCCCCCTACTAACCACCATTTTACTCTCTGTTTTTTATTAGTTTGATTTTTATAGATTCCACATGGGTGACATCATTCAATAGTTTTCTTTCTGTCTGACTTACCTCACTTAGCATAATGTGTTCAAGGTCACAAGTGGCAAAATAAATGGCAAGAATTCTCTTGATCTTCTCTTTATCCCATAAAATTCCTATCATATGAAATGCTTATCATATTCCACAAAATGCTTATCATATTGATAATATTTTTAAAAATAATTAGCAATGCAAATTCAGGGATAGCAGAAACAGTTTAAACAAAGAAAGAGTAAATGATTTGGCCAAGTCATCTCACTTGTAAATGCTATAATTTGAAACCTAAATACAGGATTCTGATTTATATTTGCTGTTATTTGTGGCCAAGCTTCTGTATATAGTGAGTTAAAGTGCACTGATATATCAAGATGCTAATCCTAATTATTTAAAAAAAAAATTAA
The DNA here is from genome assembly GCF_028018385.1 of Neofelis nebulosa. Classification (NCBI taxonomy): domain Eukaryota; kingdom Metazoa; phylum Chordata; class Mammalia; order Carnivora; family Felidae; genus Neofelis; species Neofelis nebulosa. Next base: position 57,487,238 of record NC_080796.1, read on the forward strand.
TGTTTATTTATTTTTGAGACAGAGACAGAGTATGAATGGGGGAGGGTCAGAGAGAGGGAGACACAGAATCTGAAGCAGGCTACAGGCTCTGAGCTGTCAGCACAGAGCCGGATGCGGGGCTTGAACTCACTGACTGCTAGATCATGACCTGAGCCGAAGTTGGATGCTTAACTGACTGAGCCACCCAGGTGCCCCCATGCTAATCCTAATTCTAACTACACTCTCTGAGTAACAGCCTTCCTAATGTGTAACCTATTAAGGTGGTGTTCCAAAAGGAAAAATTATGTATGTATATAAATGCATTTGCTTGTCTTGCTATCAGGAATTATTTGATGAAACAAATCATTTTCAAATTGCTACTTTGAGCTGTACAGCAACAATTCCTGACCATGGGTGGATGGATCTAAATTCAGCAAGGTTTCTATTCTCCACCCAAGAAAACTGGGGTAACTTTTATTTAGTCAAGGCTTCTCTTCTATGTTGACAGCAGAAATTTTGCTTATGGAGGTACTGTATTATATAAACTCAAGTAATATTTTATAAAAATATTCCAGAGGAGGGATGGAGAGAAAGAAGTATTTCTAATTTAAAAGAAGGAAGGAAGGAAGGAAGGAAGGAAGGAAGGAAGGAAGGAAGGAAAAAAAGAGGGGAAAAAAGGATGAAAAAAGAGAAAAGAAAGGGAAAAGAAAGAAAAGGAAAGGAAGGAAAAGAAAGAAAAGGAAAGGAAAGAGAAAATAAAGAAGAGAAAAGAAAAGAAAAGAAAAGAAAAGAAAAGAAAAGAAAAGGAAAGGAAAGGAAAGGAAAGGAAAGGAAAGGAAAGAAAAACTGGTCCACTTGGTGAAGAAAATAGCACATTGGCCTAAAAATAAAAAGGAACATTTTCAAAAAAAAAATTAAAAAGGATTCCATTTCTTTAAAACTGGAAATAGAATTAATTGGCTCAGGTGAAATTTACAGAATGGAAGTAGATAAAAATAAAAACAAGAACTAAAGTTACCACTGAAGACTTTGATAAAACACATTGGTATTTTAAATGTCCTCCAATATTACTGAAACACTTCAAACGACATGTTTAGAAACTTTTTCTGCAGAAGACCAAATAGTGACTATTTTAGACTTGCAGGCCATGTGGTCTCTGTTGCAACTGCTCAACTCTGCCTGTGGCAGCAACAGTAGCCATAGACAATATGTAAATGAATGGCCATGGCTGTGTTCCAATTAAACTTTATGTACCAAAACAAGCAGCAGATTAGACTTGGCCTGTAAATTGTGGTTTGCCTACCACTGTTTCGGACAATAATTATAGCAATTACAAATTTTTCTAATGTTTTCAATTTGTTTGCTGAAAACATTGCACAATTAAGAGATGTTTAATAACCCTGAACTGAATTTAAACTACTGACGTTCAGCAGAAAAAAGTAAAATTTTTGTCCCAATGAAGACAGAGGTAGTTATGATAGATAAAGTAAGACAACTGTATTAACTGGGACACTATCTACCCCTAGTGATAATGGTTTGAATACTTACCTTGAGAAAAACAAATAGCAACATGTAAGTAATCTACATGCAGTGGATTATACTCCATTTGGTCATGAATGTGTTCTATCGGAAGATTAAATATTCTGTATAAATTGCAGGCAGTTGAAAAGTTTTGTATACACTGATTAATATTAATCATGTATTGCGCAAAAGCATAAATTAGGCTATTCCTGTCTCATGGCTTTTGTATATTCGATTTTCTTTCCCTGGATTTCTTTTCTTTCATTCCTTTCCATGAAAGTAGTTCTGGCATCATGGAGTATTAAGAATAAAATAGGACATAGGAATCCTACCAGAATGACAACAGCATTGACATCAATGTCATATCCCAATTCCTTCCTATTTGTCATCAGTCTCTCAGTCCTCAGACAGGACTTCCAAGGCTTCTTAGGCTCTATCCCCTCTTGCTCTCTATACCATTATTTTGTTAAATTTCCATCAGAGCACTTTTTCCTATGTCAACTATCTTATTTATTTGTTTAACTGTTGTTTATTGCCTCTCAACTAATATTTGAGATCCACGAGGAAGTATGTTGTTTGTCTTATTTGCAGTGGTGTTTTTAATGAGTGGCATGTCTTTGACATTAAGGGAAAATTCTAAGCTCTCTAAAGGCAGTTACCTTTTTTTTCCCTATTATCTTCAACACCCATTATAGGAAAACTATTTGTTGTGGAAGACCTAAACAATCTTTGCTTTAGACTGGTTAGAAATGACTTGGATTTTCTTAAATGTTTTCAATAATGGGTTGTTTTTTTTTTAATTTTTTTTTTCAACGTTTTTTATTTATTTTTGGGACAGAGAGAGACAGAGCATGAACGGGGGAGGGGCAGAAAGAGAGGGAGACACAGAATCGGAAACAGGCTCCAGGCTCCGAGCCGTCAGCCCAGAGCCTGACGCGGGGCTGGAACTCACGGCCCGTGAGATCGTGACCTGGCTGAAGTCGGACGCTTAACCGACTGCGCCACCCAGGCGCCCCTCAATAATGGGTTTTAAGTGAACAAAAGAATGAACAAAAGAGTATCTTTCATCTTCATAGATTAGATGTTCTTTAAGCTAATGATAATTTTAGACCTCAGAAATCTGCCTAGTGTAGTGTATAGGCAACTTCACCATCCAAACTTTGGGCTGTTTCTTCAATTCATGTTAGTGTTCCAGTATGAATTTCCAGCTTCTCCTGATCTGTTTGGAATAGCAAATAGAAAAGCAAATTGATTTTAACTCAAGCACCAATTCTCACGGACTGATAGTGGCTGCTTAGAGCACTAAAGTGAGAAATATTCTGAAGCTACGTCGGAATTCAGCTGGTAATCCTACCTTGGAGGATTAGTGAGTGATACTGTTTGGGGAGAGGAGAGATTGGGTATATGATATGCATATTGCATATTTCACATCACTTAGAAGGAAACATAATATATTACTCTAAAAGATTTTTCAAAAAGCAAGGATATTACTACTGTTTAAATAACACTCGTGCCTTCTCTCTTACATGCAAATGGTTTTACTTTGTTCTTTCCCTCTTTCCCTTCACTGTTAGAATACAGACATCTAATATATTTCAGTCTTACATTAGTTATTAATATGAGTATCTCTTCCTTGATCAAATTCTTAGACTCTAACTCTAACCCTAACCTTTACTAGGTGAAGTTACCGCCTTTATTCTTACTACGTGGTTAGACACAGTAATTAGGTGAATTCATCTACATTTCATAAAATAACCAGTTTTCCCACAGATAAACATTTTAGGCATCTGTTAAATAGATACTTACTGAGTGTTGATGGCAAAAAGCTAGATATAACACGGCACTTTTCCAAGCCTTACAATCTAGTAGAGAGAGATAAGCAGGTAACACATAAAGAGCCATAGTGACATTCATTGGGGGAAATGTGAAATTGTAATTAGGATATTTAGAAAGACTGGGGTGAAGTTTGTAATGTTGCCTAGAGAAAGTCATTGTGAAGTGTTTTGGGGGATTAAGTAAGAATCAGTTAGGTAAAGAAAGATGAGGGAAAAAACATTCCAAGCAACAGGAACATGATTTCTATCCAAGGGTTGAAGTAAAAAGCAAAATGTGATTCCTGGCCGGAGAGTAGAAAGAGGAAAGCAGTCTCAAGATGCTGATCCCTATGCATTGGAGGACTAGGGATGGCAGTTCACCTTCCTCCTCTTCTCCTTCTCATTAACTGCCTATTTCAGTTATGTACGGTTGCTTAAATCTCATTCCCAACACTTAATGACTTGAAATATCAATGACCTATAATTTCTCATGATTCTGTTGGTTGTCTGGGAAGTTCTTGGCTCATCTTTTCTGGGTTTTTCATTTAGCTGCAGTCATCTGACACCATGACTGGGTTTGGAGAATCCGAAGAGTCTCCTTCACCTTCTGTCACCTTCACCTGACTGACAGCCAAATCTCATTCCCAGTGAGCATGACCCAACTCATCCTGGTCACCTTTGACAACAATCATCACACTGACTCTGATGAATCTGGAATGTCACTGAGATAGAACAAAAGTCAGGAGGACCATTATAGGAAGTTGTCATGCCCCCAAAAGTGAAAAGATTTCAGAAAAAATAAATTAAAAGGAAGCTGAAAGGAAAAATAAAACATATCTGAAAAATGGCATCATGTATTATGATCATTCACATAGAGAATATTCATTCTCCTTGGGGGCACATAAATCACAAATATAGAGGAGGCAAACTACGGCCTAACGAAAAGCTATAAAAAAAAAAAAAGAAAAGAAAGTGCTTAATAAGTGCTACAATTTAAAATGCAAAAGAATGTTTTTTTTTTAATTTTATCTTATTTAAATTCTATAGCTTCTCTAAAAAGTAAATCTTATTATTGTCATTTTAAAGATGAGAAACCTGAAATTAGGCAATTTGCCAAAAGTCTTGGTCTTTCTTCTTCTAAATGAGCTAAAGTAGAAAAGAAAGTTCGGTCCTCGCCTGAGAATTGAGAAGATGGAACACGTGGACCCTTTCCAAGGCTGTCTTTCCTTCAGTTGACATTGAAGCAGCAAATAGGCAGTATAGAGAATACTCACACACAAAGATAACAGGAAGAGGATGCTGTTCCCCACAAAGGTGCCTGAAATTCAGTAGTCAGTGTGGCATCCAGGGACCTTTTGAGTTAGAGGAACAATGCAACTGCAGGATTACTGCTTTAAGTAACACTGGTCTTATCAATTCTCAAGAATCTACTTCTACAAAAGAGAATTCTTACTTTGTTACACTCTTCTGGATTCTATTACCAGGTTTCCAGTTCTGAAACCTTTACTTTTTCTGTAACACCACATTGTTGCCCAGTGGAAATTCTTCTGATGTCTAAATCCCCAGAAAACTTGGAATTTATTTCCATAAAGGATGTATTGCATCCAAAAAAATGGTAATATATTAATGATGGAGCATCTCTGTGTCTCACTAATAAAGTCTATGACAAATATGCTCGTCTGTAAAAATCTCTGTTAAGTCTAGCTTTAGTATCATGCTTTAAAATTACGTAGGGAGAATAATGTATTGTAAAATATTTGTAGCCCAGGTTAAAAAACAGAAATGAAAACAAAAAAACTATGTCCTCAAATGCTTCCAAGGTTTTCTTCTTGAATTGTTTTATTTATATTTGTATGACATCTCATAGTAAGATGACTATTACTTTTCCAGGTCACTTATATCTAAAAATATTACAGAAAGCAAACACTGACTTTTCCTGGGTTTGAATGCTAAATTAAAAGCTTCCTTATTTTTGATTCTTTGCTTTTTGGACTTATCTCCAGGGAAGTTCTGCTTCACCACAGATTGAGTGGGTTGACCTGTTGCCCTCAAGACTATTTGTCTCTATGGAACTCCGCTCATTCATCCTCAAAGGCACCTTTCCTTTCAAAGCCACACAAGTAGAGAAGTTTTCAGACAGAAAGAGAATTCATCATGTATTTGTCATACTGTACACAAAATAAGTCATTTGATATAATGGAGCAAACTGTTAGCGGTAAGTTAGTTCACTCCACTACAGTATTACAATATGATGTTAGTCATATGATTCTTAGGAGACAGGTAGGATTGATGCCAGAGTAAAATATTTTAATTTTCAATTTGCACAAATATAGCACCCAACCTCAAAAACACATTGCAAAATAACTCTAGTAAGATAGCAATATAACACATACATATTTATTCTATTTCTACCAGAAGTTATTTTTAAATGTTTATTTATTTATTTCAAGACAAATTGAGAGAGAGAGAGAGAGAGAGAGAGAGAGAGAGAGAGAGAGAGAGAGAACATGAGTGGGGGAGGGGCAGAAGGGGAGGAAGAAAGAGACAATACCAAGCAGGCTCCATGCTGTCATCTCAGAGCCCAATGCAGGGCTCAATCTCACAAACCATGAGATTGTGACCTGAGCTGAAACCAAGAGTCGGACACTTAACTGACTGAGCCACCCAGGTGCCCCCTATTTCTACCAGAAATTTTAATGTATTTTTCTTGGGTCCAATCCTGAATTATTTATTTAAGGTCACAGGTGCTAAAATTTGCATGTGTTACAATTCATTTTAATTAATTAAACCTATGGTAACTTTAAGTCAGATTCTCTCAGCAGTTTATTTATTATTTTATATCAATTATTTTTCTCTTAAATAAAAAATAAGCTTTTCTGTGTTTTGTCTTTTTGCCACAATTTGAGCTACAAACTATGTTGAAATTTACGTAAGCAAGTTTACCATTTTAAAACATGTCCCATGAGACGGCAGAGAAAGAATTTGAAAGAGAATCCAATGAATTCTACTTTTCTTTAAACAGCCTAAGGAGATATGGAAACATGGATTTCAGCCAAGAGAAGAAAGAGAGTAATGGGAAAATAAATTAATTTTAGAAGCTATAAAGGAATAAGTACCAGTAATTGGTAGATATAATATTAGAGTAATTTAGAAATATACATTTTAAACATTATTTTTAAATGAGAACTCCTTCGAAGCTTTCTGCAACTATGCTTAAGCTCTTAAAGACACAATTATCATACAATCATTTTCAAATAACTGTTCTCCTTGACTTCCAAGAGAAGTTTGTATGGAAAATAGTGGGTCAAATTTTTCAGAGTTTATGTGTTGGAGCACATTCTATATGGAATTATAAATCTCTACACTTTTCGTCTTTGTCTTTTGATAAAACTACAAGCTTTTACTATTGCAAGAATATCACAAGAGCTTTTTTTCCCCCATAGTCACTATGTAGCCATTAAATAAGGGCATTATCACTGGTATATTACTATCATCTAATCCACATACTCCATTCAAATTTTGGGAATTTTTTCAATAATGTCCTTTATAGTAAGTGGTATCAGACCAGTATCACCTTTTACACTTACTTGTCATGAACCTTTAGTTTTCTTTACTCTGCAGCAGTTGTTTGACTTTGATGACTTTGACATTTTGAAGATTATACCAATTATTTTATAGGATGTCTCTTAGATAGCATTTAACTGAAAAATCTTCATTTTAAAGTTTAGGTTGTATAGTTTGGGTAGGGATCTCACACAAGTGACTCTGTGTTCTTCCCATTCCATGCTATCAGATGGTACACAATTTCAATCTGTTCCATTGCCTATGATATTAAACTTAACACTTTGATTGAAGTATTCCCTGCCAACTTTCTCCATGGTACAGTAATCTTTTTGTCTTTATAAGGATCTCTCAGGGAGGTAATTGAGACTATTTCTGCTTCTTGGATGAATTAATCATTACTATAATGGCTGCCAGAGATAATTATCTATTCAATCAAACCCTCTCTACAGTCTTCCCTTGGCATACCATTGAAGGGAAGATTTTTCCATCTGAAAATGAATTCATTAATTTATTTATTCAGTAACAAAAAATAATGGGTTCCTATTTTATTTGTTTGTAATAATCCATTCCTACCATTATTTATTTTGCTGATCAGACTATCCCCAATATTACTTGTGGTAGATCCTTCAAGCTGGCTTTATGTTGTTTTTGATGCAACTTAATATTTCTGAGAGAAAGTCCTTACTTTTTAGTATAATAAGTTACTCTAGGCTTATCTTGTATCTTCCCTGTGCCAATCTCTAGATTAGTGATTCCCCTATAGAGCTCTGGTTCTTTATGGTGGACAATGATACTTAGAAAACAAGATGTGGACCCTAAGTATACTCATTATTGATTGGGTGACTGCTGCTCCCAAGCTTTTACAGTCTTTAAGTGGGTTGAGCTAAATAATATATTTACTCCCTCCCTCTTCCCCGCATATTCAAGTCTCTATATATTCAAAACCATAACTTCACACTGATGCCTTTAACTCCCTTCTATGTAGATGGCCTTCCTACCCTACTTGGTTGGCTTCCAACACTCCATGGCAAGCAGCATCCTCTATGCTCTGATGGATACTCTCTGCATTCTGCCTGCCTTTGACTAACATACTGGATGGGCATCATCCTTACTCCACCTACTCTTAGCTACTGTACTGTGGTTCCACTCAAGTGCAAGTAGATTCCCACCTTTCTTGATCCTACCTAATGACTTTTAGAATGAACTATTTAGGAAGGGAAAAATGAGGTAAGGAAAAAAGGCAGAAAACCAGGACACCCAACAGTCAGGCAGAAAGGCAAGCAGGAGTCAAAATTAGGCTTTAAAAGCAAAAATTTAGGAAACTAATTGTTTTTCCATGATTGTTTTGTGGAACTTTCTGGACACACACACACACACACACAAAATACCTGTTTTTCATCATACATCATATTCATGCATGCCAGTATTGAAAGACAAGAAATTTACAGTTATCAGGGTGCTTTGCCTATCTATTCAAACTTTCCTGAGGAGCAGGTAGATTTCCTAAAGTGGCAATTCTTCCCTTAGCTAACCCATTCTAGAACAGTCTATAAACAGCAAAAGTAATGATGACAAGACTACAAACATATTTGCTCTGTCTGACTTTTACCATCTATGGTCCCTGCTCAATGACTAGACAGCCAATCTAATGCAGTGTATAGTTCTAATATAGTTTATGAAACAAATTATTGATTAATAATCATGGCTTAATGTATTATTCTTTGGAGATAGTTTATATCTACAGAAATCTCCATATTATTCCTATTTTTAAAAAGCAAGGATGGCAGTCACAGAGACCGATCAATGTTTTTTTGTTTGTTTTCTTTTTCTTTTTGTTATATTGACAAAATGAGTTTTCTAAATATCTTTCAAGTCCCATTTTGTGGCAACAGTATGCTCCATGCATGTAAAAGTCCAATTCTGATGGGAGCAATAGGCATAGGCTAACTTTTAAGTATTTTGCCTAATGTAAGTGGAGGTTTATGTTCCCATGTGATCCATTTACCCTAACAAATCTATAAGGTCATGGTCAGACTCTCAATTCTTAGTTATAGTCAGCAGTACAAGAAGCAGTATTTAAAAAAAAATCTGCAAGGCAACAGCTGTAATAGATATTTTATTATTGTTAGATTACTTGGTTTTGGTTTAACCATTTTCTAAGGGAATGACAAATTATGTTTTCATAACAACCTCAGAAAAGTAACAGGCAGCACTGTGTTTCTATTTTGAATCAGTTGATTTTATAATGTAAACATGGAAAGATTTTACAGCATGTTGGGAGAAAATGATTTTACTAAACTTGAAATTCTACTGAGATTGCTATTTAAAATAATCAGCTGTATAGATACTATATGAGAATGGACAAATTCATGCTGACTTGTTTTTAGATGAGTTTTTAAAAAATATTTTTGAGTCTGCAACTTATAAGATGAAATTATTAAATTATTTTGAATATATGCCCTTGGGTGATAACAGTTGCCAACAAAAACATTGCTTACAACACGAGTTCCATTTCACTGATTTCAGCATATGCAAAAAATACTATAATATATCTATTCCACATCAGGTGGAATTTTTTGTTTAAAGAGAGACTTTATCATGTCAAAAACATATTAGATACTTAGATGAATTTAATTTATCTGATTATAGGAAGGTCTGATTAAAATGAGAACTATTTGAGTATAGGATAATTTGCTAGTCATAAAAGGAATCACAATTAGTATGTCCCTTACAGTGAAGTGTTATATTTTTACATTGGAAGAAACAGTAGTTATAATGAGAAGAGCCCAAGCTTTGGAGTAAAATTGTTCTGGGTTTTATATCCCATCTGACACATAAGTATCCTTAGGCAAGACCTACCATCAAGTTTCCTCATCTGTAAGAGGCGTAGTACTATTTTTTACCAAAGAAGCTTGGGGTCAAGTTTCATGAAGTGATGCATGTAAATAATATAGCAGAGTGCCTGGGGACATAGTAGCGCTCAAAATGATACCTTACTAATATTGATAACTGTGACAGTTAGGAGATTATTCAGCTAAAATCGGTGCTGCAACCAACACTATGTATTAGCAACATAAAATAAAATCAAGTCACAACCTCTTTTAGCTTCCTTCTTCTGCTTTAAAGGCTGATTTCCCTTTCCAGCTTCCTGTTAGCTAGAGCTAGTCATGAGACCTATTGTGACAGACAGAATGAAACAAAACGTAGGACTTATGGGAAAACATGTTTAAAAAGACAAACTTGGATAACTGAGACTTTCCCCCTTTCTCTGCTTTTCCTTTCTCTTTTGAATATCTGGAATGTGGGTGTGATGTTTGGAAATGTTCAAGTTACCTTCAAATTATGAAGATACATGCTTCTGCCAAAAGATGGCAGGGGGGAAGAAAAGGAAACGTGACTTCTTTTATTACTAATTTTATTTTTAATTTCATTTATTTATTTTGAGAGAGAGGGAGAGTGTGTGTGTGAGCAGAGGAGGGGCACAGAGAAAGGGAGAGAGAGAATCCCAAGCAAGCTCTGTGCTGTCAGCGCAGAGCCCAATGCAGGGCTCAAACTAACAAACCTTGAGATCATGACCTGAGCCAAAACCAAAAGTCAGACGCTTGACCGACTGAGCCACCCAACTACCCCAAGAAACTTGAATTCTTGATGACATTTTGAGCTAAAACAGGAGAAGCAATATGTATGCAATTAATGTGTTAACTAGTCCAAGAAACTCTTGTCCAAATGACATTGCAATTGGCTTTGTTGCCAGTTTCAGGAATAAACTCCAATCTGTTTATCTGAACACTAATCTGATCACTAGTCCTAAATTCTCTCTTCTCAGGACAAATGCAAACCAGCTTCTCGACTGGCTGTTTACCCTTCAAGATTGCCTTCTAAATCCTTACCTTCTTGTACTCACCTAAAATCGTAAACCATCACAAGTTGAATTTTACCCACTCTCAAATAGGCCCCAAGATTGAGAGAGCCATCTTAAATTCACACCAACAATCTGTATTTATTCTGTGAGTGACCTCCTTACTCTAAGTAGCTACTAAAATGTTTTCAAGGTAGTGGTCTTTCCTATGGATTGAGTATTAAACTTTATTTTATGAGAAAGGTATTTTTGTGAACATTTCAGGGACTTGGTCAACAAAAAGTAAGGCCAGATTACATACCATAGGATTATTAATACCAGGAAAATAAACATCTTTCATCTTAACTATTCAATTTTAATTCTCTGTTATTTATTCCTGATGACTTCTGTAACAAATGCCACAGCTATTATTGTGAATAACGTAATTTATGTAAAGACACTAGCATAGTATTTAGTATATATGTAGTCAGTGAATGTCAGTGTTCTTTACTTTTTGACCATCCATTACACATTATTTCCTACATCTTTATGAAAAGATTTTGCAAAGTAAATTTAAAAAATTATATCCTCTCTTTTCTGTCAGACCTTGGTTCTAACCCTCACTCTGCCTTCACTCACTGTGTGACCACAGACACACTGATGAACTATGTTAAGCCTCAGTTTCCATATAAGTAAAATTGTCATACCAGTCTTATCGGCTTTGGGTAAGAAAAAAATGTGTTACCATTTAATAAATGTAAACTAGTAAGAGCGTTAGTTCAAATTATGAAGCAATTATGAAGGAAAGTATGCTTTCCTTCCACATTTTCAAAGCTTCATGTTTCCTTATCATTGTTCTTTTTCATATCCAAGCTGGCTGAAATTTCTGTTCTGAATTGCTTTCCTCTTTCTCCACTACCTTAGGATGTTTGCATTTTTAATGATACAATCTAATGGGTATGAAATGACAATTGAATGATTTATTTTTTTCCCTCTGTCAGGGAAGAAAAGATTTTAGGTCTGAAGTTGAAATCATGCTGGGTAAACATTTATCTGTTCATGTATAATTCTAAGGTATCTATAATATATTATTATTAAGCACTTACATGCAAAGAGTCAGATATATAAAATGAATAATCAGTCTGCACAAGGCCAACCTATTCACATTTAGATGTATCAGAGGTTCAAGAAAATAGACTTTGGACATTTTGCTTTATAAAAATCGGGACACTTGAGTCTGCAAGTTCATCACTTTCATGGATTTCCCTATTGTCTAAAAGCATTCATTTCAGCCTGTTCCTTTAACTTACATCAGCAAAATGGCAAGAGTGCAATTCAAAGGAAATTCTCACGATGTTGTTTTCTTGCACAAAGGAAATAATCTTTCAAAACAAAATACTCAAAACATTATACTCTGAACGTTTACATGTTTAGTTTCAGATGTTTTCAATTATGGAATTGCATGTAACATAATTTCCATATATTACATATGATTATACTAGTGATAGAGGAATATAGGTAAAAAGAGGAAAAATTGATTTGAAGTAGATCAGAATTAGTTCCAATTAGAATGTTCTAATTTGTTGTAATCCAACCTGTCTTGGTTTAGATCAGTGTCTAGACTCATAGTTGGCACTACTGACATTTGGGTTGGATGATTCTTTGTTTGGGGGGGAGGAGTGTCCTGTGCATCATAGGATATTTAAACAGCAGCCTAATACCAGCAGCAGCTGCCTACTCACTTTGGTGACAAACAAAAATGCCTTCAAATATTGCCAAATATCCTCTGGGGGAAATACAGTTTCACATTTGCAGTTGACATGGATCGCTTTCATGTTCAGTATTAGGAGCTTCATGTACTTCAGAAACATATTGCACAATTCTGAGCAAAGTATTATTGTTCAAAGACTGTCTATATATTTTTTTAAAATTTTTTTTTCAACGTTTTTAATTTATTTTTGGGACAGAGAGAGACAGAGCATGAACGGGGGAAGGGCAGAGAGAGAGGGAGACACAGAATCGGAAACAGGCTCCAGGCTCCAAGCCATCAGCCCAGAGCCCGACGCGGGGCTCGAACCCACGGACCGCGAGATCGTGACCTGGCTGAAATCGGACGCTTAACCGACTGCGCCATCCAGGCGCCCCTATATATTTTTTTAATTTGTGAACCCTCTTGCACTATTGTAGGATGTTTGTGCTATTATCTTAAAAGTTTCAAGGTATTGACAATCAGATTGCCAAAATTAATAGATTTGTGTGAGGACAAATTCCTAAGGACATGAAAAAGAGCTGTCTTAAGGAGACTTAGAAAATCATTCAGGACACAATGACTTCCAATCCTTCTTTCCCTCTGAGGTACCAATGGCTTCTTTTTCCGGTTTCTCTCCTTTTCTTTCAATCTTGCTACCTCCTTTCTACTCTAAATTATGGTTCCTGTTTACTCATTGATTTTATTGCCTAATAGATTCTGCTTCAGGCTCTCTCATTCTTTTTGCCATTATTCTTAACTTCTTTATCTGTCACAGAGGGGATCTGAGAGCATCTGTCCGTGTTCAATTAACATAATAATCTTATGAGGCTACTCCATAGACTATAGGTCTGTCTCTACAGAAATGTCTTTTGGCTTAGCATCATGACTTGATTGACTATGGTCATTTCTTAGAAAGCTGTCTTCTGTTATTCTTTCAGTGTGAGCTTTGGACAAGGAAGGCACCCTAAGTCATATCAGATTTAGAATGTTATTCCAGGCATTTATCTCACCTGCCTTATCTTCAATAGAAGAGACTTGGGGATTACCTTTTTGCCACTTGAAATTCAAGTTCTCAGGAAAGGAATATTATTTCCCCCTTAAACTTTTAGTAGTGCTTTCCTTATTTATTAGAGGAAGACTTCAACAACCCCTTATGAGGTCATGAGGACAGTAATGCCACTGCCCTTGGACAGTGTTCTTTCATTGAGATGAATCACACAGAGGCATTGCTCTGCTGCCAAGAAATTATGATCGTCCAATGTTGCCATACCAATGACAATGTATTTCACATTGTAGGTTGATGTTTAAATAGGAAAAAAAAGTACCTTATAATCAAATAGTCATGTGTAATCAAATAATTTCTTAAATATAATAAGGTATAAAAAAAACTCAGAAGTTTGGATGATTTAAAGAAGCAGGACATCCTTGGGATGATGACCATGGTAAGGACAGTTTGTAAAGTGCCTCAAGGATCTTGAATATTCATATCAATATTTCAAGATGAAGAGAGGCCGATGGAAGATAGAAGAGGAAACTAGCCTTGAATCAGTTATGTAACCTTGTCAATAACTTAAAGGTGTTTAGAGGGAAAAGCATGTTTTGATTTAATGTTTTCTTACTTCGAGTTATCGTGATCCTGACTGATAAAACTAATGTGTGCATTTTAATTTCTATTTTTTCTCATGATTACCAAAAAAATTTTATAAGATGTGTGTGCTGAGAAAGACTAGAAAGTTACATGTACGCACAAGAAAAAATTGCTTATTTTTCTCTCTATATGTGTGTTTCCACAAGGAACATTGCTGGGGCCCTTGGGAGACTTCCGCTGAATCTTTTTGGGAAAAAGTTTGTTATGTTCAGTAAATACCCAAGATATCCCTCTACTATCACTAGGATTCTTCCTGGGTTAGATTTACCCTGAGTATCTACTTTTACCCACCTCAGAATATACTACAAAGAAGGACAAATACTCCAGAAGTTTTATAGTCTATTTTTCTTTCTAGAAAACAATTTATCATTACTTTTTTTTTTCCATTGGACCTTTCTAATAATTTATGAAATAATTTTGGAAGACATTACTAATTTTGCCAAATGAAAAAAACTTGCCTACTCTCAAAGAAAAAACAATATTGTCCAGAGCCAAAAGGCAAGATGATAAAAAAACAAAAAACAAAAAACAAAACAAAACAAAACAAAAACAAGAACAAAACAAAACAAAAAACAAACAAAAAAATGCACTGGGCACAGATTTTCATTTCTAGAAACTATAGCAACTGACTAATAGAGAAAGTTATGTTTCTTCCAAATGTAAAGGAGAAAATAAATTACATTTTTAACATCCTATCAAATTCACTCATAGTATTAGCTAATTAATCTCAAGCAATCAAATTGGATTTCAAAATGTGTTTGAACATTTTGAGATGTTTCCTGCATTATGTATATCACCATATCCATAAAAATCTAAAAATGCACAGTTGCAATTATTTAAGTACTACATTTTCTCTTTGTCCTGTATTTCTATGAAAGATAGAATTGCCCAAATTTTAAATCTTCCTTGATAACTGAAAGATAATATTTCCATCTTTATGTTTAGCGTCGTTAATCATACAAATTTAACACTATCTGAAAGACAAGCTGCTGGCATCCATTCTTATGCAGCCACCAACTGTCTTCGACAACAGCCAGTACAGCAGTGTTTTCACATATTTTGCCATTGTCATGAAAATTCAGTGGCATTTGGTCAGATGGCTGCCTCTGAGAAAGTACTATGAATATCTAGTAAATCACGCACTACCTAATAAAATTATTAAATTGTGCATTCATTTAAAATGTTATTATAAGTAGACAAAAAAACAATACAATGAGAAAATGTTAAGAAAATACTTAAAATAAGATAAAAATGGAAACTAAAACTTTTATAAGTAAATCTGAATGGTGAATAAAAGTAGAAATTTATCACTAGGATTTTATGAAATAGAAGGCTTACACATGAAACAGAATGAAGAATGAGTATTCTGTCCAAATTTGGTTAGGGAGGTATATGTCAAGTTTCTTCCCAGTAAAGCTATTATTTTATACATTATGATCAATAATTAACTTGTGTTATGTAATTTGAGACTATGCAAATGTCCTATTTCTCATCATCCATATTCCCTCAAATTTTAGTACCTATTGAGTGTACATCAATTATTACTGTGTTTTTTACCTAACGGTGATATTTATATTTACATGATTCCTTTTATATTTATTAATTAGAATGCTCTTCACTTCTGCCTTCTGAATTGGCAGAGTTAGAAAATATACATACGGGGCGCCTGGGTGGCGCAGTCGGTTAAGCGTCCGACTTCAGCCAGGTCACGATCTCGCGGTCTGTGAGTTCGAGCCCCGCGTCGGGCTCTGGGCTGATGGCTCGGAGCCTGGAGCCTGTTTCCGATTCTGTGTCTCCCTCTCTCTCTGCCCCTCCCCCGTTCGTGCTCTGTCTCTCTCTGTCCCAAAAATAAATAAAAAAAATATATATATACATACAGTTATTTACATATATATGTCCATACTTCCATCCATCTAATCTATTATCTATCTATCATCTATCCATCAATCTATTTATAATCTATTGATTTATCAATCTATTGATCTATCATCTATCCTTATCTGTATTGATATGAGTTCATATTGTGATCGAGTGTTCACATTGCCCATTACTTACTCATTGTCTTGCTTGACCAAACAATAGTTAGACTGCCATTCTCCCCATATGTCCCTGAACTTTGGCTTATACCTAAGTGACTATTGAGGCACAGAATTTACTCTTTTAATGGTTCATTATAAGAATCAGGTGACCAAAATTCTTCTAAAATTGCCACTCTCAGACCATCTGCCTAATCACATTCTCTTGCCTCCCTTCTGTACAAAGTTTTCCAGCCCTGTTTATCTCTCCTTATGAAAATAAAGTCTTGGGGTGCCTGCGTAGCTCACTCGGTTGAGTGATGGATTCTTGGTTTTGTGTCAGGTCATGATCTTGCAGTTCATGATTTTGAACCCTACATGGGGCTTTGCACGGACAGTGTGAAGCCTGCTTGGGATTCTCTCTCTCTCTCTCTCTGTCTTCCCCTCCCCTATTTGTGCTGCCTCTGTGTCTCTCAAAATAAATAAACTTAAAAAAAAAAGAAAGAAAAGAAAGGTTTTTTTTCTGTTTGATTTCGAGACTTTGCCAATCTTATGGTCCAAGAATTCTCTCTATTACAATAGTTTTTTTGAGCAAAGTCCCTCTTTACATAGGTGTGGATTTGTTATTTTTGTTTTGTTTTTTGTTTTTATTTGACAACTGATATTATTGACTCCAACCAAATATCACACATATTTGGATTAATCAGTTAGATTACATTTATCAAAAATATATGATTTTTTACAATTTTTTTCTTTTTTTCTTTTTTATTTATTAAAAAATTTTTTTTACATTTATTTTTTTTGAGACATAGAGTGAGACAAAGGTGAGCAAGGGAGGGGCAGAGAGAGAAGGAGACGGAATCTGAAGCAGGCTCCAGGCTCTGAGCAAGCAGTCAGCGCGGAACCTGAGGCGGGGCTCAAACCCACGAACTGTGAGATCATGACCTGAGCCACCCAGGCACTCCTACAATTTTTTTCTTAATATGTCTGTAACGTAATACAATTTAATTCATATTAAAACTCTGCAGAGGTGTTTTTGTTGTTGTTGTGTTGTTTTGTTTTTGGTTTTGTTTGTTTCCCATAGCTGATATGATCCCCATCAGTACATCTATCTTTTGTTAGGGGAAACATTTTTTTGTCACTCTATTTTACACTTATCCCAATTTAATAATTAATCAATCCTTTTATAAAATTCCAGGCTTTGATTTAAATGAAAGTTCTCAATTTCTCACTTATAATCCTCATTCTTTCAGTTCTCTCCAAGGAAGAACTGCCTCTGACCCCCTGATGGTACAGCTGATACTGAAGCCAGTTTCTCACATTTACAGGAGCATTGTTTACCCTGTCAGCGTTGTTGACTGCAGTCTACAAATGGTACAAATTATGCTTCCATATCTTTTTTTATCACAGTCAAGTGCCAAGAGTGTTTCCTGGATTATTTTCGTCTAACCGTGACTGCTGACAGTTATAAACATTAGAGTGAGTGTTTTGTTTACTTCCAGCTTCCTGGCCCATTTGTCTACAACCAGCCCTTGCTGTGGAATCATCCAGTCCTTCCACTGCACTTCCAGAAATGCTAACTCTCAACTCAGCAGTCACATAACCTGAGGTTTGAAGTAGAACAAGAAAGCTAAACTGAAGATATTTTCCCAATATAATTTTGCTTTCTGGATAGGTTCTTGTGACTCTGTTTCAAGATTTGGAGAATTTGGGGTGAGACAGCACAGAAAGCCATAACTATACACACGCGCACACACACATGCACACACACCCAGGGATACTATTTTACCTGAAAAATAAAGACATTCTGCAATATGTCACAGTATGGGTGAATCTTGAAAACACTACACTAAGGGTAATAAGGAGACAAATACTGCATGATTCTACTCATATGAGGTATCTAAAATAGTTAAATTCATAGACTCAAAGAGTGGAAGGATGGTTTCCAAGGGCTGAGGGGAGGGAGAAAAAAGGAGTTACCAATCAAAGGGCATAAAATTTCCGCCAACTAAGATGTACAGCTAGAGACTGCAGTACATTAGACCTAGTCAACAATAATGTATTTTACACTTAAATATTTACTAAGAATATAGATCTCATGTTAATTGTTCTTACCACAATATAATTTTAAGAAAAAGAAGAGTGGGAGTAGCTAAAAAATATTATCTTAGTATACATGTAGGAAGCTGAATATTACCTGTGTTCTGTATTTCTGCATGTTGAATTCTATATCCCTTCTCACCTCCTTTTTACCCTATTCAAACCAGCACATGATGCCTTAGGCCAACTAAGAAAACATCAGGAACTTAGGGACATAAACATAGAAAACCCATAACAATAATGAAAGTGAATATCCTTATTTCATATTAAGAAACATCATAAATTAACTTTCTATAGCTACCTATCTATACATCTATCTATCTATCTATCTATCTATCTCCATCCATCATGCATCCAGCCATCTGTATGTATCAATTCATGTAGAGTAGTAATATCAAACTCATTCTGAAATAAAAATGGGCTGACAGAAATAAGATGATGCAAAAGAGATTAATTAAGTGGTTTATGTGAATAATGATTTTTGAATATAAAGGGTTCTGTCTTTACTTTTACCAAGTTGGAAATTTCACAATAATTTGCAAAAAGGACCTTACTTTTTAAAAGTTTAGTTGCTACTTATATAGAAGAGTCATAAAGCATTTTAAAGTTTTATATTATAAAGGTTTTGAAAGAAAAATGTCCTTGGTCCATAATTATGTTTCATTTCATAACCTGTTAGGTCTTATATCTCAGTGTAGTTAAAGACCTGAAAGGGTAATTTGCATGTTTTGATGGGAAAAACTTAGGATGAAATTTTAATATCCTCCTGCTTTTGATTAAAATAAAGGTGAAAACTTGAATCGGTGCATTAAATGTCTATAACTCTCACTTCTCCTCAATATACAGGGTTTTATAGCTTAAACCACCAAAATAATTCCATGTCAGACAGGGGTACAACTTAAGAAGTCATTCCTACCTGTTTCTGGACACCTGGCCCGATTTCCCAGTGGTGTTCAGGAATGCAGTCCATTTGGTGTTTTCATTGGACTTTTAAATTTTCACTCAACTTTTTCATACCGCAGGCTGAGTTGGAAAATTTATCTCATTTCTTTCTTATCACTTTTATTTTGTTGCTTAAATATTTATGTATTTTTAAATATTTAGCCAATCACTATTTATTGAGAGCCTACTGGAGGCCAGGCAATGTTTGAGTTTCTAAAAAAATACACTAATGAACAAAACAGATACAAAATTACCTATCCTTTTTGAGTATTCTTTCTATTTTATATCATAAGCACCACATTTTGTCCCCTTTTCAGACAGATACCTTCACCTGAACATGCAATACATTATTCCATAGCAATCATTTTATTCAACAGGAATTTGGGGCAGCTGAAAACAATGTGGTGGAGCTTGTCTGGGGATAGCAACTTATTATTTACTTTTGACACAACTATTGGCCAAGTCTGGAACAGGCATTAGATTTTCCAGGTGTAGATGAATTCCACTGGTCACATTAGGAAAATATGACAGCACCAGCAAATTGAAAAGAAATAATTTTCTCCCCTAAAGAGGCAAGTCCAAGGACGAAAAACACCCAAAGTGTGCGTGTGTGCGCACACACACACACACACACAACATATACATCTAAATATACACATATTTCTACATACAATGTACGAGCTAACAACAATGACCGTTTGAGAAAACACTGGCTTTGTCTGACAATCCAGCTCTAGTTCTAAATGGTATGAGGAATATATGAAACGGTATCAACTAGCTTCTCACTGCAAACCATTATTTATTCTTTTCTCATCTTTTGCCTTCCCTGTATTCATTGCAGACTTTTGCAACTGGCGGTCCCACCACTAACAATGATTCTTCTTCTCCATCTACTTTCCCCAAACTTCCATAATTAAAATATTCCAGACTAAGAAAAAGGAATTTCTAGGTGGGCAGTTTTGAAACAGACTATGTGATATGCACGTTGCCTGTCTGGGGAAGTCACTGAATATATACTAGTGATATAGATACTAATTAAATGTGGTGTAATTTACACATGAATGAGCTCCCTCACTATAAAAAAGCAATGAAACATACCAAGGACCACAGATTCAAAACATGAATACCAGTTTAAGTCTTGTGTCTGCTATAACAGAGTGTATACAGTGGGTTAATTATGTCAGTAAAGTAAAAAACATGGTGTCTGTTTCATAGTAAATAAGAAATATTAGCCAGATTCATTACCAATAACATCACAATTACTGTAATCAGTAGTAGTAGTAATAGTAGTAGTAGTAGTATTTTAAAACAAACACTGAAAGAGGTTACAAATTGGGTAAAGATCATGATTCTCTTTAGGACATGATTGTAAATGCATCCATGATTCAGACATAGACAGTCAAATGTCAAAGTTCTGAACTCACATTAACAACACAGCTTAGGTATGCAGTCATACTGAATATTTTCTTCTTTTCTTAATAAATAATTCAGGATTTCTGGATTTAAATGGCATAAACAAGGAGCCCTTGGGCAATCTTTCCAAACTTCCTGCTAAAATATCTATGGAAACACAGAACAAGATGAAAACTCACAACCTTAAAAACTTAAAATTCCATACAGAGTATTGTCAGATACTGGGAGGAATTTTTACAAACTTATTATAGTTATGAAGATGAACTTTGTAGTGCAAGAGTCTTTCCTCTGACTGAGAAAATCAAGGGCTTATTAACCAGAAAAATCATCACATTCAGTTTGTCTTTAAAAGCATTGTGCAGGTTAGGGGCGGGGCAGGGGGGGGGGCTGGCTGGCTTAGTTTAGACAGCATGCAACTCTTGATCTTGGGGTCATGAGTTCAAGCCCCATGTTGGACATAGAGCTTATTTCAAAAATAAATAAATAAATAAATAAATAAATAAATAACTAGCATTGCACGGGTTAAATATCACTTTTTCAGAGAAGACATTTTCCCTCTCAAATAATGAATCCCTTGTTAAAATGCTGTTTCCTTCAGACTGCTTCTCTAAGTTTTAATTTCCTATCTGTTAAGGCAACGACCTCTATCTTACCCCCTTTCTCTCTTACAGTGTTTGTGCTCCTTTAAGAGCAAGAGGAAGATCTACTTTTGATTGTCAGCCTATCTCCAGAGTCTTGTGCAGTGCTTGATATATAACAGAAATACAATAAATATATTTTTGTAATTTCTTATTTTATCTTTTTAGAGAGAGAGAGAGTAGGGGAGAGGGGCAAAGGGAGAGAGAGAGAATCTTCAGCAGCCCCCATGCTCAGCATGGAGCCCAAATCAGGGCTTGATCCAACAACTCTGGGATCATGGCCTGAACTGAATTCAAGAGTCAGACACTCAAACAACTGAGCCATGCAGGCACCCCACAATAAGTACTTTTTTAATGATCAGTCTGTTTTTTCCATCAAACATTTCTTTGTTTTATAATTTTTATTTAAATCTTAGTTAAATTATAGTGTAATGTTTGATTCAGGAGTAGAATTTAGTGATTCATCACTGACATGTAACACCTAGTGCTCAACACAAGTGCCCTTCTAATACCCATCCCCCATTTAGCCCATCCCCCACCCACTCCCTCCAACAACCTCAGTTTGTTCTCTATTGTTAAGAGTCTCTTATGGTTTGCTTCCATCAAAAATGTTAAATGATTAAGTAAAAGAGAAAAATACAGAGGAGGGTAGAATAAGACACTGCATCTCAAAAGGCATCATCCCTACGAAGTAAGACGCTATAATAGGAACCAAAGCATTAAAGTCATAATAGCAATCCATAGACACAATTGTAGTTTTTACCATAATCCAGAGAAGAAAAGATTGAAGAGGGATCAAAAAGTTGGAGAAATCTATATATCAGTAAAGCAAAGTTTTGTGGGTTGGAATACCTGTCACACAATGGTGATTGGTAAGCACCGAACCTGCCATAATTCACAGATCTAAGAATAGATATAGTGCTACATGAGCAGAAACATGGAAAACTACATAATTTCTTTCTTTTCAACCACCAAGTTCTGAATAGATCTTCAAGAAGTAAAATGCTAAATTGTTATTGCTAAAGATCCCACAGTTATATGAAAGAAAAACTTGAGAAATACTTCCATAATACAGGGTAAATGGAGAGAGAGAAGAAAAACAAGAGAAGATAACAATTGTAAAGAACATAATAGATGGATCTAAACTGAGGTATTTTGGAGAAGGAAAGCAGAACAGTAAGTGGAGAATAAAATTTGACTAAAAATTTTTAAGGGAGAAGATCACAGGAAAATTCACCACACACACAAAAAAGCCACTAATTCTCTTAAAATTAATCAACAAATGCAATGTCTCATAAAAATTCTGACAGTCTCTCTGAAAAATGACAGAATGATATTATCTTTTAAAAGAGCAAATGGATAAGAATATCCGAGAAATGATTTAAGAGGGAACACAGGCTGAAGAGAATTACAATATCAAAATTACAGCTTTAATAATTGGCAGGGTGGAATTGACAACAAATGCATTGACAAATGAAACAGAAGAAAGCACAGAAATAGACCTATACATCTATAAAACCTTAATTATGACAGACCTGGTATTGCAGAACAGTGAGAGTTGGGTCTTCACCAAAGTATAGGAAACGGTTGGTGTCAATTTGGAAAAAGAAACAAATGAAAAAGCCTAAAATTAGTTACATCACAGCATATAATGATATCAATGCCAAATGGATTAAAGACCAAATTTGAAAGGCAAAATCAAGTTGCACATGTGCCTAAAGAAAAAGTAGTAAATTCTCAGATTGAAAAGGCAAATAAATACTGAATAGGAAAAATAAAAACAATTTTATATCTAGACTTGGAATCAAACAGCAGTCCACAAAGAAATATCTTAAAAGCTAACAAAGGTCTCAATATACTACCTATCATGGAAGAGCAATTAAACTGACAGTGAATATCTCATGACCAAAAATATATTTCAGCAAAATATTAGATTAGCTGAGCAAATATTACTTTCTCTTTAAAGCTTTATTACCAATTAAACTATAGTTCGTAGGTAACAGAAAAATAAATACACATGTAGACATAAAACTAATAGCATAATTTAGTCTATACAGGACTTCATTACAATTTTATTAAAGGATATTCAGTAAGAACAAAAATAAACCCCTGGAAAAAGGTAGTATGTAAGAAACAATGATGAGAATGAATATTGATAAAATATATTAGCACATTTAATTAAGACTATAACAAATAAAAACTTATAGTTTTGTGATACCACAACAAAATTTCAAAGAGAATTTAAGGAAAGGTATGGAAGAAAATGAAGGTAAGTAGAACAAAAAATAATAAAGTTAATGACAAATATTATTCGTCATCCTCACTGCCAGTTTTCTCTTTAATAAACTCGTTCTTGACACTAAGACTTGAAATGAGATAGCATATTATATTCAGACAGCTCACGGATGTAATTTTGAGTGTGCTATCCTAATATAATACATACAAGAGAGCTTCAAAAAATTAACTTGGAAATAATTGAACTGATGTAATTATTATAAAAATAATGTTTCCTTGTGTTAGCATCTATTATAATAAATCTCAAAACATTTTAAAATAAATCCTGTTGCAAGTAGGTAGAATAAAGGGTAACTTCAGTTTTTGGTACACTTATAATGCAAATTACAACAAACTAATTAATTAAAATAAAGTAAGAGAAAAGCCAATAGCAGGTGGGGAGTTTAAGAAGATAATTTTTTAATTGAAATTTGACCGTACCTCATCAATATTCTATGATAGGACTAGTAAAAATTATAACTGCTATTACTGTCCTAAAACTGAGTTTAATTTGAAAGAAAAGTCTCTCTATATACAATTCTGGTAAAAAATCAATAATCTGAGAATTAAAAACATATAATTTGGATATATATGCAATTATTTTATTAACATGTATAAATCTCCAGTTTTATTTAAAGTGTACTCTCAAAAAATGTATTTAAGATTATTTTTCTTTAAGAAATATGCACTCTGTTTTCAGGTGAACAAAAACCAAGGATTACTTACACTATCCTTATCCATTACATATTTAGAAATCTTAAATAAGTGTAGCATTTTTCCTACACTAGTACACTTAGAAATATGGCTATTTTATCACTCTTGAAACTATCAAGGACTCAAGAGGAAAAACCAAAGACTGTAAAAGAGATAGGATTAATAATTTATATTTGTAACTTTTGATTCACATTCAACTATTATTTTTCTACTCACTGAAATTCTATATTTAAAACTAATGCTAGTGGAGACAGATTGACTTAAAGTAATGCTGATTCATAAACACTTCAATGAGCCGAAAGTATAATTTAATAGCAAGAGAAGTAGAGCTTTGAATGGAGCAAAGGAGAAAATTGTATTATTAAAATGCTTGCCAAGAAGGTGAGCGTGTTCAACTGACTCACATTTCTTGGGACATTTACCCAGAAGTATCCCATATTTCAAAAAATCAGGTCAAGTTTGTTATTGCATTAGTGCACTTTTGTGATTAATTTTACTAATGAAGAATATCCATTTTCACAAAGCATAAGTAAAAATATATCTCTTTTAAAGAGGAGATTTGCAAGGTCACTGAGTTATTAAATAATATAAGGTGAATGCATTGTAGTTTTTAAGAAAAGATAACTTAATTATTATGCCAATAAGAAAAAAAAACATTTCAGTTTTTATCTGATTGTAAAATTAAGTAGCATAACGAATAGAAAAGTAGATTTAACCAGGTCCAGATATTTCAATCATAGTATTAGCAAATTTAAAAGTGTATAAAATAAAATGTCTACGTTAAAATTTTGATGTTACATGGTTTTAAAGATTTATAATATTACATATTATAAAACAAAATATATTAGCTTACCATAAGCCAGGATTGTATTTCATTTCATTTTAATGTAAATGGTTGGAACCAATAAAAAATTGTTTATCATTTTGCCAGAGCAAGCTTTAGATCTTTAGCCAGGTTCAAATTATAACTATATTTTACTTTTTAAAAAAATGCAATGCTGCTTGTATCAGTTTCTCCTTTTTTTAAATTTAATTCTGGCATATTTGTTGAAGTTTCAAAATAGATGAATTTCAAGATGCTGCCATTAGTTCTTGAAGCCACAATGTTAAAATGCGGCAGTGATTCTTCTGAATACAGAATGTGGGCCAGACTACTCAGTAGAATATAGTAGGTTTTGATAACATCACAGAATTACACTCTATGAAAGGAAACCTAATAGAATCAGCATTTCTTTGCTTGTTTGTTTGTTTGTTTGTTTGTTTGTTTGTTTTTTCTTGGAGGGGCAGAGATGAAAAGTTGATTTCAAGGGCACATAATTATTTTGTTTGTATATTCAGCATACGTAGAGGGATGGATGATAGATACAACTATGACCAGCAAGTGTGAATCAAACAAAGCATTACACAATTATTTAATTTACATTAATAAAAAATTATCTGAACAACTAAGTTGAAAAAAGATGTTAAACTTCCTTAGCATGTGGGAATAATATGAATAAACATATCCTCAAAGTACATGGATGTCTTTTTTTTTAAGTTTATTTAAGAGAGAGAGAGATAGAGCACGAACAGGTGAGGGGCAGAGAGAGACTGAGAGAGAGAATCCCAAGCAGACTCTACGCTGTTGCACAGATCCTAATGTGGAGCTTGCTCTCATGAACCCATGAGATCATGACCTACGCTGAAATCAAGAGTCAGACATTTAGCCAAGTGAGCCACCCAGGCACCCTCAAAGGACATCAATTTCAATAGAAGCTTCCAGCACCTTCATCTTGTTTCCTCTAGCCAGATGCCAGCTCACCATGTGCCACTGACCAGCAAAGAGCACAAGCTTCACCCGTACTCCACCAACATTTGGTGGCAGGCGTATGGGCTTTGGCAGGCATATTGTTGTGACCTATATATGTACTCTGTGAACCCCCTTCCTCTGTTGGTGAGGCAACCATGACCAACAACAGCAGTTTTCTGTATTAGTTCCTGAAACTTGCTGAAAGTCAACTGTGAGCTCGATAGCTAATAGACGTCTTGGTGATCCTCTTAGTTTTAGCCTTTGCAATCATGTATAGATAGCTCATTCATTGTATGAACTCTCTTCCTGCTTGCAATATCTATAATGGCTGTGGTTGCCATGTTTAAACTCTGATAAATATAAGCCGAAGTCATTGTTTCCATGGGAGGTGGGGATAGCACATGGATTGGGAGAGACTTTTAAATGAAGGTGACCCCTTGGGCACTTGGGTGGCTCAGTAGGTTGAGCATCTGACTTCAGCTCAGATATGCTATCTTGTGGTTCCTGAGTTTAAGCCCCAAGCCCTACATTGAGCTCACTGATATCAGCATGGAGCCTGCTTTAGATCCTCTGTTCCCCTTTCTCTCTGACCCTTTCCCTCTCATGCTTTCTCTCTCAAAAATAAATTTAAAGTTTATAAATAAATAGATAGGTAGATAGATAAATAAATAAATATGACCCTTGAATTGAGATTGCAAAATATTCCACTGACACATGAAGGAGTGAACACTTCTCCTTGGTAGAAAAATATGCCAGCCATGAGACTTGAAATGCCTTGAGTCCTGACTCAACTTCTCCCTCTTAGACCATAGTGCATTCATTGGCCGTGCACCAAGTCTAAGTGGGATGAGCAGCTCTTCCCCAGAAGGCCTCCCAGGTAAAGCCTCTGTAATTGCCTATGTTTAGGCCTGAAAAAATGAAACATAAATATTAACTAGAAGACAGACTCCTCCTCTTTCAAGGTCAGCCAGGAACCTTATCCATGCACTTATTGTGACAGACGCTCAAAATGGGATCCTGAGATTGGATTGTGCCTATGTGAAGAGCACACATAAAACCTTCTCCTGGTATGTGGTGGTAACTGGGAGAGTTAATTTGTGGCTTGCAGTTACTCATGATTACTTAAATTAAAATCAGTGGCTGCTAGGAATGCAGTATAGATGTGCATGAGATGACTGTGGCACCTGGCCGCCATGGCAGTAATAATAATGAAAAAATAACAGATTATGAGGTAAACTGGCTGTCTTAGAGTAAACATGTTATTATAGTCTATGAAAATTTGTAAAGACTACATGTGATTTTTTTCTTTTTAAGGGGGTAACTTCAATCTGTTATTAATTTTATGGACTCGAATGTTTAATTGATAATAGAATCAAATATAAGAATCATGTAAATTCATTGATATTAATAGGGCAAATATATGCTATATATATGAAATAATAATAAAGCATGGGTAGAATAACACACATAGAGAAAGAACAAATCACTCTATGACTTAATGTTACTCTGATAACAATGGCCACATATTTCCAAAATAACTTTTCTACAAATACACGTCAGAGCTCAGTATACTATCTTAATTTTTCTTTCATATTTATCCATTTTTGAGAGTCAGAGAGAGACTGAGCACAAGCGGGGCAGGGGCAGAGAGAGGGGGAGACACAGAATCTGAAGCAGGGTCCAGGCTCCAAGCTATCAGCACAGAGCCCGACGTGGGGCTCGAACTCACAAACCACAAGATCATGACCTGAGCCGAAGTTGGATGCACAACCGACTGAGCCACCCAGGCACTCCACACTATCTTGAATATATAATCAAATAGTCTAGATTACTTACAGACAGGTAATTCACACTAGTACTCAAAGACTGTACTATCAATTGTTTGTAAAATTTTCTCACTCATTTTGATTCAGGCATAGATATGATGGTTGCCCATAGATGAAATATTAAAAATACTATAATAACTTTATTTTTCCCACTTAGTTGCAGCTAGACAAACATCAAACCAAAATTCTTGTGTACACCGCACACCATCATATTGTCTCGTTGATATAAAATGTGTCCTGCCAGAAGTTAATAAATAAGAATTTAAGATAAATTTTAGCTTGATTTGTACTTTGTACCTTCCCTTCCAGTGTTTTCTTTTAATTCCCTTAATTACATAATTTATTCAGAAACCATTTATGGAACTTCTAGTATTCTCGAAGAACTCTTTTTGGTGTTATACTATATAAAAGATTAATTAGTTAGCGCTTTCAGCTTTTACAGCTATACATCCTTTCCTTTTTCTTTTCCTGAACTCATGTGAAAACTATGGAAGAAGTCACATACAAAATATAAGTTCCTGAGATATAAAAGTGTAGGTGTAGGTCCTGTTTCGCACTTGGGTCTCAAAGAGGAATCCAGCCTCTCTCCCTCACCTCCCGTTATTGCTCAGGACTTGTGAGGGCTTTTGAAAAATGCAGTCTAAATTTTACATTAATTACTTTCAGGACTGAAGCTCAAGCTTTCATTTGATGCAATAGACACTGGAATATTTCCTTTCCAAAAAGGTAAATTACAGATAAGTTTCTTTATAATGAAACCAAACCAAATCAAAACAAATCACAATAACAAATAATAAGAATCAAATTCTCCAAATGTTAATAAATTCCAAAGATAGCATCAAGAGCAAATGATTTGCTTCAAAATGTCAGCGTTTAATAGTTACAATCTTTGCACCAAACACGACATTTGTTAATTTGAAATAAATTTCCAAATTCTCTTAGTTACAGATAGATGGCATGACATTTCACCTAAATATAAACATCCATGGTTATTTCTCCAGAATCCTATAGAAATGTGATGCTTTATTATGAGAAAATACAAATATGTTTTGTAGGGTAAATGACAGTTTAAAAACTTTAAAATATCTAGTAAAAAGTGCACATTACTCATGTATATGAATATGGGAATTGTGTTAAAATTGTTTTTGCAATAATTATTCCTGACGTTTATACTGAGAATTACAGACCCTTCATAAATAATCTCATTTGATTCTTACACCTACTTTGTGAGGTATGTAGGGCAGGAAATAGCCTTGGAGAGGTTAAGTGGCTTGTCCAAGGTCCAAATATTAAGAGGCAGCAATAAATCCAGAAATCAGGATTTTTGTATAAGGTCATTGCACTTTCCACACTAATACTCTAATGGATCAGACACACACACACACACACACACACACACACACAACTGATTAATATAATGTGATATATAGTATAATGTAATATAATATAAATATAATATATTCGTATAAATAAAAATGTTTTTCTCATTACAAAATAAAATAATTTTATTCTAGAAAATGAAACTAAGAAAATTAAACTCTGATAACAATTGGTAATAATTCAATGTTTATTTTGTATTTCTCTAAATAATGTAAATAATGCATATTTATGTTATCTTTATTTTTAAAGAAAATATGTTGTATTTGGTTGAATAACAGTTTAAATGCTCTTGAAGAAATAATGTTGCTATTACCAGGAATAAAATATAAGCTCAAATCAGGGTCATTTTCCTCTAGACCTCTTCCTTATGTCTTAAGGAACATTTTTCTGTTCCACTGTTTATCAGGAAAGCCCAAATCAGAAGGATTTTGGATCCTTCTGGGAAGGTGCAAACAGACTCTCCTTTGGTCCTGTTGTGATGACAGCCTTGCCCTCTTAGCCCAAGATGAGGCCTTAGCTCAGTCTTCTGCATCTGTGGCTCCGCCTTCAGAGTCATTCTTTCTAGATTTCATCCTTTCTCTGTCTCTTTCAGTCCAAGCTGGCAACATTTCTTTGCTATAAAATTCTCAAAACCTGTCCGTCTTCCATGCAATTCAGGGAGATTCAAGCTTTTGACATGTGGGTCTTCCACAGAAATTTTCTGGATAACCACGTCTCCATTCTTGATTTCTGCTGAGATGTTTGATTGACTCCAAGTATAACACACTAATTCTCTTTGGCAAAAGCTGTCCAGCAATATTTTCAGTGTTCTCTCTAGAGCGTGCTTTCCCATTTTTTCCATATGTACAAACCTCCCAGTAACCCTCAGTTTGTTCTCCATATTTATGAGTCTTTTCTGTTTTGTCCCCCTCCTTGTTTTTATATTATTTTTGTTTCCTTTAACTTATGTTCATCTGTTTTGTCTCTTAAAGTCCTCATATGAGTGAAGTCATATGACTTTTGTCTTTCTCTATTTCACTTAGCATAATACCCTCCAGTTCCATCCCCGTGGTTGCAAATGGCAAGATTTCATTCTTTTTGATTGCCGAGTAATACTCCATTGTATTAATATACCACATCTTCTTCACCCATTCATCCATCGATGGACATTTGGGCTCTTTCCATCCTTTGGCTATTGTTAATAGTGCTGCTATAAACATGGGGTTGCATGTGTCCCTTCAAAACAGCACACCTGTATCCCATGGATAAATGGCTAGTAGTGCAATTGCTGGGTCGTAGGGTAGTTCTACTTTTAGTTTTTTGAGGAACCTATATACTGTTTTCCAGAGTGGCTGCACCAGCTTGCATTCCCAGCAACAATGCAAAAGAGATCCTCTTTCTCCACATCCATGCCAACATCTGTTATTGCCTGAGTTGTTAATGTTAGCTATTCTGACACGTGTAAGGTGATATCTCACGGTGGGTTTGATTTGTATTTCCCTGATGATGAGTCATGTTGAGCATTTTTGCATGTGTCAGTTGGCTATCTGGATGTCGTCATTGGATAAGTGTCTATTCACGTCTTTTGCCCATTTCTTCACTGGATTATTTGGTTTTTGGGTGTTGAGTTTGATAAGTTCTTTATAGATTTTGGACACTAACCCTTTATCTGATATGTCATTTGCAAATATTGTCTCCCATTCTGTTGGTTGCCTTTTAGATTTGCTGAATGTTTCCTTAGCTGTGCACAAGCTTTTTATTTTGATGAGGTCCCAGTAGTTCATTTTGGCTTTTGTTTCCCTTGCCCCCGGAGACATGTTGAGTAAGAAGTTGATGCGGCCAAGATCAAAGAGGTTTTTGCCTGCTCTCTCCTCGAGGATTTTGATGGCTTCCTGTCTTACATTGGGGTATTTCATCCATTTTGAGGTTATTTTTCTGGATGGTGTAAGAAAGTGGTCCAGGCTCATTCTCCTGCATGTCGCTGTCCAGTTTTCCCAGCACGAAATGCTGAAGAGACTGTCTTTATTCCCTTGGATATTCTTTCCTGCTTTGTCAAAGATTAGTTGGCCATACGTTTGTGGGTCCATCTCTGGGTTCTCTATTCTGTTCCATTGATCTGAGTGTCTCTTCTTGTGCCAGTACCATACTGTCTTGATGATTACAGCTTTGCGGTATAGTTTGAAGTCTGGGATTATGATGCCTCCTGCTTTGATTTTCTTTTTTCAAGATCGCTTTGGCTATTCGGGGTCTTTTGCGGTTCCATACAAATTTCAGGATTGTTTGTTCTAGCTCTGTGAAGAATTCAAGTGTTATGTTGATAGGGATTGCATTGAATATGTAGATTGCTTTGGGTAGTATCAACATTTTAACAATATTTGTTCTTCCTATCCAGGAGCATGGAATCTGTTTCCATTTTTTTGTGTCTTCTTCAATTTCTTTCGTAAGCTTTCTATAGTTTTCAGCGTATAGATTTTTCACCTCTTTGGTTGGATTTATTCCTAGGCATTTTATGGGTTTTTGGTACAACTGTAAATGGGATCGATTTCTTGATTTCTCTTTCCGTCGCTTCATTGTTGGTGTATAGGAATACAACCAATTTCTGTGCATTAATTTTCTATCCTGCAACTTTGCTGAATTCATGAATCAATTCTAGCAGTTTTTTGATGGAATCTTGGGTTTTCCATATAGAGTATCATGTCATCTGCTAAGAGTGAAAGTTTGACCTCCTCCTGGCCAATTTGGATGCCTTTTATTTCTTTGTGTTGTCTGATTGCAGAGGCTAAGACTTCCAATACTATGTTGAATAACAGTGGTGAGAGTGGACATCCCTGTCTTGTTCTTGACCCTAGGGGGAAAGCTCTCAGTTTTTCCCCATTGAGGATGATATTAGCGTTGGGTCGTTCATATATGGCTTTTATGTTCTCAAGGTATGCTCCTTCTATCCCTACTTTCTTGAGGGTTTTTATCAAGAAAGGATGTTGTATTTTGTCAAATGCTTTCTCTGCATCTATTGAGAGGATCATATGGTTCTTGTCCTTTCTTTTATTGGTGTGATGGATCACGTTAATTGTTTTGTGGGTATTGAACCAGCCCTGCATCCCAGGTATAAATCCCACTTGGTCGTGGTGAATAATTTTTTAAATGTATTGTTGGAGCCAGTTGGCTAATATCTTGTTGAGGATTTTTGCATCCATGTTCATCAGGGAAATTGGTGTATAGTTCTCCTTTTTAGTGGGGTCTCTGTCTGCTTTTGGAATCAAGGTAATGCTGGCTTCATAGAAAGAGTTTGGAAGTTTTCCTTCCATTTCTATGTTTTGGAATGGTTTCAAGAGAATAGGTGTTAACTCTTCCTTAAATGTTTGGTAGAATTCCCCTGGAAAGCCATCTGACCCTGGACTCTTGTTTTTTGGGAGATTTTTGATGACTAATTCGATTTCCTTACTGGTTATGGATCTGTTCAAATTTTCTATTTCTTCCTGTTTCAGTTTGGTAGTGTATATGTTTCTAGGACTTTGTCCATTTCTTCCAGATTGCCCATTTTAGTGGCATATAATTGCTCATAATATTCTCTTATTATTGTTTATATTTTTGCTGTGTTGGTTGTGATCTCTCCTCTTTCATTCTTGATTTTATTTATTTGGGTCCTTTCCTTTTTCTCTTTGATCAAACTGGCTAGTGATTTATCGATTTTGTTAATTCTTTCAAAGAACCAGCTTCTGGTTTCTTTGATCTGTCTGTTCTACTGGGTTTTTTGTTTGTTTGTTTTGTTTTTTGGTTTCCATAGCATTAATTTTTGCTCGAATCTTTATTATTTCCTGTCTTCTGCTGCTTTTGGGTTTTATTTGCTGTTCTTTTTCCAGCTCTTTAAGGCATAAGGTTAGGTTGTGTACCTGAGATCTTTCTTCCTTCTTTAGGAAGGCCTGGATTGTTATATACTTTTGTTTTATGACCGCCTTTGCTGCGTCCCAGAGGTTTTGGGTTGTGGTGTTATCATTTTCAGTGACTTCCATATACTTTTTAATTTCCTCTTTAACTGCTTGGTTAGCCCATTCATTCTTTAGTAGGATGTTCTTCAGTCTCCAAGTATTTGTTACCTTCCCAAATTTTTTCTTGTGGTTGATTTTGAGTTTCATAGCATTGTAGTCTGAAAATATGCACGGTATGTCCCGATCTTTTTGTACTTACTTAGGGCTGATTTGTGCCCCATATATGGTCTATTCTGGAGAACATTCCATGTGCACTGGAGAAGAATGTATGTTCTGCTGCTCTAGGATGAAATGTTTGAATATATCTGTTAAGCCCATCTGGTCCAGTGTGTCATTCAAAGCCATTGTTTCCTTGTTGATTTTTTGATTAGATGATTTGTCCATTGCTGTGAGTGGGGTGTTGAAGTCTCCTACTATTATGGTATTACTATTGATGAGTTTCTTTATGTTTGTGATTAATTGACTTATGTACTTGGGTGATGCCACATTTGGCGCATAGATGTTTACAATTGTAGGTCTTCTTGGTGATAGACCCTTTGATTATGACATAATGTCCTTCTGCATCTCTTGATACAGTCTT
The DNA here is from genome assembly GCF_028018385.1 of Neofelis nebulosa. Classification (NCBI taxonomy): domain Eukaryota; kingdom Metazoa; phylum Chordata; class Mammalia; order Carnivora; family Felidae; genus Neofelis; species Neofelis nebulosa. The sequence goes on from NC_080796.1 coordinate 57,520,988, forward strand.
TATTTTAAAGTCTAGATTGTCTGATACAAGTATGGCTACTCCGGCTCTCTTTTGTTGACTATTAGCATTATAGATGGTTCTCCATCCCCTTATTTTCAATCTGAAAGTGTCTTTAGGTCTAAAGTGGGTCTCCTGTAAACAGCATATAGATGGATCTTGTTTTCTTACCCATTCTGTTACCCTAGGTCGTTTGATTGGAGCATTGAGTCCATTGACATTTAGAGTACTGAAATATATGAATTTATTGCCATTATGATGCTTGTAGAGTCAGAGTTTCTGGTGGTGTTGTCTGTCCTTTCTAATCTTTGTTTTTTTGGGTAGATATAGATATAGATATATATTTCATCTTTTCTCCCCTCAGGGAGTCTGCCTTAAAATTTCTTGCAGGGCTGGTTTAGTGGTCACAAACTCCTTTAATTGTTGTTTGTCTGGGGAACTTTTTATCTCTCTTTCTATTTTGAATGACAGCCTTACTGGATAAAGAATTCTTGGCTGCCTATTTTTTTGACTCAGACATTGAATATATCCTGCCACTCCTTTCTGGCCTGCCAAGTTTCTGCAGATAGGAATGCTGCAAACCTGATCTGTCTTCCCTTGTAGGTGAAGGACTTTTTTCCCTTGCTGCTTTCATGATCCTCTCCTGACCTGAGTATTTTGTGAATTTGACTATGATGTGCCTTGTTGATGGTCGGTTTTTGCTGAATCTAATGGGGGTCCTCAGTGCTTCCTGGATTTTGATGTCTGTGTCTTTCCCCAGGTTAGGATAGTTTTCTGTTATGATTTGCTCACATAACTCTTCTACTCCTATTTCTCTCTCTTCCTCTTCTGGGACCCCTATGATTATGATGTCTTTCCTTTTTAATGAGTCACTGATTTCTCTAATTCTTAAATCGTGCTCTTTTGCCTTAATCTCCCTCTTTTTTTCTGCTTCATTATTCTCTATAAGTTTGTCCTTTATATTGCTGATTCTCTATTCTGCTTCATCCATGCTTGCTGCCGCAGCATCCATCTGTGATTGCAGCTCAGTTATAGCATTTTTTATTTCATCCTGACTAGTTTTTACTTCTTTTATCTCTGCAGAAAGGGATTCTATTCTATTCTATTCTATTCTATTCTATTCTATTTTTGACTCCAGCTAGTATTCTTATTATCGTGATTCTAAATTCTGGTTCAGACATCTTGCTTGTATCTGTGCTGGTTAAGTCCCTGGCTGTCGTTTCTTCATGCTCTTTCTTTTGGGGTGAATTCCTTCATTTTGTCATTTTGAAGGAAGAAAAGGAATTAATGAGGTAGAGAAATTGAAGTAAAAAAAGTTAAAATTAAAAAAATATTAAAATTAAAAAATTAAACACATACACACACACACACAAAATCTAATAAATGATGCTAGATCCTAGGTGTGTTTTGGTCTGGGTGTTAAAAGTTGTTTGGCAGATTAGAGAAAAAAAGGGGGGGGCAGGAAATCGTTTGAGAATTTGAAAAAGTGAATACACTGAAGTAGACTAAAATGAAATGATGGGAGTAAAATAGAATTTGAAAAAATTCCACAAAAGTAAAGAATATAGTAGAAAAAATTAAAGAAAGATATTTTTAATAAAAATTAAAAATAAAATGAATTTTTTTCTTTCTCTATTCAAGAGGAAGAAAGGAAATGAGGAAGAGAAACAAGAAGAAAGAAAATAAATCATTTGAAAATTCGAAAAAGTGAATACACTGTAGTAGACTAAAATAAAATGATGGAAGTAAAATAGAATTTGAAAAAATTTGCATAAAAGCAAAAAATATAGTAAAAAAATAAAAAACATTTTAATAGAAATTGAACGTAAAAATGAATTTTTTCTCTTTCTGCATTCAAGAAAAAGAAACAAAACAGAAAGAGAAAAAGAAAGAAAAAAATCATTTGAATATTTGAAAAGGTGAATACACTGAAGTAGACTAAAATAAAATGATAGAGGTAAGAAAGAATTTGAAAAATTACACAAAAGTAAAAAATATAGTAAAAAATTAACGAAAAATAGTTTTAATAAAAATTGAAAATAAAACTGAATTTTTTCATTCTGCATTCATGAAAAAGAAAAGTAGTGTAAAAGAGAAAAAAAGAAAAAGAAAAAAAAGAAAGAAAATTGAACAGATGGACCTGCTAACAGATTGAAATAGGACTGAAATTACTTCGTTTTCCCCTAAAAGTCAGAGTATGTAGCACTTTATAACCTATACACTAAGCCCGCAGTGAGACTTGGGTTCTTGAAGAGTGAGGTTGGCCCAGTTGGGTGGGGCTCAGTGTAATGGCTACGTTCTCCACTAGATGGCGCTGCTAGCCTACTGGGTGGATTGTTGCGGTGCTCCTAGGTGCATATGCGCATGCACGGGAGTGGTCAAAATGGCGCCAGCCAGTCACCCAGTCTGTTCTCCTGGATCAGCAATAGCGCACCTGTCCTCTGTCTTCAGCTCTCATCCACTCCCCGCTTTTTTACTCTCTGTGACCAGGCCCCAGGCAGTACCACTCTGCCGAGTTTTGTCTCAGATGCGGCTGTTTTCCCCGGCCCCTTACTTCTGAAGGACTGCAGCTTCGACCCGTTCCACCCCTCTGTGGGAGGGTCTCACCGAGCAATGGCTGAATAACGGCTGCACCCAGGAATGCTTGAAGGACCCTGCTGCTGCCGATGTCCAGAGATTGCGGCCAGGTGCCAGCCAGAAAAAGTTTGCAAGATAGTGCAGCAGCAGCTTTTCAGGGGTTATGGAAAATCACAACACACATCTGGCACCAGGCTTCACCCTTAATGACCTTGTTCCAGCACCAGCGAATGTGGCCATTCTCTCGGGTCTGTGGGGACCAGGTGGCTTCGACAGTCTCCACCCAATGTCCTTGCAGCAGTGGAACCGCTTTTCCCGTGTGGCTCCAGAACCTCCCGGACCCCACTCTGTTCCTGGGGATTCGCCCTTCCCACCAGAGCACCACCAGGTACCGAACTGTGGAGTTGAAGCCTTTTCGCTCCCCTTGTTTACAGTCTTAATGGAATTTAAACCCTCTCCTTTCTCCTTTCTCCTTTCTCCCTTTTTAGTTTAGTCCCTGCAGCTGTTTCCGATGTTCCACTTTCTCTCAGCTGCTTTTCGGGAGGGGTGCTTTTCCCATATTCTCCCCCCTCCCCAGTCTCCATCCTCTCTCCTCCTGCAAAAGTGGCTCCCTGCCGGCCACCAGCTTCTCTCTCCCCAAGTTCACCTCTCCGCGCCACGTACCTGCTGAATTCTGTGGTTCAGGTTGTGCAGATTGTTGTGCTAATCCTCCAGTCAGTTTTCTAGGTGTGTGTTATGCCCAGAATTCGTGATCCCCAAAGACCACTAGGGAGCCGAGTCCGATGCAAAAGCAAAGAGCTTTTATTCGAGCTAGCTCGAGCTCAATCCCCTACCTGCACCGACACAGCGGTGAGATACCAGGGAAAAAGAGCAAGTTTCAAAAAGACAAAGGTTTTATTGGGGCCTAGGGGCAGTTGGTGAGGTAATGGCTATGGCCTCAGCTGATTGGCTGGGGAAGGGTCCTGGGGAAGGGTCCGAGTCCTGTTAGGCAGGTGAGGGGGGGGTTACTCAAGGGGAGGAGGTGTGGTCAAGGTGAAGGACACAGAACAAGATGGAGTCGGCCGGTGTAGGCCTGCCCTTTCAGTGTGTAGGTTGGTTTAGTGTTGGTCTGGCTGTGTTTCATGGACGTGAGACACAAAAAAACTTCCATGCTGTTCCGCCATCTTGGCTCCTCCACTAATGTAGCCAGTAATGTCTTTTTCTGTATAGACTTAACACATATTTAATCAAATGGATCTTTCTTTTACTTTTTGCTGCTGCTTTGTTTCTTTTAATGTAATTTTTAGTGCCCTCAGATCATAAACATATTCAACTGCACCATATTAAAATATTATAAATTTAATTTCTGTATTAAGTCTTTAATTGGACATGTTTTTTAAAGTATAATAGGGAACGATTTCATGTTTGCACATATATGTTGTCAGTGTTTCTAGAACCGTTTATCAAATAGTTCACCAATCATGAACTAATTTGTAGTGTTCTCCCTCTTTCTCTCTCTCTATACCCACACACACACACACACACACACATGGTTTGTTTCCAGGCATTCAATAGGCATTCAACTGAACTTATTATTTAAGACAATTTCAAAGTTACACCTGTAAATAAATCTCACGGAGTGCCTGGGTGGCTCAGTTGGTTGGGCATCCGACATTGACTCATGTCATGATCTCATGGCTCATGAGATTGAACCCCACATCAGGCTCTGTGCTGACAGCTCAGAGCCTGGAGCCTGCTTTGGACTCAGTGTCTCCCACTCAGTGCCCCTCCCTTGCTCACATTGTCTCTCTGTCTCTCTCAAAAATAAATAAACATTTAAAAAATTTTTAAAAATAAATAAATTTTGATATCTGGTAGATTGACCACCTACCAGTTATTGTTTTTCAAAAATATCTAAGCCATAATTTTATCTTATATTGGGAATTTGGACTTCTGTGATAGCTGATAATGGGAATATAACAGACCACATAGCAATTAGGTGGTGGCTTCATTCAGTGGCTGTGTATGAGACTCTATTTCTCCTTTTTCAAACCTGCTGGTTTAGTCTAGAGCTTTGGGCATTTTCTTTCAGCCTCTTTCAATAGCTCCTACTTAAAAACAGGAATTCTGTATATCTCCTGGACATTACTGTATAACTTCTGACTCCTGACTTCTGCCTCTTTGGAGATTATTTATGTTTTGTTTCTTATAGGAGACAAATTTCTAATTAACTTTCTCTTCTGGACTCAGAGATCCACAAGTCTAGCCCCTCTATCAGCTCACAGCTTTGATTTTGCCGCCGTTCCTTGAAAACAAATGTTTATCTCTTGAGCATGTATTTAGAGTCAGAAAGGTGATGGAGACCTCAAGGTTAATTTTAAAAGTCTATTATACTAGAATATTAGTAGTCTTTCCTTCCACTCATTGAAGGGGAAATATAAAGGAAATGAAAAGGTGTTGATATATTATGTAAATATAAGTGAAATAGTTTTGTGAAAAAATAGAGATGGTTAGGTATGTGTATTGAAAAAGAAGTTTTAGGAATGGGCAACTGGTCCTTGGCAGAATAGAGTTTCAGAGTAACAGTTCTTTGTGTTTATATATTTAATTCCTTCCTTAATGAGCTTTATCATTCACTACGACTGAATAACATGCCAGGCCATGCATATAAGCCATTCAGTTAAAAAAAAGCCTCAAACCAGAACAGAATGACAGATTTTCAGTAAACAAGAGCAGGTTAAAGAGATTGAATGGAAACTAAAAGCTAAATTCCATATGCATTCAGTCAAGAGTAGATAAATCTTCAGTCCTCAAACAACTCACTCCTGTGCTATTAAAGCTCTAAGCTATTATGAAATACATGTTGGTACTGGAGAGCACTCATTATCTATACAATAATAGCCTCAGCAAAACCTACCTCTGCATGCTGCCTGCATTTTCAAAATTGGGAGTATTAGAATCTCCAGAGGGTTTTCCCTTTTATTTCATAATAAAAAAGAATTTTGGAGAGTTAGTTGGTTTTGAAATATTTACTTTATGTGAATGTTATTTAAATACTTAATACTTGAAACATTGCAGATTAGGGAGTCAATCAATATTTAAATTAAACACTTGCAAAATAATGTCACTAGTGGGCTTTCTTAAAATTAAAGGTTTTGAGAATTATGAAAACTTCATTTTGGTGTTCAAATCTCCTTCTCTATATTTACTTTTTTTGTTTTATGTTACCAATATGATCTATTAGAACAGATATTTGGGGAAGATAAAGTTTTTGTTTGATGTTGAAAATTAAAGTTTTGCCTCTTTTAATCCTTTCCTCCATGTCACCTCCATTTCCTTAACCTTTCCAGGAAAGTTGTTGACTAGAATTTCATTTGAGAAATGACAGACTTGCTCATGGATTAATTAAGGATTGCTGGTGTGTAAAGTATGAAACATTTTAATAGATGAAGAAAGGATGAGACAATGGAACACTTTCTGTGTTGATTGGGTACAATATTGCCATTTTATTTATTTTGAAAAGCCCACCACCCAAAGGGTAAAATAAGACATAAAACTTTAAAATAAAATGCCACATTTGTAAAATATATGATTTTATGTTTTATTTCATTATTTTATCTACCTTAAACAGATTTTTTAGGGGCGCCTGGATGGCTCAGTCAGTCAGGCGCCCGACTTCAGCTGGGGTCATGATCTCACAGTCCGTGAGTTTGAGCCCCGCATCAGGCTCTGTGCTGACAGCTCAGAGCCTGGAGCCTGCTTTGGATTCTGTGTCTCCCTCTCTCTCTGCCCTACCCTGCTCATGCTCTGTCTCTATCTGTCTCAAAAATAAATAAAAACATTTTTTAAAAGTTTTTTTAAAAAAGGGATTTTTTTAAAATCATAGGTATAGCTAGTTGTGTCAGACCAAAATTAAATTTCACAAATCTTTATGGAGCTTTTGTTTAAAGACATTCCACCTGACATATGAACTTGCCTTTCTTCTCTCCTGAAATTTCATTAAAATCCTATAAAGAAATAGAAAAAGATATAAACCAATAATAAGCAGAGTCAGGACAAGGTCAGCAGTGGACAAAGTATTTCTGGATTTGGGGAACATAGAAGTTATAAAATTGTGTTGGAAAATGAAAGTAGAAGTTATGAAAGCAGGATGAAGTCAATCTTCTTTGGAAAAGTTTTTGGAGTCTGAGAAACAGTGGAGGAAGGTAGAGAGGAAGAGTGAAAGAAGGAGAGATTAGAAATGGAAATGGATGTATTAATAGAAAGTTGTTTTATTTTAATATACAATTACCCTCGGGGCTCCATGTATAGTGCAGGGAGTATAGCCTAGAGTTTACTCAGACAGGAATAGACCAATACTCTTACTTAAGGAAATTAAAAAGAAAAAAAAAAGTACAAGGAGGGTCAGAAAAGTTTAGTGGGTACTGACATTACAGAACAAAACCCTCCTCATCATTCTATTTCAATCCTGTGAGAATAACAAATAAACTCAATGCTCTCCTAAAAATAAGCATGTCCATGAAGAAAGGGCTTCATTTCCTCATTAGAAAAAAATATAAATTATGAATAATTATCACATATTTTCTTAAAAAGTTACCACCATGCATAAAAGATTTTTTATTTATCAGCATAAGTCAGAATAAGAAAAAGAAAAAGATACTCAAGGAGACCATCCCAAAGGATATTAAAAATATATATTAAATGTTATCTTCAAAAAGTGGAAAAGGTATGGCATATTCAAAGAGAGGTAAAAATAAAGGAAGAAATAGCCTTTAAAAGCTAAAACTTCTTGCTAAAATAACATAATAATAACAATAATAAATTGAATTTATAAGATAAAATCATGGAAATACCAGGGAAAGTAGAACAGAAAGATAGAGATGGAAATTGTATAAAAATTATAAGAAGTATAAAGCATAGTCATGGAAGGCTGGTTGTCTACCACACAAATAACAGATGTTTCAACTTTGAAAACAATAAATGGAAAATTATAAAAGGAAATAGTAAGTAATAGTAAGTAATAAATAAAGGGAAATTATAATAAGAAATAATAGGATTTCCCCAAGAAGTGATCTGGTCCTAGACTTTTCATTGTTGGTTTTTGATTACTGATTCAATTTCCTTATCTGATTTAGTGCATTCAGATTTTCCATTCTTCTTGATTCAGTCTTGGTAGGTTGTATGTTTCTAGGAATTTACCCATTTTTTCTGGGTTATCAAGTTTGCTGGCATGTAATTGTTCTAATAGTCTCTTATGATCACTTTATTTCTGAGGCATCCATTGTAATATTTCCTTTTTGATATCTGAATTTATTTATTTTAGTTCTTTTTTTTTTTCCCCTCAGTCCAGCTTAAGGTCTATTGATTTTGTTTTTTTTTTCAGAAAACCAATTCCTAGTTTTGTTAATTTTTTTCTATTGTTTTTCCATTGTCTAGTTGTTTTATTTCTTCTCTAATCTTCTTCCTTCCACTAACTTTGGACTTGGTTTGTTCTTTTTCTAGTTCCTTGGGGTGTAAAGTTAGGTTGTATACTTGAGTTGTTTTTTGGGTTTTTTTTTTTTAAAGTAACTGTTTATTGCCATAAACCTGTTATTTCTTAGTACTGACAGCTTTTGCTATATCCCATAAATTTTGGTATGTTGTGTTTTCATTTTCATTTGTATCAAGATATTTTTGAAATTCCCTTTTTTATTTTATTAATTTATTTAATTAATTTTATTTTTGACCCAATGACTGCTCAAGAAAATATTGTTTAGTCTCCACTTATTTGTGAATTTTTCTATTTTCTTATTGTAATTAATTTCTAGTTTTATTCTATTCTGGCCAGAAAAGATACTTGGTATGATTTTGATATTAAATTTGTTAAGTCTTGTTTTGTGACCTAACATGTGATCTATCTTGGAGAATGTTCCGTGTGATCTTAAGAAGAATGTGTATCCTATTGCTGTTGGTTGGGAAGTTCTATATATGTCTATTAGGTCCTTTTAAGATATGGTGTTAATAGGGCACCTGGGTGGCTCAGTGGGTTGAGCCGCCAGCTGCAGCTTAGGTCATGACCTTGTGGTTCGTGGGTTTGAGCCCCGTGTCAGGCTCTGTGCTGACAGCTCGGAGCCTGGAGCCTGCTTCAGATTCTGTGTCTCCCTCTCTCTCTGCGCCTTCCCTACTCGCACTCTGTCTCTCTCTCTCAAAAATAAATAAAACATTAAAAAAAAATAAAATAAAATATGGTGTTATTTAAGAACACTGCTTCTGTATTAATTTTCTATCTGGATGTTCTATTCACTTTTGAAAGTGGGTTATTGAAGTCTTCTACTAGTTTCATATTGCTGTCACTTTCTCCCTTCAGATCTGTCAATACTTACTTTATACGTGTAGGTACTCTGATGATAGTTGCATATGTATTTATAATTGCTATATCTTTCTCCTGAACTGACACAAGTGTCAATTATCATTATATAACAACCTTATTTGTCTCCAAAGACAGCTTGGACTTAAAGTATATTTTGTCTGCTATAAGAATAGACGTTTCTGCTTTCTTTTGATTGCCATTTACATGAAATATATTTGTCCATTAATTTATTTTCAGCCTAAATTTAAATCTAAAGTGAGTTCTTATAGGAGTGCCTGCATGGCTCAGTCAGTTAAGCCTCCGACTTTGGCTCAGGTCATGATCTCACAGTTTGTGGATTCAAGTCCTGCATCGGGCTGTGTGCTGGCAGCTAAGAGTCTGGAACCTGCTTCAGATTCTGTGTCTCCCTCTCTCTATCCCCTTCCCCCATTCATGCTCTCTCTCTCTCTCTCTCAAAAATAAATACATTAAAAAATAAATAAAGTGAGCTCTTGTAGACAGTTGGATCTTCTTTTTAAAATTTATTCAGCCATTTTATGCCTTTTGATTAGGGAGTTTAATTCATTTACATATAAAGTAATTATTGATAGGAAAGGATTATTATCGCCATTTTGTAACTTGTTTTCTGTTTGTCTCTTACCTCCCCTTACCTCTTACCTCTTATGCTTACCTCCCCTCCTCTCTTGCTATCTTACTTTGTGCTTTATTGTGTTTTGTTTTGTTTTGTATTGATAGACTGATTCTTTTCTCTTTTTTCCTTGTAAAACTTTGATAGATTTTCTTTGAATATGCTTACCATGGAGCTTACATAAAATGTCTTATACTAACAACAGTCTATTTTAAGTTGATAATAACAACTTCACTTGCATACAAAATCTCTACACTTTTACCTCTCTCCCACCCATTTTACTTGTTAATAATGAAACAATTTATATCTATGTATACTGCCTATCCATTAACAAATTATTGTAGCTGTGATTTTTTTTTAATTTTTTTTCAACGTTTTTAATTTATTTTTGGGACAGAGAGAGACAGAGCATGAACGGGGGAGGGGCAGAGAGAGAGGGAGACACAGAATCGGAAACAGGCTCCAGGCTCCGAGCCATCTGCCCAGAGCCTGACGCGGGGCTCGAACTCACGGACCGCGAGATCGTGACTTGGCTGAAGTCGGACGCTTAACCGACTGCGCCACCCAGGTGCCCCGCTGTGATTGTTTTAATATTTTTCACTTTAAATAAATTCTGTTCCTTACCACTAAAAGTGCTGGTAAAATATCATTCAGATAAAAGCAACACAAGCAAACAAACACACACATAAAACAAAGATGAACTATAGAGTACTCATAATATTAATGTAATGGGTATATTCTATGTCATATTTTGGGGCTACTAATCAAATATTCTTGTTTACAGAATGCAATGGTTAAAATTCCACCTGTGTATGCATAAATTGTCCCAAATTCCAATTTATACACTACTATGCTTCCAACTTCTTACACTTTATGCTAGGACTCTCAAAGTTCTGAAAAGTGACTTTAATATTGTGGAAGAGACAGTTTCCATCCTATCCTACTGTATTGTTGGGAACAGAGAATAACTTCCTCTTCTACAGCAGAAGATCTTGAAGTGTTACGTTTGGAACGTTGATACTGGAGTGAAGTTCCCTGATCTTTCAGTGACCATGAGTTTTAAAATGGCACCTTGCCTCAGAGGTAGCAATTAATCCAGAATATGTTGTTCCTTTCTCTAGTGTTATGCTTAGAGAGAATTGTCCAAATCAAACTGGTCAGGACTCTACCATTTAAAGTTCTTTGGAGTCTTTTGCCTGATCTTTTCTACACGGTTAATGCTAGCAGAGATTTGTGCCATAAGGAGTCTGGGTAGCTCATACTCTTCTACCAGCAAGGTGACACACACATTTGATAGTCAGGGAGTCTGCCTAATAGAAGGGCAGGGCTCAGGGGGTAAGGGACCATTTATAGACTGAATATGTATCAGAAGATCATATCCAGGGAATGGCATCAAAAGCTAGCAGTGTCTGCTTAACTTGCCACCTGTAAGGCTTCCGTGAAGCCTTTCCCAGTTACAGAGTATTTTGAATAATTAAGTTTCACATAAGAATTTTTAACTTTAAAAATCTAAACAGGAATTAAGTTTCTTGCAAAGACAGCAGCTGTGGAAAACTTGCAACAAAATAACTAATAAATGACCAGAGTCAAATCATATCAGTGAATGTCAATTAATCAACTGCAATGTTTGTGTAGATCATCTCTTGATCTAGTTCTTACCAGGCAAAAGCTGACAAAAACATAATGAGCAGATACACAATAGTGATTTCTACTCAAAAGCATTTCCAGGGGCATCTGGGTGGCTCAGTCAGTTAAAGGTTTCGACTATTGATTTCCTCTCAGGTCATGATCTCATGACTCTTGAGTTAGAACTCCACCTTGTCTCTGCACTGACATGGAGACTGCTTGGGTTTCTCTCTCTCTCCCTTCTCTCTGCCCAACCCCCCACCCCCACTCATGCTCGTTCTTTCTCTCTCCCCCTCAAAATAAATAAATAAAACTAAAAAAAATAAAGAGTATTTCCAAAGCCAATAATGGAGAAATAAAAAAAATGCCTATTGATCATTAGCATTAAAAAATATATATATCGTGATAGGAAATCATACAAGGGGCAGTATAGGGTTGGCATTAGGAACATATGGCAAGGAAAAAGAGAACCCAGCCCTCAGACTTGAAAGAAAAGACAGGAAGGAAGGAAGGAAGGAAGGAAGGAAGGAAGGAAGGAAGGAAGGAAGGAAGGAAGGAAGGAAAAAGAAAGAAAGAAAGAAAGAAAGAAAGAAAGAAAGAAAGAAAGAAAGAAAGAAAGAAAGAAAGAGAAAGAAAGAAAGAAAGAAAAAGTTCTGTAAGGAAGAAGCTCATTAGCTAAATCATCTGTCCTACTTTGGACCACTTACTCTGGGGATGCCTGGGCAATATTTCATGGACTATACTTGGTCAGGTTTAAACCAAAGGTAAATTAAATTATTCTAAGATCACTACTTGACTTTGATTATATTATTATTTTTTGTTTTGTTTTTGTTTTTGTTTTTGTTTTTGTTTTTGTTCCTGGACTGGCGAAGCCTTATCTGTTACAGTGGATCACCACTAAGCTCTTAAATAGGAACAGTGATATGCACAGTGGTAATTGTAGTCCATCGCCCATATGGGGATATAAAAAGCACATACAAATAAGTGATTTTTTTCATGTCATATGAGATCTAAGAAAAGTGACAAAGAAGAAATCTGGACATGATTACTCAAGTACCAGTTTTTTAGGACAATGAAGACAGGTCACATTAAAAAAAAAAAACTTATTTGGCTTTAGTTAATCTGGGGTATGATTGTGACAGAAATTAGATAATTTGATCTATTAAATTGTCTTCATTACCACTGCAGAGAGATATAGATGCAATGGAAAGCCATGTGAATAGCTTATCTTTCTAAATAATATTCTCAGAAACAATAGTAAATTGTCTACAATTTACTTCATGATAAGATAAACATGTCCCTTGTGGACTGATGTCAACAAGCTTTCTAGTAATATAAAATGTTTCCAACTAATTGGAAGCAAAGCATCAGCCTCTTCCTAATTTGATTGCTAAGACATGAGTGTGTGATCAAAGAAGTAATATGTGAACAGTACTCTTGAATACAAGTAGCTTCATTTAGAAAAAGAGATAATAACAAATAAAGAATATTTATCACTGGCAGCTTGTGATTAATATTTGATTTACAGTGTTTGTTGCATCTAAATCTCCTCCATTACTCACACCTATTAGCCTTCTTCCTACTGTCATCACTTTTCATCTCCTCACCATCCTAAGAAATATATGACTGAGACAGCTGCTTCATATCCCACAAATACTGTGGTCTATTTAACTGAGACAGCAATATCCAAAAGCACACTGACGCTGACACAGATTTTAGTAAGAAAAATTTCACCAGGGAATAACTCTCCTTGCCTAACCATCGAAGCCAGCATTGTTGAAAATATAAGTAGGCAATGCTGCAGTTATTAAGAACTGAACCATATCCTCTGTCAGGGTCCCATAGAGGTAAAAGTTGGGGTGTTTCAAGGGCATTTTAGAGAGTTTCAATTTACCTGTGACAGGTAGCACAGTCGGGAAACCAGTCATGTATACCTGTAACATGTGGAAGACAGATGAGCCACCCCACAACGCATCCCATTCAGCTCACAGTTTATTATGTTCTTATTTTTATTATGTAAGAGCAGCATCACAACTTAATGATTACCAGCCTACATATTTCAGCATATTCACAGTCAGAAATACCATCTATCACAATTGATATTCCACTTGGCTGTTCTAGATCCATTCAAAATGCAGCAAACATAATTGCAAGAATTACTGAGATTTATATGAAGATGCTTTTCAAAATTTCCTAACTTCCTTTTGCCTCTTAATTTCGTATTATATCCTAGCAAGTAAGACACTCTATGATCTATTTTCAATTGTTTTACAGTAAATGAATAACAATATCATATATGGATATCAGACAAAAAATAATCTACTTGATTTTACCATCACTTATATTACAATACCATTTATAGTCATTAAAGATGTGACATTAAAGCCATGGAATATTTAAGCTTCCTTTGCAACTCCTTCCAACCTTATGACTCAATCTTATGAGTTGAGAAAATAAAACATTTCAAGCTATGTTTCAAATAATTTGTTTTTTAGGCCCAGTAAAAAATGATTGACTAGTTTTTCACCTTTTGTATAGATACATATTTAATATAAGCTTATTATTTTATGCATGAAGAATATGTTGTTTAGCAAAATCCCAAATAAATGAAACTTGTAGTAAGCACATTGAAATATCTTTTAAAAATACTTTTATTTGAATTTTTATATTTTCAATTTTGTTTTGGAATAAAGTTTTTATTTAAATTTTAAAATTTAACTTATCCAAGAAGTATACTGTGTGAGATTGGTACTAGAGAAGGTAATTTTCTACAAAAATTGAAAATAAAAAAAGCGCAATGAAAGAGTAAAGCTTTATTTTCACAAAATTAACAAATATTTTAAATCAACTGTATGCAAGTTACCATACCAGACATTGGAGATTTCAGTTCACTCCAGTAAAAATACTGTCTGTGTGCCTTTTATATCCCAGGTATGGCATAAAATAGGAATTAAAGAATAATGCATAAGAACTTCACTCAAAAAGTTAACAGTCTCATCAGGGATATGTAGTAATTGATAAAGGAACAGAAATTCAGGGATGACATTAATAATGGAGGGATGCTCAACTGTACTTGAGTAAGTAGGAGCATGTTCCCAGATACTGGATAGTTAGATTGGGTAATGGTAATTGCAAGAATTACTGAGATTTATATGAAGAGAAAGAAACTCATTCCAACCATAGAATTTAAGTGGAAATGGAAGAATAAATTTGCTTTTTGTATTTGACACATTAGTGTCAAGTACAAAAAAAAAAAAAAAATGTGGACTTGCAAATCCCACTAGAGTGACAGACCTAATATCCACTATGGAAACAAAGGTTCTAAGAGACTCTCAGGGTTGTGAGAAACACACAATGCTCAGATAGTGTTAAAATTTCAGTTGTAGTAAAATGTGTCTTTGATATACATCAACCCCAGTGGGAAAACAGTGTTTGCCCATCTTTCTGCTATTCAACTACAGAGACAGCCCTTTAGCCATTAAAGAAAATAAAATAAACAGAAACAGGATGGAGCTTTATGCTAATGCATTTGACTACTAATTATTCTGTTTGCCAAACACAACAGGCATTAAGGATAATGAAAAGATTCTGGAATAAATTCACCAAATTCGATGAATTTTATCCAAGGCTGTCTTCTGTGCTCTTGTGATTGTCTGGGGCCAAGTGGCGGCAGCAGTAGCTAAAATTACTGCCATGTACAAGCTGGAAGGCAGGACACAGATTCTAAGATCCTGAGTCTTCTCATAAACCCTCTTTCCTAAACTTTTGATTTTTTACTCTGTCCTAAACCACAATTTCACTTTGGCTATGGTTATATCCTTTGCTGACTGCCCAACAAAGGAAAACAAAACAAAACAAAAATTTAAGTGTCATTTACTTTTATCCCTCACTTTTTATGGTATATTCTAACCATAAAAAAAAAGCAATTAAGCCATCAGTTAATGTATAAACAAAGGAAAAGATAAATAGTTATTTGATAGATATTTTATATGATTAATCCCATTGAATAATTTAGTCAGGCTAGATACATAATCAAAAATAACCTTTGTTGGAAACTGTTTCTCTTATTTTTGCTGAAACTAAACCTGTTTGTATGAAACTGTGACACAGTATCTCAATTGTTTACTTAGTGATGTAACAGTATCGTGAAACATGAGCAAAGACGTAGATAATCACCAATCCTCCATTTCAGTCAGCCATTTGAAAGACTATCTGGATCATCTGGGCAGATAAACTTGCTTAACTGTTATTGATTTAGAAAAAAAATGTTTTTAAGATTCACCTTTGCTATCTTATTTTATTTTTAACTAATTATTTTTTTTTGAAAGAGAGAGGGAGAGAGAGAGAGAGAGAGAGAGAGAGAGAGAGAGAGAGAGAGAGAGAAACTGTGTATGTGTGTGTGGGGGGGTGGGTAGAGAGAGTGAGGAAATGAAAGAATCTCAAGCAGGCTCCATACCCAGCAATTAGCCTGAAGCTGGGCTTAATTCCATGACTGTCAAATCATGACCTGAGCCGAAATTAAGAGTCAGACTCTCAACTGACTGAGCCACCCAGGTGCCCCTGGGGGGAAAAATATATATTCATTCATGAGTACTGATATACATCAACCCTTGTTCTAAGTAAACAAAATGGATATGCTTTCTCTCCTATGAAACTTATAATTTAGTGCAGGAGAAAAATAGAAACAAGTAAAAAAAAAACATAAATATAATAACTACATATTATGATGATTGCTGTGAAGGAAACTCAAGATAGATACTAACAGGGATCCCCTGCTTTACAGGACAATCAGAGGAGTCTCCACCTAGTGAAATTGCTGAGAACTGAAGAATGAAATTTCTAGAAGGAGAGGGAGGTTGGGAAACTGCATGGCCCCAGGCTAGTAGAGAAACACAAATGGCTAGAACATAGCCTCCTCCAAAGATGGGGTGAAGATTTGGTAGAGTCAGAGCCAAAAGTTCTAATTATGGCAATAATAGCTAGTCACTTTTTAGATTATTTTATGCCAACCACCAGTGTTAGGTATTTTAATTCTCATAGGAACTCTGCAGGGAATGTTTTGCTATTAATCCCAGTCTATAGAAGGAAACATAGAAGCTCACACAGATGAAGAGCTATCTCAAAGTTACACAATTGGTCGAAGGGAAACCAAGCTCATTCATTTGTTCATGTAAGAGAGAGAGAGAATGTGTGAGCAGGAAGGAAGGGCATAGGGAGAGAGAAAGAGAGAATCCTAAGCAGACTCCATGATGAGTCCAAATCAGGGCTCCATTCCACAACCCTGGGATCATGACCTGAACCAAAATCAAAACCTCAACCTGCTGAACCACCCACGTGTCCCAGAAACCAACCTTTGGACACAACCAGCATATAAACTTGTTCTCACTCTTACGTTATTAATTGTAATTAGATTTTACTGAGTATTTGTTTCATGACAAAGATCAAGCTGAACTCGAAACAAATACTCAGTAAAATCTAATATATGTATGTATATATATACGTGTATATATATATATATATATATATATATATATATGTATATATATATATATATATATAATTTTTTAAATCTTTAGAGTTAACCACATGATATAAATAATTTTTAATCTCACTTTGCAGATTAGGGAACTGAGACCTGAGGAGGCTACATATATGTTTCTCAAAGTTAATCAGATAAATGAGAACCAGAGCCAAATTTGGATTAAGATACATTTTGGGGACTCCTATAGACACAAGAATGACTATCATTTCTTTATCCAACATATTAACTTTTCAAAGTAGGAATTCATGCCTGGGACAATACAGGAGATCCAAAAAAAACTCTTTTACAACCTCTGTGTTCTCTTTTCGAATACTGTTCAGTCCCATTCCTTTCATTCGCTAAAGACTGTTTCTTGTGTACAGACCACATAGCAAGACACGGTAATTCCCAACAATCCCCATATTTACACAACCTCTTTGAAGAGAACAGAAAGACAAGACCTGGAATGCCCAATTTCAGGGATTCTCTCAAAAAACTGAAATATGGGGCTTTAGAGTGTCATACTGTATAAAGATGCTTTTTCCTGATGCCACCATGAGGATGGAAAGGAAGAGAGGACAACTCCTTACAAAAGAAAACTATTAAGAGAATTTTACAATGTTAGAAAAATGTTTAAGGTTTTCTCTATGCTCAACTTCTTTGTCATACACACACACACACACACACACACACACACACATGAATTATAAAGTTAAAACATGGGGAAAATATCAACATATTTTAAAATGTATTTCTAGTTTTCAGAGAAATCTTGAATATTTATTATAGAAATTACTCAAGATTTTGAGCCTTGGCCCCATCAAATTATATCTAATGACTTGAAGCATAAGATGAGAAATTTTGAGTTGCCAATGAGCATTTTTCTTCCCATGTGCTGAAGACCAAGACAAATTTTTAAAGCAAGATACAAAGAATAAGATATAACCATAGAGAGAAGAAAGTAAAAGACAAAGAGCCCCACTCCAGTGAATTTCTGTTCTTGGGCTTCATGTGGTCATATCCTTATAACGAATTAAACTTTAAATTTGCAACAAATAGGGTCTAAACTCTTATACTACAATTTGAATCACTCTTTCTAAGAAACACAGATATTATATAATACTGAGACATACAAAAAAATAAGGATGAAGTTCACCTGGGAGGCTCAGTCGATTAAGCATCTTACTCTTGGTTTAGACTCAGGTCATGATATCATTGTTTGTGGGTTCAAGCACCACGTTAGTCTCCACATTGACAGTGCAGAGCCTGCTTGGGATTCTCTCTCTCCCTTCCTGTCTGTCCTTCCCCCATTCATGCTCTCTCTTTCAAAATAAATAAAGAAAACTCAAAAATAAATAAATAAATGAGAGTGGTAGCCCTGGGTGTTGTATGTAAGTAATGAATCACTAAATTCTACTCCTGAAACTAATATTGCACTGTATGTTAACTAACTGGAATTTTAATACAAACTTGAAAACAATTAAGTAAGTAAGAAAATATTCTATAGAATTCTCTCAATGACTGTTTCACGTGCCTTTGAGGACCAATTTGTGATAGAGTTTTATTTTGTATATTTGAACAGAACTGTGTGTTCTTCAAGGTTTAATTTTCTTCAGCTGCTCTATATCTTTCAGAAAAAAATTTTCAATTATGGCTATGTCTTTTTTGTAAAATATAAAGGTAATAGTTTAACATGGTGATGAAGTCTGTAGAAATATGTTCCTATCATTTGGGTTCTTTTACAGAAAGAAATAAAAATTGACTGCTGAGTTTATTTATTTGTTAAAATGTTCTACTTATTGCCCCTCATATGCCTATCGTGTGCTAATAACTCATTTATTGTTAATTCTCTAGTGACAGAGGAATTAAAAAACAGAGGTAAATAAGGGAGACCATTATAATATGTGTAGGCCCACAATAACCTAATAAAAATTAGGTCATATTTCTCTCGTATCTGAAATTATTTTATATTTTTTAAAGTTTATTTTTATTTTGAGAGACAGACAGAGAGCAAGCAGAGGAGGGGCAGCGAGAGGGGGAGAGAAAGACAATCCTAAGCAGGCTTTGCACTGTCAGTGTGCAGGGTCTGATGTGGGGCTCAAACTCACAAACCATGAGATCCTGACCTGAGCTGAAATCAAGAGTCAGACGCTTAACCAGAATGAGCCACTCAGGCACCCCTTCGGGTGTCTGAAATTATTTTAAAATGCAAAGGGATTAGAATTGAGGTGGGTGGACAATCTGCTTATAATTAGATGATCTGTGAAACAAATTGGCTATGTGTTAACCCTAAGGCGGAATTCATGTTTAGTTATCCCTTCGAATAATTACAGTTGAAAAGATTCACACATAAAAGTGCTACATGATATTCTTTTCCCCTAAGGCAATGACTTTCTTAGTAAATGGAAAAACTAATTTTCAAAAACAAAATTCCTGTGAGCAATGATACATAAAATGCATATTTTGGACTCTATTATTATACATGATTACCAATTATTTATTAATTACCATATTTACATATAAAATTTGATATCTTATCTATTTTCAAAAGGTTATATGTAGGGAATTCAAAACCTAAATATTCTACAAAGTAAAGCATGTGTAGAAAAATACAACTTATTTATTTTCGTCTTGTTCCATGTAAGGTATGGCACTGTAAATATTAAGGTGAGTTCCACTTTTTGGAACTTTGGAACTTTTATGATTGGGCATCATAATTCCTCTTTACTGTATTTACAATTAAAAATAATTTTGAATATTATAAAAATATACTGGATCCCATTATAAATGAATATCAGTAGGCAGAGAAGCACATGTACTTATCTATCACCACCTAATTAAAAAAAAAAGGTACAATATAGTTTTTTTGTTGTTGTTTTTGTTTTTTTTTTACAATATAGTTTTTTAAAAACAACCAGAAGAATCGGATCATTTAATTCTAACACAGAAGACAGTAAATCAGAAAAAAATTAATGATAATATTGTCAATACTTGATGTTTTTCACAAATACCATTAAATCTTAAAAAAAAAAATTTTTTTACATTTATTTATTTTTGAGAGACAGAGAGAGACACAGCACAAGTTGGCGGAGGGGCAGAGAGAGAAGGAGACACAGAAGCCGAAGCAGGCTCCAGGCTCTGAGCCATCAGCACAGAGCCCAATGGCAGGGCTCGAACTCACAAACCGTGAGATCAGGACCTGAGCCGAAGTCGGACGCTTATCCGACTGAGTCACCCAGGTGCCCCTAAATCTTTTAAGATAATGCAAACACGTGTTTCAAAAAATCAAGTTGGCAATATGTGAGTTATTCAGTTCAATATGTCATTTTAAAAGTTCAAATAAACATCTAGTAATGAAATATAAATTGTCAGCATAATCCAAAATAATGTAAAATTATATCAGTCAGAGATGCAACAGAATCTCTTAGGATATAAACCCAATAAGAATCATTCATATTTTATCTCCAGGGTAGTATTCAATCATAATTATTTTTCTGCCTTGACTTTGTACATTATTTGGCATAATGCTGAAACAAAAATTTGATATTTTACTAATTTTAAAGGTTCTAGCTAAATATCTATAGAGAAAATGAACTGATCACATTCCACCCCATAGTCATTTAATAAATGGGTTTCTCTAATAATTTTTGAATATTTTAAATTATTTTACAAGTCAATGATTTTAATTATAATATGAAATGAGAAAACTACTTCATTTTGTAGAACTAAGAATACCACACAAGCTTAAAATACTTGTTAAAAATCCTTTTTTGTGGATTGCAATTTGATAATATTCATATGTGTTTATAAAATAACATGTGTTAATTATCAGATCTGACTATCCATATATGCTTATAATTTGAAATCGTTTAGCTATAGCAAAATTATTTAACTAAATAATACGCAAAATCCTTAAAGTATGACAAATAGAAGTGTCAATAGAGACTCTGAATACATAGAAAAAGTGAATGATTACTTATATTTACCTTAATGAGAGTAGTAAAAAGTTTTTCACTTTGATTCTGTATTTCTGTATTAAGATTCCCAAGTCACTTCTACTTTTCTTTTTTATTTTTTTTTGAATTATATATAACATATTAGTTTCAGATATAAAACAGAATGATTCACTATTTGTATATATTGTGAAATGATCCCAACAATAAGTCTGGTTAACAGCCATTGCCATACAGCTACATCTCTTTTCTTGTAATGAAAACTTTTAAGGCCTATTTTCTTAGCAACTTTCGATACAACACAGTGTCATTACCTATACTCACCACACTGAACATAATATTCTCAGGACTATTCATTTCATAACTGGAAGCTTGCATCTTTTGACCACAAAGTTTGTAACCTTTGGTCACCAATTTGTTTTTACAAATATTTTAAGTTAGATTTTAGAAGATGTAAGTCCAGAGAAATCTTCAGATTAATAAAATTTATATAATATTTAACTGAGAATACAATTCAGCCTTTAACCATCCGTTGGATATTGGAGAATGCACCCCCTTTCTACTTGAATTTCTACAACTACAAAATGTTGAACTTGATCAGACATACACCTTCTTCTAGCTTTACATTTTTTTCCCTGAGTTCACAGATAATATTTTTTAAATTTGGAGTACACTGAAGTGATCTGTGGTCACTGACACGTGGCAAATATTTCTTTTTATTTCTCATGATCATGTTATATATTTTCTATCATTAAGTCAAAATTTGATTTTATTATATGGCTGCATAAGAGAGATATATATTAAATACTTGTAGAGTGTAATTATTTCTGTGTAAGTAAATTGGTCAACTGAAATTTTATTAGCTGGTTACAGTACTTCTCTTTGCTTGTGTAAAACTTTACTATAGAAATTTGGAATGTTCATTGACACCTAATCCTTTACCTTTCCTCCCCTTCACTCTCATTTTCTTCCTTTCCTTTTATTTCCCTTTCCTTCCTATTAAAACTTAAATATATGTATATATATATATATATATATATATATATATATATATATATGTATATATACACACACACACACACACACACACACACACACACACGTTTATGTGTATTGTGTACAAGGAACACCTTGCCCCAAAGAGCCAACCTATATTTCCTTGAAATAAAAAATAAACTTTAAAAGAAAATAACTACTCTTTTATTAAGAAAATTCATTATATTTGAAGTTTATAAGAATAAAGTCGTCCTTAAACACCCTCTTTACCAAGATTTTCAAAATATCTATCATACGATTTGGAATATCTTTTAAAATGTTAAATGACAATTTTATTTTATTTTATTTTATTTTATTTTATTTTATTTTATTTTATTTTGGGGCAATTTGTTTTTCAATTTTGCTGTTAATAACTTACCTCAAAGTAAATTTGATTTTTTACAGCACCATATTGTTCTACAACTAGAAATTCCCACAAGCTCATAACACTTATAGAAAATTACTGAACAATTACCAACCCAACTAAATGACAGTCTGTATAGAGAATCAGAATTTCAGCATTATTAAAATAAGTTAACTGCTATAATAAAAGCCCTTTTATTTGTAAATTTCGTTTTAAAAGTTGAACACATAGAATATAATAATTTTATAGATTCTTTACTTGCAAACGTATTAACATACATCTCATTAGCATTAATGTATTTTAAAAAGTTGACTAAGGAAACTGATGTTTTAACACAAATGGAAATTTTTTTTAAGTAAAAATTTAAGATTAAGCTACCCCACATGCAAAATTCTCATGAGAATGGGGGCACCTAAGTGGCTCAGTCAGCTAAGCATCCAACTCTTAATTTCAGCTCAGGTCTTTATACAGGGTCATAAGTTCAAGCCCCACCTTGAATTCCATGCTGGGCATGAAGCTTACTTAAAAAATAAAAAAATCTCATGATAATAAACACAGAGATAATGATAATACTACCTACTTTCATTTGTTTGTTCGCTGGTATGCAAATATAATAGTGAAGTTACTTAAGCACTAAAATGTATCATTTTTTTCAGGGACATTATTGCTTATCTCTACAACTCTGTAAACTTAATTTTTAGCTTGCATAACATGAACACCTGAGTTTGTAAGTAGGGAAGTTGGTTTATATCATCAGTCTCATTTTTGTAATTTATTCACATAACTCACAGTATCTCAGATTATGTTAATATTCCTTACCTCCTACTTGATTCAATCTCTTGTCTGTGTTTTAGGTTAAGTCTTATATTTTGTGTAAATGAAGTGGCATTTAAAACTGAAGTTGAAGGGCACCTGGGTGGCTCACTTGGTTATGCATCTGACCCTTGATTTTGGCCCAGGTCATGATCTTAGGGGTTCATTGGCTCAAGCCCTGCTTTAGGCAGTGAAGCCCCTTTGAGATTCTCTCTCTCTCTTTCTCTGCCCACCCCACCCCAGAGTGTTGCACAAGCGTTCTCCCTCAAAAAAAAAAAAAAAAAAAAACAACTTAAAAAAAATATCAAGTTGAAATGGGGATGATTTTACCCTACTCTTTGATCCTAGAGTATCAGCCAGTATGGACCAACAACGTAAATTGTTCTTACATATACAATTCCTATATATTCTTACATATATAAGTTATTACATATATATAACATATATATATAATGTTATTACATATATATGTAAGAACATATGTAATATATATATATGGTATAACATATATATATGTATATGTATATGTATATGTGTGCATATATATATAGGGCACCCTGGGCCTGGGCTATGGCCTGATGGGAGTGGGGAGTGAAGAGTGGGATTTTCCAGGAGGACAAACGAGGCCCATTTGGAGTTCGCAGGATGTGCTATGTGGCTTGGGGTTCCTGGTGGGACTGTGTGCAATTCCTGTTAAAAGGGCCTGAAGAGGATTATTGGAATAATCTTAGCATCAGGGCTGCTCAAAAAATGGTGGACTCAGGCCCCAGGTGCTTCAGCCTTGAACACTCTTCCCAGTGGGAAACCAATATCCTGGCATGTCAGGAGTTCTACAAGGCCCAGCAGGGGAGTCTTGGGATGAGAAATACCTGAATGTCCTAGGTGCCAGAGTCAACTAAAGGCCCTAAATGGGTCCTAAACTCAACCAAGGGACAAAAATCCCAACAGTTCAATGCCTGAGGCCTGCATTCATGTATTTTTTAATGAAGTCAATTGAAATTTATCTTTGATAGAGGGTATGTGTTGTAATACCTTTAGGTTGGAGCCATAAAAATAAAAGAACGAATACACCCTATTGCCTATTATACTCCAGTACATACACATTAGATAATAGTAGTTGAAAATAATTATCTGCAGACTAAAAATATGCTCAAGTGAAAGCATGGACATATGGATATCCCTCTGTATTTGCTCATTTCTTTGGTTTTGCAATGACAATTTGATGGTATTTAACAATAACCTCTCTGAAGTTAGCATTTTAAAATATAATGACCCTCCATCAAATATGATTTTTTTCTCAGTTCAATTTTTCAGTCCCACATAATGTCTTTCACCAATCTAGAGAATAGAATAGATCTTACATTATTATTCATTTAATTTATACAAGAATCTTATTTTCAGAACTTAAATTAACTACTTAAATGTTTTGGTATAGATATTACTGATGAAATTTGCTTAGGATCAGGACATTTATTACCCACAAACAAAAATGGGCTAAATATTCTTTTATAGGTCTTTCTATCGTGACTAAATAACCCATTTTTAAAATTATTGTCATGAATTTGTAAAGTAATTATTTCTTGATATTGCTTGCTTTATGTATTTTACTTTATGGAATCGAATAATTCTCTTTCAGCTTTCTGCCAACACTGAAGAACATCACTTGCATGTGTTACTTGCTTTAGTTGAACAGTACAGAATCTATATCTTAAGTTCTTATTGATCTAAGCAAATATGTTTGATGTGTAAAATCATCAGTAGCAAGCAGCATGATGACTTCTATGCTCATTTATGCAATGCAAGTGTATCAATTGCATATTATTTGCAAAACATTGTTCCAGCTGTAATGAAAACACAGAAGTAGACCAGATGTGGGTCTGGGTCCTGACTTCATGAAGCTTGCAATTAGAAAATGGAAACATGACAATTATGTGTATGACTAAAATGCAAGTTGGAAAATAATGGGTAACCGAATGAACTGCCAAGAAATTACAGTTGAGAAAGAGTCCATTCCTAGATGTAGAGAAGAATTTAGACAGATAGAAGCTTGGTTTTTGAAAGAAGGATCACATTTATAAATGTGGGGAAAGGGAAGAAATGGAATTTCTGGGAAGTCTAACACTGTAAAGACATGATGTTGTCCTTTGGAAATCTAGGCAAGTTGTGGAAATAGAGAAAACTGTTTCTTTGTTTGTTTTAGAGTAGATTGGTTGATGGAGAATATTGATCAATGAAGTTGGAATGCCTGGAAAGTGTGCTTTGATTGAGGAAACCCTAATATAATAGGAAAAATTTCAAATGTTATTTTTTAGCCCAGAAACAACCCCTCTGGCACCGTCTGTAGGAATAAAAATCCTGTGAGAGTATTTCACTTACAGTAAAGTTCTGGACACATGGTACCCCTCAATAAATGTTTATATTTATTTTACTTTTATTAAGTTTTAGTTTGTATTCAATTATGAAAACTTTCCAGAGTTTACACTAGCTTTGTAATTTCTGTTTCTATCTTGTTTATCAACACCTTCCTCAGTAGGAAATGAAGGGATTATAGCATTGTCTGGAAAAATTGACATTAATTTTTTTTTTTTAAGAGACAGAGCATGAGTGTGGGAGAGGGGGGAAAGGGACAGGGAGAGAAGGACAGAGCACCCGAGAAAGAATCTTAAGCTGGCTCCACGTTCAGTGTAGAGCTCGACACAGGGCTCCATTCCACAAACCATGAGATCATGAGCTGAGCTGAAATCAAGAGTTGGACGCTCAACAGACTGAGTCACCCAGGCACCGTGACATCTACTTTTTATAAAAATTATTCTCTATGGGGCATCTAGATGGCTTATTCGGTTAAACGACCAACTCTCGATTTTGACTCAGATCATGATCTCACAGTTCATGAGATCCAGCCCAGCGTGGGGCTCTGTGCTGACAGTCCAGAGCCTGCTTGGGATTCTTTCTCCTTTCTCTGCCCCTTCCCCGCTGTCTGTCTGTCAAAATAAATAAACCTTTAAAAAATTATTATTTTCTGTAATATTAATATGAAGTTTTGACTGGTACAGCCCACCAAAATTGAAAATATTGTCATTAATTTCAGTTCTGTTTAAGAAATACTAGAATTCAAATTCTGAACCTCAGCAAATCAATACCAGTCAAAACTAAGCTGGCATGAGAATAAGAAACTGAACATAAATGACCAAAATATTTGTGTTTAACTCATAGAAGAAATATAAATCTACTTAAATTCTAATGTTAAAATATTATATATGCCAATCATAAATTCACTGCATTTTAAGTCTTTTCACAATATCATAAAAATATATTAACTAGAGATTAGGCTGTCATAGTCTCTGGTATACTGTTATACAATTTTAAAATAAAACTATTCTTACCTTATAAATACAATTTTTAAAACATGAAAATAAAATAAAATAAAATAAAACTATTCTTTATAAAAGATCATTTTTTAAAATTAAGAGTTTAGAGTGATTGGCTGCTTTAGAATGCATATATTTTGGAAAACATTCTCTATAAAAACATAGCCCTCAATTTCAAACTTTTTTTATATTCATGTATTATGGGTATTCATGTATAATTTTAGGGAACTGTGAGCTTCATTACAACAATTACAATATTCAAACATTGCAAACCATTTTCACATAAGTGCTTAATCTATTACCAAGTCCCATCCAGGAGAATGTCTATCAAGACTATAATGCCAGGAAAAAAAAAAAAAAAAAGGTTGGGGTGTCTGGATGGCTCTGTCGACTCTTGATTTCACTCAAGTCATGCTCTCAGGGTTCATGAGATAGAGCCCTACCACGGAGACTGCTTGAGATTCTCTCCCCGCTCGCTGCCCCACCCCACTCACATGCATGGGCAATAGATAGATAGATAGATAGATAGATAGATAGATAGATAGATAGATAGATAGACAGACAGACTGTAATGCTAGCCACATTCACCAAATGTAAATATTACCAAGCCTCTAAGCTCTCCACTTCTCTGGCTCTTGTGTAATGGTCTCCCCCAGAGTATGGGCGCTATTCAAATACAATTCTGAGATTAGAACATTAAAAGATAGTGGCTTCCATGTTGAGTGCCCTCTTTCTCTTATCTCTCTCTCTTTCTCACTCTCTCTCTCTCTCTCTCTCTCTCTGTCTTTGTCTTTGTCTCAATTGCTCACTTGGAAAGAACAGAAGCCACATCTGTGGTGATGCAGTCCTATGGAAAAGCCACCTGATGAGGAACTATGAGTGAGCTTAGAACCATGTCCCTCTATTGTCATCATAGCGGAACCCTCATGAGACATCTTCACTGCCATATGAAAGGCTTGGAACTAGAATCACCCACCAAAACTCCACTCAGATTCCTGACCTCCAGAAAGTATGAGAATAAATGTTTATTGCTTTAAGTGTCTAAATTTAGAGGTAATTTATGTGATATGGAAAAACTCACATAGTTCCCTAGAGACAAAAATGGGTGACTGAAATATTTGTAGTAAATTTTTACCCACAACCTACAATGTTGTTTGCTAAAAGCAGATTTAGATAACTCTTAAATTATCATTTTTGTCCAACCAATAGAATATTAACCATTAGAACTAGTCAAAACAAAACAAAACAAAACAAAACAAAAACTTTCTTGTTTCTGTCTCCATAAGGTATGGTCTTAATATTGCCAATTATTTACCTTTTCAAAATCTGTTCAGTTAATTTGTGGGGAAATAAAACTTCTCTTGATTCCACAGCGTTCCTGAAAAATATCACTAGCTTCTTGATACTCTTCACATACCTGATGGATTAGATCTCTATGCTTTTGTTTAGTTAATTGCTCTGATTCAAAGAATGATAAACTTGCTTCCTTCTCCCCCCCCCCCCACCCCTCCCCACAAGGACAGGGTCAACTCTTAGAGCCTAGTGTATATTCCAAAACTAAATCTCTGGGTACTTGGAAGAATGGGTAGTTTTCTCCCACAGTATTTACATGTCAAAATCAGTGAAGCCTCAGAACTTGGAGTCAACTCCAAGTTTTAAACTCTGAGAGGCTGGGAACTGTCACTCTTGGAGAAATTATATGGACACTACCAAAAGGTTTGTAATTAAGATGCAAGGTCATTACTTTTCCTAGAATAACCTTTCAGTACAGGAGTGAAGGCTAGTGCTTCGTTCATTTTTATAAGCAGAGAAAAATCATTTTTTCTTGCCCTTCATCTATAGAGAATCTGGTTAATTGTATAGGAAAAAAAAAATACCAACAGCTTGCATCCCATTGCCCCAGGGATAAGGTCTGGGACAAGGAGGTGCTGACACAATATTATTTATTGTGAAGAATTTAATAAGACATATGTTTCTGACCTAGAACACCTCTTGTGCTCATTTGAGATCAAATTAATAAAGATGAATATTTAAAACCAAACATCATTGCTATTTAAATTCTAAGCATGTTCTGTCATAATATTTCTAAAATGGATGGACTTGAAAACAGTGGTCTTGAAGGATAGTTCTTTGGTTGAAGCAGGTTAGACTTTTGATTCAATGTCTTGGAATTCATGAAATTCTCCTTTGTTAAAAGAAAGTTTATCTTTAAATAACAAGTTTTTCTCCATCTTGTTTGATTCTATGGTTAATTCTGTGTGTGCCTTTTTTCCCCCCTCTTTCTAATGTATCATAAGGCACAGTTTATTTACATTTGGGTATATTTCATAAATGCTATATAGATCTTATCCATATATTACTTAAGCAATTTCTTCAAAAGTTAATGGAGATAACAATGACAACAATGGTAAAATTTGGGTTATAGGTGCCAAACACAACTCTAAGTTCATTACACCTAGTATTCATTTAATTGATGCAATTACCCAAAGAAGAGACATATAAACTTGGGAAGTTTTGTGATTTCCAGGCTGCACTACATATCCTATGTGGTAGAATACAAGCACATGCAAGGTGGTTCTAGCCTCTGTGCAAATATCCCCTAACATTGTACTGCTTAGTTTTATTATAAAAATTAGCTGTTTTGAGGGACACTGTATTGGATGGTATTTTCTTTGGGTTTTAACTTATTTTGCTCTGTGTGTTACTATTAACCTGCAAGAAGTTCTGAAAGGGATCATTTCCATTAGCGTAAAATGCAGTCAGGCTTCATTTAGATCCTTGAGGAGTAACGGATATTCATGCAAACATCAAGTTAGATGTTGCATACCAGGCACTGTGCTAAGTGTTGAGACAAACAGGACCTATTGTCTGAGAAGTAACATAAATATCAATAACTTACAGTAATAGTTGAGTAAGTTTTTAAAACAGGACTTTATCATAAATAGAATGTAAAATTACCATGAATTTTATGACTAGAGCAGAGGACTACCAATAAACTGAAAAGTTGTGGAGCAAATTCTGTTGTCCTCTAAGACACAACTGTAGTAATCAGTCTACTCTCCCTTTATCTGAATTTGAATAAAATATTTTGGAAGATGTATCACTGTGCATAGTTTAGACTTCAGTGATTTTCACCTTGAAATTTTTCAAAGATGCAAGTAGAGATTGAATATTGTATCCCTAGAAATATTTTACTAATGTTTCCACAAACTAGTGGATTTATTAAATACAAGCACCTTGAAGGAGATTTGCAAAAAAAAAAAAAAAAAAAAGATTGTTTGAAACAGTATAAATCTACTTGTTAAAACAGTATAAGTAGCAGTGTGAAACCATTTGAAATATAAAACCATATTAGAAATACTGATGCCATTTTTTCTTTTTTAAATTTTCAATGGCAGAACAAATTAATTTAAATTTTCCACACATCTTTGCTTTATTAACATATGCTGTAATATGCTTTATACTATTTTTATGTTAGTATTGCATATGGTTTATTCATGTGCTTACACTTCAAATTGTCATGAATATTTATAAAAGGAAAAAAAAAAACTAAGTAGAGTGATGACTGATGATTCAGTACAATGTAAAAGAGTTTCCCCTTAGGGTCAAGTTTACAGTCTCAATTTGACAATTTGACAGACTTAAGTGGTCAATAGTTTATACACGATCATTGACAGGAGAGAGCAAGGAAATAAGCATAAACCTACTCTTACTCTATATGTCTCCCTTGTAGGTCTAACCTGTGAACTTGATTGTGCAATACACACCATATGTGCTGAAGAAAATCATTTTCTGAAGCATCAGAGGCATTCCCTTTGTTCTCTGAAATTTCATGTCCATTTACATGCTTAACTGGTGAGGAAAAAATAACACAAAGAGAGACTATTTCCATTCTGTATTATAAATTTTCTGAATGTTGTCTGGAAGGAAGATACTTGGTAGCAGTACATCTTGGAGAATGGAGATTTCTTAATCAAAGATTTACAAAAACAAAATTAAAAAAAACAAAAAACAAAAACCAAAGATTGTTCCCAGAAATCTAGAAATAAAGTTTCTGCCCCATAGTCACAAGGTTTAACAATGAAATCAGGAGCATTTTACTCTGACCTGGAACAATTATACTAAAGAAACTTCTGGTTGGCATGGCAAATTTGGCTAAAGATGTAATATGTGCACCAGTCTATTATTCTAATATTCGAAAGGGGAATTTTCACGGTACCCAGGTTGATAGTGATTTGGATAAAATTTAATACACCCAATTTTATGTTGATAAATTTAGAGCCTAGAAAAATTATTTTCTTGAAAAATGAATAAACACACACATGCACACTGCCCCACACCTATATATTCTAACAAACAAAAAAGCCTGATGATCGTGACACTAAAAAGGTGGCACTAACATAAGGTGACCTTTTTAAATATAAAAAATATATACCTTTTAATTGTAGACTGGATCTTCCTTGGGTTCTCAGAAGAAAACAAAACAAAACAAAACAAACTATGCACTCAGTGTAGGAATTGGGCTGGATATTATAAAATTAGCAGTTGTCAGCATAGAAAATCATGAGACTGGATGAGATCACTTAGAGAATGAAAGTGAGTAGAAAAGACTCCCTGAATCTAGTGACCCTCCAACACTGAGAGATTAAGGAAGGTGGAAAGAATCTGAGAAGAGACTGAGTAGCTCCCAGAAAGACAGGAAGAAAATGGAAAGAGTGTCCTGGAAGGCCAGAGAACTATTAAGTAAAAGCAATCAACTGTGTATAATGCAGATGCTACATCAACTAAGTGAGTTACGTGGGATTCAGTGATGTGGGTATCACAGGTGACATTGATGCTGGTCAATGTGGATAAGTGGCAGGGGTGAACATCTGACTGGAATGGGTTCAAGAAAAAAATGAGACTTGAGAAATGATAGCCCATAAAGAAAAATTCTTTCAAATAATTTTGATATAAAGAGATGGAGAGAAAAGGACAGAAAACACAGCAAATGTTTTGGTTTGGTTGGTTTGTTGGTTTTGTTTTGTTTTTCTAGGCTGAGATAAATACTGCCAGATGTCACATTAATGTGAGAATGACTAGGTCTTCTAGAGAGAAAAATGTTTGTGCAGGAGGAAAAGGAAAAAAAAGAAAAAAGAAAGAAAGAGCTGGAGCAATGTTCTTCAGTAGATAAGAGAGGATGGAATCCAGTGGCTTAGCTAGGTGCTTGGACAGTATATTCCTACAAGAGAAGAGTACACAGATCAAGGAGAATAGGAAGATGCTACCAGGAGGTTTTGTTTTTTTGTTTTTTTTTTTTTTTTTTTTTGAGCAGCAGGCCAAAGTTTATTAGAGTATAAGTTCAGAAAGGAAAAATAATAGTAAACCTCTCTTTATAGAGAGGGGACATTTGAAGGTGAGTACCTGTACCGGAAGATTTTTGAAGGTAAATTATGTCAGTGTAATATTGAGAGATACTGAGGATAATTATCTAAAAATTCTCTATGGGATTAGATAAGTTATCTTGCATTTCTTTAAAAATTTTTGTTTAATTAATTATTTTTTCTCTTCTCCATTTTCTTTTCTCTAAATATCTTATAAGGAGACCAAATGGAAAGTCTAATGAGAAAATGTGTCAGAGGGGAGATAATTATTTAAGACAGACCTACTTACAGAGTCTAAAAAAAATTGCCTAAAAGAAATGTGTAGAAAATAATGATAAGAAAAGGTACATAGACAGGAGCAGTAAGGAGAATCAGAAAACCCCTACCCTGGCTGCACAGTATTTTACACTGGGAAACAATACTGAAGGAGATAAGCAAGAGGATGGGTGCATGGATGGATAAAAATACAGACATAGATGTGGAAAAAAATGAATACAAGCTGATGGAACAAACTAATACTATCAAATACAAACTATTATAAACAAATACAAACTAATACAGACAATTACATTCCCAAACAAAATGGAATATATGGTAAATTCCTAGAAGATACATTAAGAAAACAAAGTCATTGTCATGGCAAGATAAATGGCCTATGGTTATGATTTCCTTATCTTTGTTTCTCCATGCTTGGTAAAATTATCTATTATATACTCGCTCCAAAAATAAGTTCTGGAATATTGTTCTTTTGCTATGCTCTGACTTGCTCCATACATTCAATTATTATGAGTTGCTTTTATCATTCACATATGAAATTATTTGGTAATTGTGGTTGTATGTATGTGTTGACTGGTAGTTGCTAATTTAATGTCCAAATGGTTTTAAAAGTTTATTCATGGGGCGCCTGGGTGGCTCAGTCGGTTAAGCGCCCGACTTCAGCTCAGGTCACGATCTCGCGGTCCGTGATTTCGAGCCCGGGGTCGGGCTCTGGGCTGATGGCCCAGAGCCTGGAGCCTGCTTCCGGTTCTGTGTCTCCCTCTCTCTCTGCCCCTCCCCCGTTCATGCTCTGTCTCTCTCTGTCTCAAAAATAAATAAACGTTAAAAAAAAAAAATTTAAAAGTTTATTCATTACAGTATTTATTTTCATCTCAGTTTTAGGAATGTATATTTTTCAAGGAAATTATTCATAAGTGTGTTCCTAATTGTTACACTTTACATTTTTTGAATGCGTGTCCATTCTTATGGACTAATCATTTTTATCTGTGTATCTTTTACAAATCTTACTCTTTTCAGAAGTTTTCTATTTATCTTTATATAAAGCTGTCAGACTTTGGGCAGTTCAGTTTTGCTTTGTTTTTCATTTCATTATTTTCTAGCTTTTTCTTTAATTTTGCCTTCCCTCTAATTTCTTTTTTACTTTGTGATTCAATCTCCAATTTATTAAATAGTTATTTAATTCATAATTTTTCTTCCCTATTATATATATTTAAAATGTTAAGTTCAAGTGGCAAGTTTTTGCTTGTGTGCAATAATTTCATTATTTTTTAATCTAAATAAAGTCTTAATTTCCATTATGACTTCATCATTTATCAGCAAGTTTTTTTTTCCAGTGTGTTGTTTACTTCCCAAATGTTGTTTGTATTTCATTTTTCCTCATTATCTTTTGATGGTTGAATTCCATTTCATTTTTGTCAAAAAATTTTGTATGATAGTCATACTTTGATATAAATACAAACCACTTACATTTCTTGCTTAGCTTTTCCCATGAAACCAGGCAAGTAGCAGAAATTCAATGTGAAAATGAGCTGGAGGATACAAATTCTTCAGGGATTTGTCTTTCTTATTCCACAAACCCAGCTTGGGATCATTAAGTTCTTTGCCAGGCTCGTCATTATAGGGACAGAAGGTGGGTCTAAGTACCTTGAACCAATACAGAGTTAGGGCTTTAAGGTTTTGCTATTCTTCCCTGTGCTGTTTTAAAGGCCACAGTCTCATTAGTAAGTTGTGTGAATATTTCTGTGCCTGCTTATCACTTTGGTTTGTTTTCTTTTTTCCCTTCTCTTTTGGCCCTGGGAACTTCTATTATCTCTTGAGCTCAGCTATTTATACAAAAACAAAAACAAAACAAAAACAAAAATGAAAAAAAACATTTTATATTTGAACCAGAATTATTATGTATTTTGTATCATCAGGTTAATATATATATACGTATATATACATATATATGTATACATATATACTCTCTCGTAATGATGAATATGAAAACTGAATTTTTTTTTTCAGATAGTTAGAATAAAACAGGGAGAATGAAAACCCCACTACAACTTTTGATTAGCTCTAGTTTGAAGATGTATCTGCCCTGTAAGGAAACTGCTCACTTAATTCTAGTGGATCCCCACTGGAAACCATATCTTAGAGCATTTTAGCCTCCATTCATGGTGCCAATGCAAATCCTTTTATTTTCTTACATATAACTGGGAATTTTGAGAGCACAACTTCACTTCAATTGATCCAATGAACTGTACTGAAACATGCTAGAGGGGCAGAAAGCATGTTAAGGGGACATTGAAACAATAATGAGGCAAATGTATTCTTAGAAGTGCCTTCTTTGGCAATATATTGTTAGATGATATCTTTGTGAAAGGTCTGACCCAAGTTGAAGGTTTAAGTGAATTACAACGAATCAGACTTGGGTTGTCTACTATCCAGTATCTGTCACTTTTATAATATATTGGATCTCTTTCTCAGGTAGAAACATAATTAATTCACAATTCTCCACATTGCTTTGAAGAGGAATATATTAAAATAACTTCATCTTCAGAGAAAACCATCAACTGATATATTCTCCTATAAATTCTCTTCTACTGTAAAAATGGAGACCTAGTACGTGAAAGCTAAGTTTATAAAGTATGACTCACAAAATAAGCCAAAAGACTATGTTTTAAGTAGAAGATAATAAACAAGTATCATATTTTATGTGACTAACTCTGTAGTTACCTAGATTTTACAATATATGTTGTCTTACATTCTGGAAAATATAAAACTTAAGTGCAATTGCAATAAATACAATCTTGGCCACAAATGAGACAGTCTAATACTGGATTGCTTGCTTGGCTTTCACATTGTGGCTCTCATGGATTTCTGTGTGTATAATTTTGTTTGGTTTGATAGTTTTTAATTTACATTTGAAAAATAAATCATACAGGATCTCTGCAGAAATAGTCACAGACTTTTATAATTAATGGGTTTAATCCTCTTTAATAGAGTTTACTGTTTTACACATATATCTTGAATTTTATAATATAGAAAGATGCTAATCTTTATTTATTGTCTCTCTTTTAAGATAACACCATGCAAGTGTTCCAAATGAAACATATATCTTATCATTGTTGCAAATAATGCAGTAAATTTTTTTTTTTTAACCGGCTTATTTATTTATTTATTTATTTATTTTTATTTATTTTTTAATATATGAAATTTACTGTCAAATTGGTTTCCATACAACACCCAGTGCTCATCCCAAAAGGTGCCCTCCTCAATACCCATCACCCACCCTGCCCTCCCTCCCACCCCCCATCAACCCTCAGTTTGTTCTCAGTTTTTAACAGTCTCTGTAGCAACGTGGATGGAACTGGAGAGTGTGATGCTAAGTGAAATAAGCCATACAGAGAAAGACAGATACCATATGGTTTCACTCTTATGTGGATCCTGAGAAACGTAACAGAAACCCATGGGGGAGGGGAAGGGAAAAAAAAAAAATAATGCAGTAAATTAAGATGTTTGAAACAAAGACTGATATTAACATAGTATCTTGAACTAAGCAACAAGCATTAGCTGATGTTAACTTCAGAGTTTTTAGGTCTTATGCTTTTCATAATAAACAAGATTTCTAATATCATTTTTTACAACCATTATGAATAAAATTAAAAAAAAACAAATGCATTTTATTGTATTTTTGGATTTTATAATAAAGTATTTTTAAGTTAAAAATACAGGAAAACATAAGAATAATAAAATCGTATTCTCTAAGATTGACATGTGGCATTTCCCTTTTTGTTTTTAACTTCATGTATCATGTTAATTAATTATTATCATCTTTATGTACAACTGAATGGTCATATAAAAAAATAACTGTACTAAAGTATTTTTCCAGCAGAATAGTGTAAACCTTTTTATTTTTAGCTGCTGTTTAATAATGCAAATATGTGCCAGATCAAAAAACATATTTGTTCTAACCCAGTGATGTGCTGGTCAATATTAAAGCAGCACTTCAAAGAACAGAGCTGCGGATGTGATGTCATTAAGTGTGAACTTGGGAAGAGAGGCTCACCGTCCAGTCTCCCAAGGAGTGTGAGCCCACTCTTCCATACCACAGCTGTGAGACCTTCAAGGTGCTTTCAAGTTTTGCTATGAGAACTATATTTCATCATGAATATCTTTATGAAAGCATTTTTATTTATGGGAATATTCTGTAGAGAAGATTCAAAGCAAAATGATTCCTGTTTGAAAGCTAATTTTCTTTCCTCAGCACCGTACAAGGAAATAGGAGATTATACCAATAAGTAGCTGTTGAAATGATACATAATGTGTCATTTTTCTCATTTTCTTTCGTTCTGGAAATAGAACTGTGTTTGGTAACATGAGTAAATGATTGTGTACTTCAGGAATTTTTACCACTGTTCTAAATTCTAACAACATTGACTTATTTTTGTCAGGTTT
Source organism: Neofelis nebulosa (assembly GCF_028018385.1). NCBI lineage: Eukaryota > Metazoa > Chordata > Mammalia > Carnivora > Felidae > Neofelis > Neofelis nebulosa. The sequence continues at coordinate 57,557,280 of NC_080796.1, forward strand.
TATATGTACATTGATGAGATATAGCCATATATATTCTTTGGTGTTTGGATGCTTCGTTCAACAATATGTGAGGTTTTCCATGACTATGGAAATGTCATTGTGACTCTACCACAATTAATTTCTGTATTTTAATGTTGATGAATTATGTAGTTTTCAATTAGCATTATCACAATGACTCTATAAATACTCCAGTGAACATCTTTTGGTAAAAATATGTACTAAATTCTGTTGGTTATATACCTATGAATGGATTTACTGCTTCTGAGTACCTTTCTACTTTTAATAGATATTGTCAAATACTGTACCCAAGATTTTCTGCCAATTTAGACTCTCATTATCAGTGTATGAAAATTAATTATATATTTTTGTCTATTTTCTTTGTTTTATAGAAATATTATTATTTTGAGAGAGAGAGAGAGAGAGAGTGAGCAAAGAAGGAAGGGCAGAGAGAGAGAGAGGAGAGAGAATCTCAAGTGGGGCTCGAACCCATGAACTGAGAGATCATGACCTGAGCCAAAATCAAGAGTTGGTTGCTTGAGCCACCCAGGCTCCCCTTTGTCTATTTTCATTATAATCATTACAGTGTTTATTTAGGAGTAATAGCTTTAATTTAAATTTTCCTAACAATTAATGAAATTGAGCTACTTTTCGTAGATTATTGGCCAAATGTGTATACTATTGGGCAAAATACTTTTCAAGTTTTTTGTCTGTTTTTTTTTTTTTTTGGATTTTCTGACATTCTTATCAGTTTGTAGTAATTCCTCTTATATAGACACACTATATACATATGTACGTACACACACACGCTCTCAGCTCATTATGTATATTTTACATATAATCTGGATATTAGTCCTAATTTGTATATGTGCATGATAAATCTCTTCTAGTACTTTCTATGCTGCCTTATCACTCTCCTGGTGGTATCTTTTAATGAATAAAATACTTAGTTTTAACATAGTCCATAGTTATTTTTTTTGAATAATGTATTTTGTATTCTATTTAAGAAATTTGTGCCACCCCTAAAACTGCTGATATAATCTCCTGTTTTCCTCTAAAAGTTTTTTATTGTTTTGCTATTTTTATTGTTTTGCTATTACGTAAATAGCATGGAAGAGCGGGCTCACACTCCTTGGGAGACTTGATGGTGAGCCTCTCCATCTGGGATAGATATTTCATGGTAGTGTAACTTAGGGGTCATGACACCATTTTTCCAAATTGCTAGTGACTCCGCAAAATTGACAAAAGGTCAAGTGTTCTCAGTTGAACTTCAGTGTTAACGGTTGTCATAAATCAGGTTATCTCTATGTTTGAATCTTTTTCTGGAATGTCCATTTTGTTTCATTGATCAGTTTGTTTATCCCGTGCTTCTAACACACTGCTATAATTACTATAGAATAATTACTATAGATATCTGATAATATAAGTTCTGCAGCTTTATTCTTCTCCAAATTGTTTTGACTATTTTTGGTCCTTCATATTTCCATATGTATTCTAGAATCAGCTTGGCAACTTCTGGAAAATGAGCCTTAAGAAGTTATTAATGTTTTTATAATATTGATGTTTTAATATATTTCTCCACTTATATAAGTTTAATTTCATTTATACCAATATTCTATTGTTTTTAATGCAGCAGCTTCATATTTCTTCTTATATTTACTCTTAAATGGTTTTTTATGCTTTTGCAAATTACATATTTTTTTAATGTTTACTTCCGAGAAAGAGACAGAGTGTGAGCGAGGGAGGGGCAGAGAGAAGGAGACATAGAATCCCAAGCAGGCTCCGGGTCTGAGCTGTCAGCACAGAGCTCGATGTGGGGCTCAAATCCATGAGTCATGAGATCATGACCTGAGGTTAAGTTCACACTTAACTGACTATGCCACCAAGGGGCCCCAAGTTATATTATTTTTTAAATAATATTTCTATTTGTGGTTGACATATAGAAATATAACTGCATTTTGCATTCATATACACAAATAATTTGGTATTTGTACCTTTCTAAATGGTGATCTTTCTTTTGAATTCATATGTCCCAGTTTTGCTTTCACCTCAGAGCCTAGTGTTTAATTAATATTTGTTTATTTGCATTTACAGTTCAGTGTGACTTAGCTTCCGTATTATAAGTGTACATTTAGAAGGTCTCAAGTTATCTAAGAATCTCATTGATACTGGTGATTGTGATGGATGGGAGAAAATATTGGCTCTTGTTTTACCTACTAGATTAAAGCACACTATTTTAAAGTTGTCTAAAAAAAAAAAATAAAAAAAAAAATAATAAAGTTGTCTAAGCTTTTGTTGATATCGCTTGTACAGAACTCCATGACTTCACTTTTCCAGAGAGATAAACAGGGCACATTATCCAAGAAGTTATAATAAGCTAATGGCAGGGACCTAGTTTACCCAATTTGTTCTTTCTGAACTCTGACCGAGTCTTTGATTTTGTCTTCTCCATATTCTTAAATGTTCACCTCTGATGAAGCATTAGGAGTCAACATCAATTTATTCTAACTTCATTTCAGCCCATTTTAGTTAGCAACTAGCAAACAGACAAGGACTTTTTATGAGAATAAGCCAATATTTCTCACTTACTAGCTCTATTTTTCAGCCCAGTCATAAGTCCCTTAACATACAAAATAAGAAATGTATTTATTTATTTATATTCCACACACTTTCTCATAAAATAACTTACATTTTCATATTTCAAAAAATCTGTTTTACATTTTATTTAAAAATTAGATTTTTAATTTTGCAAAAAGGATATCAATTGAAATGTGAATTAGATGAAAATATTTATTTTTTTTATTTCTTGAAAAATAAGCCTCTAAGATCTTGAGAACAATAGATTATACATGTCTTATTACTGTAGTAAGATATATATGATAAAGTGTAGGTCATTGTGACTTTCTAAGGAAAGGGAACGCATGAAATGATGAGCTATAATTGTTTACTGTTTTTAAGTACCTAAGAGTCTAAGTTTCCTATAATCAACTTCACTTTTAACCAAAGAAGCTTGTCCAAGTATAATTACTTTGAATTTGAAATCACATTAAATATAAGAAAGGGGAATTAATGAAACACTAGTTAAAATACATGGCTACACTTCATTACTTCTCTGTTGATATCTAATTATTTTCTGCTGATGGAACAAGGCCAGATTAAACCCCATCGTTTTTGTGTACTAAGTCTGCAGATTTCACTGTGTCAGTTCTTTCTGCATAGTACCAAAATCCAGGTCTTCTGTTTAAACGGGAAAAGATGACGTTTTAATGATTTGGATGCATTCTAATGAAAGTATAAAATACAAGGTCATTTCAGTCAGCTTTTAGTGCATACTAAATTTCAGTTAAAGACTTATGGAAAAAGTGTTTTATTTTTATTACCCTTCACTCAGAGGGACAAAACGTATTTTGAAACTTAAACTTAGTCTGTCTTGTTTTTTCTCCTAATGTAGTTTACTAGTTATATATGCCTGTGCACGATAAAGTAAAAGTGAACATTCATGATTCACTTCCGTCAGCCTTCACCCAACGCGCGCGTGCGCACACACACACACACACACACACACAAATGTTTTTTAATATTTTAAGCCTTTTAGAGACTGACGGAGATTTGAAAGCCTTGGCTTTCAGTTTCAAGAGCAAAACACTTAGAGAAAAGAGGTTTTTGTACTCTAGAAACCTTGACTTACAATATCAAGAATGAAAGCCTGAAGGAGGTAGTCATAAATCCATAAACATTATATTAAAGAAACGCAGGAAGTTACTGCTTTCTTACAAGATAAAAACCATTTTGGGAATGGAGAAGAAAAAGGTTCTTATCTAGGCAAAAAGAAAAGAGGTATTGCTTTTTTTTTTTAAGACATTTTTTTAAGAGCAGTTTTGGGCTCACAGCAAAATTGAGAGGACAGTAACAGAGATTTCCCAAATGCGTCCTCTCCCACACATGCATTGCTTCCCTCATTACCTACATTTCCCAGCAGGGTGGTACATGTGTTACAGTTGACACATCATAATTGCCCAACGCTGATAGTTTGTATTATAGTTCACTCTTCATCCTGTGGGTTTGGACAAAGACATAATGACATATATGATATCATACAGAATATTATCACTCCCCCTAAAAATGTTCTGTGCTCTTTAATCTAAAATACTTCACTATTCACTCAATTCCTTTTGTCAATTTAATTATATTTATTGTGTTCCTTCCCTGAGCGCGGCTGTTTTTCTTAATGAAATTGTGGAGCCCAAATCTTGATTCTTGAGGAATTTAGTTGGTGGAAAAGACAAAATAAAACAAGAGACAAAAAAAAAAAAAAAAAGACAATAAAAAGGAGACATAGGGAGAAAGTGCATACAATTTTATAATTCATTAGAAAGTAATGAATGCTATGGAGGAAAACAAATCAGGAAGGGAGACAGAAAGTTTCAGCTGGGTCAGGCAACTTGGCACAACTTCAAACAGGATACTGAGTAAAGACTTCACCGTGAAGTTAACATTGGGGAACAAATGTAAATGATATGAAGGAATGAATAAAAACACTAAAGAGAAGTTGTTATTTGTGAAAGAGAATTGAGTACAAAATTCCTACAGTTGAAAATGCTTAGGGGTTTACTTACTTATTTATTTATTGAGAGAGAGAGAGAGAGAGAGAGAGAGCGAGAGCATGAGCCCGGGAGGGGCAGAGAGAGAGGGAGACATAGAATCTGAAGCAGGCTCCAGGCTCTGAGCTGTCAGCACAGAGCTCAATGTGGACTCAAATTCTCTAATGGGGAGATCATGATCTGAGCCAAAGTTGGATGCTTACTGACTGAGCCTCCCAAGGACCCTGAAAATGCCTAGGCATTTAAAGAAATGCTGAGGAGGCCAGTATTACTTGAGTAGAGTGAAAAAGAAGGAAAACTAATAGGAGCAAAAAGTCAGAAAGACAAAGTCAGAATCATAGTGGACTTTATGGGCAATTTTAAGGATTGACATTTTTAATGAGCTGTTGTGAAGCTTCAATCAAAGGAGTGATATAAGTTTTTATTAAGCTTTTTATCTTAATTCCAGTATAGTTAATATATAATATTCTATTAGTTTCAAGTGCACAATACAGTTTTTCAACTATTCTATACATTACTCAGTGCCCATCATGCTAAGTGTACTCTTTAATCCCCAAGGAGTTATGGATTTGATTACATCTTTATTTTTTTATTTATTTTTTTTAATATATGAAATTTACTGTCAAATTGGTTTCCATACAACACCCAGTGCTCATCCCAAAAGGTGCCCTCCTCAATACCCATCACCCACCCTCCCCTCCCTCCCACCCCCCATCAGCCCTCAGTTTGTTCTCAGTTTTTAACAGTCTCTTATGCTTTGGCTCTCTCCCACTCTAACCTATTTTTTTTTTCCTTCCCCTCCCCCATGGGTTTCTGTTACGTTTCTCAGGATCCACATAAGAGTGAAACCATATGGTATCTGTCTTTCTCTGTATGGCTTATTTCACTTAGCATCACACTCTCCAGTTCCATCCACGTTGCTACAAAAGGCCATATTTCATTTTTTCTCATTGCCACATAGTATTCCATTGTGTATATAAACCACAATTGCTTTATCCATTCATCAGTTGATGGACATTTAGGCTCTTTCCATGATTTGGCTATTGTTGAGATTGCTGCTATAAACATTGGGGTGCAAGTGCCCCTATGCATCAGTACTCCTGTATCCCTTGGATAAATTCCTAGCAGTGCTATTGCTGGGTCATAGGGTAGGTCTATTTTTAATTTTCTGAGGAACCTCCACACTGCTTTCCAGAGCGGCTGCACCAATTTGCATTCCCACCAACAGTGCAAGAGGGTTCCTGTTTCTCCACATCCTCTCCAGCATCTATAGTCTCCTGATTTCTTCATTTTGGCCACTCTGACTGGCGTGAGGTGGTATCTGAGTGTGGTTTTGATTTGTATTTCCCTGATAAGGAGCGACGTTGAACATCTTTTCATGTGCCTGTTGGCCATCCGGATGTCTTCTTTAGAGAAGTGTCTGTTCATGTTTTCTGCCCATTTCTTCACTGGGTTATTTGTTTTTTGGGTGTGGAGTTTGATGAGCTCTTTATAAATTTTGGATACTAGCCCTTTGTCCGATGTGTCACTTGCAAATACCTTTTCCCATTCCGTTGGTTGCCTTTTAGTTTTGTTGGTTGTTTCCTTTGCTGTGCAGAAGCTTTTAATCTTCATAAGGTCCCAGTAATTCACTTTTGCTTTTAATTCCCTTGCCTTTGGGGATGTGCCGAGTAAGAGATTGCTACGGCTGAGGTCAGAGAGGTCTTTTCCTGCTTTCTCCTCTAAGGTTTTGATGGTTTCCTGTCTCACATTCAGGTCCTTTGTCCATTTTGAGTTTATTTTTGTGAATGGTGTGAGAAAGTGGTCTAGTTTCAACCTTCTGCATGTTGCTGTCCAGTTCTCCCAGCACCATTTGTTAAAGAGACTGTCTTTTTTCCATTGGATGTTCTTTCCTGCTTTGTCAAAGATGAGTTGGCCATACGTTTGTGGGTCTAGTTCTGGGGTTTCTATTCTATTCCATTGGTCTATGTGTCTGTTTTTATGCCAATACCATGCTGTCTTGATGATGACAGCTTTGTAGTAGAGGCTAAAGTCTGGGATTGTGATGCCTCCTGCTTTGGTCTTCTTCTTCAAAATTACTTTGGCTATTCGGGGCCTTTTGTGGTTGGTTCCATATGAATTTTAGGATTGCTTGTTCTAGTTTCGAGAAGAATGCTGGTGCAATTTTGATTGGGATTGCATTGAATGTGTAGATAGCTTTGGGTAGTATTGACATTTTGACAATATTTATTCTTCCAATCCATGAGCAGGGAATGTCTTTCCATTTCTTTATATCTTCTTCAGTTACCTGCATAAGCTTTCTATAGTTTTCAGCATACAGAACTTTTACATCTTTGGTTAGATTTATTCCTAGGTATTTTATGCTTCTTGGTGCAATTGTGAATGGGATCAGTTTCTTTATTTGTCTTTCTGTTGCTTCACTATTAGTGTATAAGAATGAAACTGATTTCTGTACATTGATTTTGTATCCTGCAACTTTGCTGAATTCATGTATCAGTTCTAGCAGACTTTTGGTGGAGTCTATCGGATTTTCATGTATAATATCATGTCATCTGCAAAAAGCGAAAGCTTGACTTCATCTTTGCCAATTTTGATGCCTTTGATTTCCTTTTGTTGTCTGATTGCTGATGCTAGAACTTCCAGCACTATATTAAACAACAGCGGTGAGAGTGGGCATCCCTGTCGTGTTCCTGATCTCAGGGAAAAAGCTCTCAGTTTTTCCCCGTTGAGGATGATGTTAGCTGTGGGCTTTTCATGAATGGCTTTTATGATCTTTAAGTATGTTCCTTCTATCCCGACTTTCTCAAGGGTTTTTATTAAGAAAGGGTGCTGGATTTTGTCAAAGGCCTTTTCTGCATCAATTGACAGGTTCATATGGTTCTTCTCTTTTTTTTTGTTAATGTGATGTATCACGTTGATCGATTTGCAAATGTTGAACCAGCCCTGCATCCCAGGAATGAATCCCACTTGATCATGGTGAATAATTCTTTTTATATGCTGTTGAATTCGATTTGCTAGTATCTTATTGAGAATTTTTGCATCCATATTCATCAGAGATATTGGCCTGTAGTTCTCTTTTTTTTACTGGGTCTCTGTCTGGTTTAGGAATCAAAGTAATACTGGCTTCATAGAATGAGTCTGGAAGTTTTCCTTCCCTTTCTATTTCTTGAAATAGCTTGAGAAGGATAGGTATTATCTCTGCTTTGAACGTCTGGTAGAACTCCCCTGGGAAGCCATCTGGTCCTGGACTCTTATTTGTTGGGAGATTTTTGATAACTGATTCAATTTCTTCACTGGTTATGGGTCTGTTCAAGCTTTCTATTTCCTCCTGATTGAGTTTTGGAAGAGTGTGGGTGTTTAGGAATTTGTCCATTTCTTCCAGGTTGTCCAATTTGTTGGCATATAATTTTTCATAGTATTCCCTGATAATTGTTTGTATCTCTGAGGGATTGGTTGTAATCATTCCATTTTCATTCATGATTTTATCTATTTGGGTCATCTCCCTTTTCTTTTTGAGAAGCCTGGCTAGAGGTTTGTCAATTTTGTTTATTTTTTCAAAAAACCAACTCTTGGTTTCGTTGATCTGCTTTCCAGTTTTTTTAGATTCTATATTGTTTATTTCTGCTCTGATCTTTATGATTTCTCTTCTTCTGCTGGGTTTAGGCTGCCTTTGCTGTTCTGCTTCTATTTCCTTTAGGTGTGCTGTTAGATTTTGTATTTGGGATTTTTCTTGTTTCTTGAGATAGGCCTGGATTGCAATGTATTTTCCTCTCAGGACTGCCTTCGCTGCGTCCCAAAGAGTTTGGATTGTTGTATTTTCATTTTCGTTTGTTTCCATATATTTTTTAATTTCTTCTCTAATTGCCTGGTTGACCCACTCATTCGTTAGTAGGGTGTTCTTTAACCTCCATGCTTTTGGAGGTTTTCCAGACTTTTTCCTGTGGTTGATTTCAAGCTTCATAGCATTGTGGTCTGAAAGTATGCATGGTATAATTTCAATTCTTGTCAACTTATGAAGGGCTGTTTTGTGACCCAGTATATGATCTATCTTGGAGAATGTTCCATGTGCACTCGAGAAGAAAGTATATTCTGTTGCTTTGGGATGCAGAGTTCTAAATATATCTGTCAAGTCCATCTGAACCAATGTATCATTCAGGGCCCTTGTTTCTTTATTGACTGTGTGTCTAGATGATCTATCCATTTCTGTAAGTGGGGTGTTAAAGTCCCCTGCAATGACCACATTCTTATCAATAAGGTTGCTTATGTTTATGAGTAATTGTTTTATATATCTGGGGGCTCCGGTATTTGGTGCATAGACATTTATAATTGTTAGCTCTTCCTGATGGATAGACCCTGTAATTATTATATAATGCCCTTCTTCATCTCTTGTTACAGCCTTTAATTTAAAGTCTAGTTTGTCTGATATAAGTATGGCTACTCCAGCTTTCTTTTGGCTTCCAGTAGCATGATAAATAGTTCTCCATCCCCTCACTCTCAATCTAAAGGTGTCCTCAGATCTAAAATGAGTCTCTTGTAGACAGCAAATAGATGGGTCTTGTTTTTTTATCCATTCTGATACCCTATGTCTTTTGGTTGGCGCATTTAATCCATTTACATTCAGTGTTATTATAGAAAGATACGGGTTTAGAGTCATTGTGATGTCTGTATGTTTTATGCTTGTAGTGATGTCTCTGGTACTTTGTCTCACAGGATCCCCCTTAGGATCTCTTGTAGGGCTGGTTTCGTGGTGACAAATTCCTTCAGTTTTTGTTTGGGAAGACCTTTATCTCTCCTTCTATTCTAAATGACAGACGTGCTGGATAAAGGATTCTCGGCTGCATATTTTTTCTGTTTAGCATACTGAAGATATCGTGCCAAGCCTTTCTGGCCTGCCAAGTTTCAAAGGAGAGATCAGTCACGAGTCTTATAGGTCTCCCTTTATATGTGAGGGCACGTTTATCCCTTGCTGCTTTCAGAATTTTCTCTTTATCCTTGTATTTTGCCAGTTTCACTATGATATGTCGTGCAGAAGATCGATTCAAGTTACGTCTGAAGGGAGTTCTCTGTGCCTCTTGGATTTCAATGCCTTTTTCCTTCCTCAGTTCAGGGAAGTTCTCAGCTATAATTTCTTCAAGTACCCCTTCAGCACCTTTCCCTCTCTCTTCCTCCTCTGGGATACCAATTATGCGTATATTATTTCTTTTTAGTGTATCACTTAGTTCTCTAATTTTCCCCTCATACTCCTGGATTTTTTTATCTCTCTTTCTTTCAGCTTCCTCTTTCTCCATAACTTTATCTTCTAGTTCACCTATTCTCTCCTCTGCCTCTTCAATCTGAGCCGTCGTGGTTTCCATTTTGTTTTGCATTTCGTTTAAAGCGTTTTTCAGCTCCTCGTGACTGTTCCTTAGTCCCTTGATCTCTGTGGCAAGAGATTCTCTGCTGTCCTCTATACTGTTTTCAAGCCCAGCGATTAATTTTATGACTATTATTCTAAATTCACTTTCTGTTATATTATTTAAATCCTTTTTGATCAGTTCATTAGCTGTTGTTATTTCCTGGAGATTCTTCTGAGGGGAATTCTTCCGTTTGGTCATTTTGGACAGTCCCTGGAGTGGTGAGGACCCGCAGGGCACTTCCCCCGTGCTGTGGTGTATAACTGGAGTTGGTGGGCGGGGCCGCAGTCCGACCTGATGTCTGCCCCCCGCCCACCGCTGGGGCCACAGTCAGACTGGTGTGTGCCTTCTCTTCCCCTCTCCTAGGGGCGGGATTCACTGTGGGGTGGTGTGGCCCGTCTGGTCTACTTGCACACTGCCAGGCTTGTGGTGCTGGGGAGCTGGCGTATTAGCTGGGGTGGGTAGGCAAGGTGCACGGGGGCGGGAGGGGCAGGCTTAGCTCGCTTCTCCTTAGGTGATCCACTTCAGGAGGGGCCCTGTGGCAGCGGGAGGGAGTCAGATCCGCTGCCGGAGGTTTGGCTCCGCAGAAGCACAGAGTTGGGTGTTTGTGCGGAGCGAGCAAGTTCCCTGGCAGGAACTGGTTCTCTTTGGGATTTTGGCGGGGGGATGGGCGGGGGAGATGGCGCTGGCGAGCGCCTTTGTTCCCCGCCAAGCTGAGCTCTGCCGTCCGGGGGCTCAGCAGCTCTCCCTCCCTTTGTCCTCCAGCCTTCCCGCTTTCTGAGCAGAGCTGTTAACTTATGACCTCCCAGACGCTAAGTCGCACTTGCTGTCAGAACACAGTCCGTCCGGCCCCTCCGCTTTTGCCAGCCCGACTCGGGGGCTCTGCTTGGCCGGCGAGCCGCCCCTCCGCCCCGGCTCCCTCCCGCCGGTCCGTGGAGCGCGCCGCCTCGCCGCCCTTCCTACCCTCTTCCGTGGGCCTCTCGTCGGTGCTTGGCTCCGGAGACTCCGTTCTGCTTTTCTGGGTCTGATTACATCTTTAAATGAACATTCTGGCTGCTGGACTGAGAATAGGCATTGGGAGGAGGCAAAAGCAGATATATTAGGGTCAGTCAGAGGCAAGTGCTCTATTCCAAAGATTATGATAGCTTGGACCAGGGAAATTTCAAGGAGGGATGAACAAAGGATGTGTTAATACTCAGCACTACCTTCAGCTAATAAATTGGCTCTGGGGCAGGGCTGAAAACAAGTAACTGTATTGTCAGGAGTCCATTGTCAGTCACATTGAGGTCTACAACATTTTCCCAATATTTACATTCATATAAGATTTGAAAGACAGAAAGCAGCAATCAGTCACTATTTCCCTCCTACACCAGCAGGTACATTTATGAGTAAATATCCTATAGAAGTTCTGCAAGTTCTCTGGGGGCAAGACCTGGGAATCACTTGTTTTAATGTTACATACAGGGAGCTGTGGTCATTGAAACTGGCTTTTCTTCAATTGTTGCATTCATGGATTTTGTGACAACTAGAAGCACATTTTTGTTATTGGCAGTGGTGGCATTTTTGGTTTGTTTTTTGTTTTGTTTTGCCTCTCTTGTATAATTTCATTTCCTTAGCATATTCAGTGAACAAGTAGTCCAATGTGCTGTGCACATAATATCGATCGTCAGCAAAGATATGAAAGATGACACTGGACAGTTAGTTGGGCCACACAGAGGAAGTATTTAGATATCATGCTAAAGACTTTAATGAATTTCTAAAGTGCTAATAGATTTCAAGCATAAAAGGGCAAGATTGGGGGCTCTTGGGTGGCTCTGTCAGTTAAGCATCTGACTCTTGATTTCGGCTCAGGTCATGATATCACGGTTCATGAGTTCGAGTCCCACACTGGGCCTTGTACTGACCATGCAGAACTGCTTGGGATTCTCTATCTCCCTCTTCCTCTGCCCTGCCCCCACTTGCACTATGTGTCTGTCTCTTTCAAAATAAATAAAGTTAAAAAAAGGGGGCAAGTTGGCATTTGCATTAAATCCACCAGTATGTGGGCGATAGATCAAAGAGAAATAGCAGCTCAAAGGTGACTATAGTCATCTAGGTGAAAAATGAGAACACAAACTTAGAAGACACTGGCATTGCTGTTTGGTAAGACAGGAAAACTAGGATGCACAGCAAGTTTCATGCAGCAGACCTGAAGTTTTCTTATGGTACCATTGTTTGTAAGACAAAGAGTGATAAATAATGCAGACTGTGGAATTAGAGAGGCTGGGAGCAAATCGTTGCCCCATCACGTTTTGGGTAGAAAACTTTGGGTGATCTACTGCATCCCTGTTTGCCCCAGTGGGTGCTTAGTAAGTGTGCTATGAGGATTCAATGAAATGGTGAAATGATGCATGGGAGCTATATGTACAGTGCCTGGGACATAATGGTCACTCTACACGTTACTTATTGGTGGTGGTTCTAGCTGCCACTGATGAACATGATGATAATGCACCTGATATTGATGATTTTAATTCAATTCAATGACTTAATTAAATTTGGACTAGGATGTGGATTCAAACTAGAGGTTTAAAAATTCATGTTGTACAATTATGATTATATAAATTTATATAAATCTTCAGGATATTCAAGGCCCACTGAGTAAATAACAACAGTCTCCTCTTGCCATAACTAAGAACACTTGACAGGTAATGGAAGGATCACCTGGCACTTAAACAATATTGTAGGAACAGAGAATCAAGCTACCATTTTTAGTCATCTCATTTTGGTTTTGTAGCTTCATAAATTAACTGAGCTCCTGAGATGATAAGTTTAATAATAGATAATTTCAAAACAATGTTTAATAAACATCCACTATAGTGTATTTCACCCCCCTGCTATTAGGAAATTATGCTACATCTTGCCGTATGTCCAGGGTGTGACCATTATTCCTTCATCTAGCATTTGTGACTGTCATGGTTCACATGCTTGTAATAGCAAGATAATTATGGCATTTAAATTTACTAACCCTATTTTTAATATCTATTCCAAACAAAAATTAAAACAGTATCATAGCTGTGGTGCTAAAATTATTAAGAGAAAAAAAATCGTATATATAGTATTTTCTCTTAGTTCTTCCTAAACCTTTGATCCCTGAAGTATCATGGTCAAAAAATACAGGAATTTTGGAAGAGTGGTTTTTAATAATCAGTCTCTGTATGACCTTTTCCAAATTTCCCTAAGGTAGTGTGCTCATCAATTTCTAAATTAAGTTTTCTTATGTTGCATCCTTAATTATGAGTGGGGAATTTGAATTTTTTTAATTTCTTATAATACCTTCTCTATTTTAATCAGATATATCACACTTTGAAGTGTGTAATGACCCAGAGCTACTTAAAAATAAAGCAGTATAGTAATGTAGATATAATAATGAGAGATTATAGTAGCTTAAAATAGATTTAGTAGAGTCATGTTTCAAAAATCAAATTAATAGTGCACCCACACATGCTCAGTTGGAAAATAGAAAGTAAAACAGAATTTAGAGTCTGATACAATTGGTCTATTTCTTTCATGCAACTATTTCCACATAAGACCATGTTAAATGTTTCTAGTACACAGGGGAAAAGTTAAGCCAATAAGAACATCAACTAAAGACAGTTGTTTAATTGGCAGTTCAGGTTAACTAAGTAACGGTGGTGCTTATGTACTTTCACAGCATCATTTGATTGGTTGAACAAAGTAACTCATTCTTTGGAAATCTAGTACTTGCTAGACTTCTGGGATAAGTTATGGGCTCTAAATCACAATGAAGTTTATTGGATAAGTAATTGTAGTCTGGAAGGAAGCTTCTAAATGTTAAGTTTAGTAAAAGGAAAACAATGTCATCATAAATTAACGAGATAGTACACAGCTCTTGTTTCTTTCTCCCACCTACATTTAGATCATCACTCTTATCTCAATGTGTGTATTGAGACAATATACATACATACATATGTATATACATACACACATGTATATATATACACACATGTATATACATACACACACACACACGTGTGTGTGTGTGTGTATATATATATATATATATATATATATATATATATATATATACACATTTGTCTTCACCATGAAAAACACATTGCCACTAGACAGATAAATCATGGGTATAATATTCAAGGAAAAATGAACAAGTTTCAAGATAAGTAATGCAAGTATTAGTGCAACTCAATTCGTCTAGCAAAAATAGATGCTTGATACAAAATTACCTTTGAAGACATTTATTAGAGTTCTCTAGATAAACAGAACTAACAGGATATGGTTTGAGTTGCAGTTTGAACCTCAAGGTACTCTGCTGCCAGAATCCTTCTTACTTGGGAAAGGTCAGTCTTTGTTTTTCTAAGGCTTTCAGCTGATTGGATGAGGCCCACCCATATTATGGGGAGTAATCTGCTTCACTTAGAGTCTACCAATTTAAATGTTAATCTCATCTAAATAACAGCTTCAGGAAAGCATTCAGGATGAAGTCTGGACACAAATCTGGGCATTATAGTCCAACTAAGCTGACATAAAGCTTGTGAAATTTTCATCATGTGTAGATGGGATAGAAATAAAAATAGTATGCTTTATATAAGCCATACTTTTGTGGCAATGTAAAGACATGAGTAAAATAAATAATAAATTTAGAATATTTTTAAAGTTTTGTGTGTCTCTTCTATTTTTTCTACTATATTTTTATTTATTTAAAATGCATATATATATATAATATTAGGTGATAGGTATGATTTTAATATGTATGCTATAAATTTTGTCATCAACAGAAAAATATTTAGGAAATGAAATTGAAAACATATACTGAATAACTTATTTTTAATTTTAATGACTTTGGGGATAAGCATTTTTCACAGAGAATAATTAAATATAAAAAAAAATGAATTTGAAGTTGAAGAAATTTGATATTACTTTGAATACCCCAATCAGATAAAATAAAGTATAAATTTTGCTTTAAAAATTCAAAAGCAACCCTCTTCCCCCAATAATTTTAGCCAACTCAGTAACATTAACAGTTTTCCATTCATTTGAAATTAATGCAGAATAAAGGAAAGTAGAACCCTGCCAAGTTTCAATTGGCTTTACACTAAGAACATAGATAAGCTTGTCTACTCAAATTGAAATATTTTTCTTTGTGCAGATTGCATTTCAATGCATCAATGCATCTTTAGATAAGGTAGTTCATTTTGTTTTCTGCTGATCCTATGCTTAATATCCACTTCTCAACTTCATTAATAACCATTCTAAACAAAACATTCACCTTTAAAATACATTATAGAGATAAACCTGATTATTCTCATAGTGACAGAGATACTGAAAGTGGTAATAACAATTTAAATGATCACCATTGGTCAAAACACTTATCTGGCTATTCAGTCCTTCTGTTTTATAAGTCATATTTCTTACTGTGCCCTCTAGAGTGTCATTAACTGGGTTTCTTCCCAGACTCTAACTCACTGTGTGAATTGGAGCAGATTCTCCAATCTTCCCGTGTCCACTTATTCATCTCAAAAATGAGAAGAATATTAATATCTTATTTTTTGTGTGAGTTTAAAATGAGCCAATACATGTAACACACTGAGAATGTTGCCAGACATGTAGTAAAACTTTAATCACTATATTATTTTGTTAATAAACATTCTTGCCATCTCTACCCAAACTGCCTGATTTATATAGTCTTTTCAAAACTATTCTTATATAGTCTTAAAATAAAATATTTATTATTTTTATATGTGATCTTGAATCTCTGTAGTTTTTAATTCAGAAAATTTGTCCTAGGGATAAATGCATTTCAGAGCTCAAATATAGGAGTGTATACTTTATGTATCTCTGGAGGTTGGCTGGCAATGGATAAATATTAATGATACACAGAAATGTGTATCTTCAACTCTCTGTAGAGAACAATCCATAGTTTGAAAGGAACAAAGGGTAAAGCAGATTTGAGCTAACAATTTTGCCATTGGAACTTGAAACTATTTCACATTTTTGAAGAAACTTTAAAAAAGGAAGCCCAAGGGGCTAAATGGGTGATGAATATTAAGGAGGGCACTTGTGTTGAGCATTGGGTGTTATATGTAATTGATAAATCACTAAATTCTAAGTTATCTAAATACAAATTTGTATTGTATTATCTAAATACAAATTTGAAAAAAAGGACGCCCAAGATTATTCATACTATTCTTTACTTATTCAAGAACAATATAAAAATTTTAGATTGGGGTATAGGGAGAGGCTTATTAGAAAGATTCACCTGTGAGAGACATATGGATGAACTTGTGAAAATAATTGGCAATGCATAAAAAAAGTGATTTTTAAAATTTAATATATACAAATATGTGTATTTTTCCAATCACATCTGTTTTTAAAATAAGTGTGTATGTTTATGTGTGTATTCAGACAAAACTAAGACTGAAACTGGGTACATAGACACAACTTGCGTATTAGTTTTCTAAAACTAACAAGGCTCTAGGTATGAAGACATTCATTGGTCAGGTTAATCAAGGAATGCTTTTATAACTCCAAACTTGAACCAGAAGTAGTATTTATTGTTATTGAAATATTAAATTCTTTTTCCTTTATTGCAGATTCCTCCTCTTTAGTACTTCCCAGCTCATCTAGTTTACTTGTCTTTCCTAATCACTAGATTTCCAAAGCCACTGCTGGTCTGTGTTAGGTTTCAGCTGTGTTTGAATTGTTATTCCTTGCTCTGTAGCCTGGTAACTGTTTCCAGGAAGTAAATTAGTAATATTATTACTCTCACCTTTCTTGTTCTCCTTGTCTCATAAATTACAGTTCTACACAGTCCTGTTTTACAGTGTCTGTAATGACTTTTCATATAATTTTCCCAATTTTCTACTGTAAGGTTTGAAGTAAATCTGGTTACTGTTACTCATTTTATTCAGAAGTGAAGAACTGTAATTATCTTATTTTTTATTTTGGGGGGCTCCAACAGATGCAGCTGGATATTAATTTCTTTAACCAATGTGAGAATCTATTAATAATTGGTTTGCGTTGCCTATTTGTCATCATTACGGTTACTAAAATATTGCATTGCTATTTTGTAACTTTTGCAACTTGTATTTACCATGATTTCTATTTGCTTCTCTCTTTTGAATTCTATTTCCCTCACTTCTCTGATAGTTTACATATTGTCTTTATATGTTTTAGGGAGTGCTCTTAAAATTTTGGCATGCATAAATACTTTAGAAAAGTCAAAAGTTAATAAATATATTTCCTTCACATGTGACAAAACTAAAGATTTCTTTGAGTCTGCCTTGTTTTTATTTAGGAATTTAGGTCCAACTTGTTTTAAATTACTTAAAACCCAAGCTTTTCCATGTATCAAACTATTACTGATATTTGCTAATCATTATGTCTTGCTTTCTAGACTTTCCTTCTGAAATTAATTTTATGCTGTTAAAATTTCCTCTTTAGTGTTTCTTTCAATAATGCTTTGTTATTGATAAATCAGATGTTTATTGAATCTTTACAATTCTATTATTTTTACTTTAATATTATTTTCCTGTTTACCATCTCTATTTTTATGCGATCATTATGGAACAAATTACATGAATTTGTCTTCCATTTCATTAATTCTAACTTCTCATTTATATTATCATGTGATTTATTTTAAATTTTGTCCCCTATCATTGGTTTCATAGCTGTAATAATTATTTGGCAAATTTTGCTAGGGTGTTCCCATACAATCCTGTTATTTACTTTTATTTTGTAATCTATTCTTACTCTATTTAATTTTCTAAGAAATAATTGTTCATATCTTTCAGATTTTTCTACTATTTTAGCTAGAATTGTTGTTTATTCTAACAACTTATACTCACTTCATAGAGATTTCTCAATATTTCCAGAGCTTAAAATTTTCTTATTTTTTCCTGAAAGCTAGTATGTTTTCTAAGATGTGTTTTGATGTGGTTGCTACTATATATGCTTTGCTATTTTTTTGTGATGAGAATGGAAGAGGGGCCTTTTTCTATTGTTCTGTCATAATTTTTGCCAAGTCTCTTTCCTTTCTCCCAAGCTTTTTCTATTAAATTTCCTCTCACATCTTTAATTTTAAATGTAATTCATTTACAGAAATTTTATCTTAATGCTGCAAATTTCAATTACATTTTTGAAAGCTAGTTTTAAAATAAATAAAACATGGAAATATTAACCAAAAAAGGGTATTAGTACCCTGCCACTATATGTTCTGCTGAAATGATCTACTAATATAATAGAGGTTATCCATTGACCCCAAATCATCTAACATTCACTACCTTATATGATGGTAGATTAAAATTTCATTTAAGGGAATGTAAAGGAAATAAAATTCGTAATTTTTAAATGCCGGAGCCGTCATCCTTGAAGAATTGGAATATATTGTAAAGTTTATTTTGGAAGTTAGATAACCAAGAGTTGAAGAATGATACTTAAATATGGAGAAACAGTATCCTCGTGTGTGTAATAGGTTGTTTCTTCATGTGTGTAATTGCTTGGGTTAGGGTTGGTGGGAGAAGAAAGATAAAAGCATAAGGAAGAGATATGGAGTGATTTACATGCACCCTATTTTCATTTTTTTTCCTCTGGAATTAGAACTTGCTGAACCAGGTTTACATTTTGTAGAGAAAAAAAAAATACTAGCAGAAAAACAATAAACAGAAAAACATAATAACATAATTGGTAAAAAAAAAAAAAAAAAACAAGTTTATGTTACTTTACTCTAATAATTTGGATGTATTTAAGTTTTCCATACAATTTAAATGTTTTACATTTCTGTGGCCTGGCGTTCCCGAGGTAAGCCTGTCAGTTCATATTCTCTTATGTCCTAGTAATCTAGAGAAGATTGTCTCATAGCATCCATCTCATGTCGAGAGTCAAAAGACCTTGTCAAGGTTTTGTTAATTCTGAGGTGATCTGTTTCCAACTGGTAACCTTTTTTCCTTGTGTTTTTTGTTCAGCCACCATCCTCAACCACCAAATTTCCCAGCTTGCTCTCACTTTTTAGTGGAGAACCTAATTTTGGGGGGTTGCCTTTTTTTTTTTTAATGATCTATTTCCTCATGTCTGAACTCCTATTCATAGGTAAAATATAGTCACCTGTATTAGATGATTAATCTTTAAAAGATGGTATTTTAATCAGGTTGGCATATTGAGATTATGAATGAAAGTAGGAAGAAATGAGCTCAAGTAGCCACATGAGATTTAAACATGAGTATTAATTTTGGCTCCATGGATAGAAGACAAATGTACCTGTTATACTCGATACCTGCAAAAACGCAGCTCAAACTTTTCTGTCAGGTAGGAGGCATTAAGAAAATTGGTAACCCTTTAAAATAATTGTGCAATTAATCACTGCTGAAATCACTGTTGAAATCCCAAAGAACTAGTTATGACATGCACATTAATACCAAATGAGTTCATCATGATTAATATTGTGACAATAAATACCAGAGGAAATTAATAATGATCAGCTATTATTTTAAAGCCCTGCTACATAATTCAAATTTTTTACCTTGAAATGTAAGCACTTTTAAGGTACATACTGTATACAATTTTAATTGTGTTTTTATCCAACTTAGTTTAGCTTAATAAGTTTTAAGTATTTTTATTTTGTAAATACTTATTACAAGAAAATATCATTTCTTCTCATTTCCACCCATTACGTGATGATTAATGCATTTAAACAAACGTTGTGATTCAATTTTAGGTAATGGAATTTTGATTTTCTAAAAATTAATTTAAATTAATTTAATTTAAATAAAAATAAATGGAATTAAATTAATTTAAATAAAAATAGTTTAATTTAAATTATTAAGTCTTTACTACAAGCAGAGAATTGTGTCATTTTTTTTCTCAAAATGGCATACATTTTTCTCAAAATATGAAAATAGATGTGATGAGTAGCATTAAAATCCCCCAACACAATGCATGGCTACTTTAAGTACATGATTTTCCTAGGGTAAGTCTTGATTAAGTTTTTGCATTATTATAAGTTAAATATGTACATTTGTAAATATGAATATGTATATTGTATAGGAGTGAATATGTACATTAGTAATTCTCAATAAATCAAGATTACTGCTAAGCAAACTGTTTTCATGAGTCAATCTCAATTTTAAATTATTGCCCTTTTTATTAGGTTTAATTTTCACCTCTGCACTCAAGAAAAGTAAACCTGATCCCTAACCTGCCCCTATACAGATTGCTTCGTCCTCAAATCTCCTTAATCTTCACTGGTCTAATACTCTTGTTTCTGCTTTGCTACTTATCTTCCAGCTTTCTTGCTCTTGCTTCATAGGAACTGCCCATTGTGCTTTGCTCACCGTTTATAACGTTATTTTACCCACAATTTAATACTCCCACTTAAACAAATGCTGACCTTCAGGAAACACTACATACCACATACAGAAAATCAGTATGTATGTCTGATACTCTTTTCCTTATAAAACTTTTGTGCAGAATTGCAATTCTTTAACCCCACAATTTTCAAATTTGCCATTCCTCTGCAATGTGGAGTTTCTCAAGGGTATCACACAGCACTAACAAAACAATCTTTCCTGCCTCCACAGATAAGAATGACTCTGTCTCTCCTCTCTCCTTTCTTCTCTCTTCTCACCTGGCCCTGGGTATGTTATTACCATGCAGCTTCTGGCTACTCCGCTAGATGTGGTTTTTGTATTCTGAAAAGACTTTACCTCATTCACCTAGAAACTTCATATTCTTCCACTAAAACGGTCTATGGCATTGCTGTTCCTAACATAGCGCATGGCCCGGCGAATCTTAGGGCTTCTCTGTGTCTGCTTGCATCATGTTCACATCTCTGCTACTATTGTCCCACTCTGTTTCTGTTTCTCACTCCACACATCAGACTGTAAGAGAAATGTATCCTCCTCTTTTGGTGGGGAACGTTGAAAATGACATAACAGGAGTATGGGTAGTTTAGATTTCCTTGTACACGGCTCTCTCTTTCCCTCACTGCCAGCTACACTTGCCATTCCTAAGTTAAACTGAGCCACAACATGGGAACAAATTTAAGCAACGATACCCATGACGTATTTTAGAGCACAACAACCCTCTGTTGGTCCCATATGTTGTGGGAGAGACCAGGTCATCATGCCAGAATGTTCCAGGGTGGTTGCCTTTTACGCGAGACTAGAGTCCTTTTGGTCTTGCAATAATTGCCTCTACTGCACTGATACAACTTCAGTTACTTCTCTGAGTTTTCTCTGACTACATGCAAATGAGAAGATGCAAAATGGTAGTGAAAATATAGAGAATGGTGACCAAGAATATATATCCAATTTCAAATTAGACTCAATCATGAAACACTGCTACTTTAAAAAGAGAAAAACTCCCATAATGTATACCCCTTTATTAATCTTTGTTGTTGCGTTAGCACAAATAAGAACCAATATATATTTGGATAACAAAATTATAATATCCGTTATCCTGTAATACATCAATCTCTAAATGCACATAAAATCATTCTTTAATCCACATAGAGCATTGATTAGATGATAATTATAGAGACAGCATTGAGTCAGCAATCAATAAAGTTGTGAATAAAGAATAAATAAATGTATTACTAATTTTTTCTACTCTATAATTGAATATGACTTTATAAGCCTCTAAAAAGTGGTATCTTTTTAAGGATGTGACATTGCAATCTTCTGTCTACGCAAGGGAAAATTTTGTTTTTGGTGAGGACTCCAACTAAGAAATTATTTTTCTCATCAAAATTATTTTTAAATGGTTCTCTCCTTATCACATTAAAAGAAAGTAAAACAGCATAACTTTTGTTACGTAGACCCCAAAATCCCCAGAATAGAAAGCAGGCATGCACCCTGAACAAGGCAGAGCCAACTTTGGAAAACAAGTAATGCAGTCATCCATAATTTTTCAAATTCTATTGGAGATAAACAGTCCTTTTCACCTTCAGAAAGGAATAAACACTCCATACCTATGATGGGTACTGAAGAATTGGATAAGCTAAGAAAACAACTTTATCTCAAATAGCAGTATAGTTCCTAACACAAGAAAGAACAGATCACAATTCAGAGAAAGCACTTTAGGTGCACAGAAACCAAAGAGTAGAAATGAATAAGTATGCATTTGAGAAATAAAGAGTGTGGGAAGAATAAAATGCTTAGGTGAATAAATATATGAGTGTGTTTGTTTCATTTCATTTGTTTATTTAGAGAGCAAACTTGAATGGGGGAGAGGCAGAGAAAGAGGGAGAGAGAGAATCCCAAGCAGGCTCTGGGCAGTCAGCACGGGGAGCTGAGGCAGAGCTCCATCACATGAACCTCAAGATCATGACTGGAGCCAAAAATCAAGAGTCTGGCACTTAAGCAGCTAAGCCACACAGGCATCCCATATGTTTCATTTTAAATGATGTTGGCACATTAGATTCATCTTTTTATTTTGAAATTTTAAATGGTCAGATCTAGATAGCTCCGTAATACTGGCTTTTATACTTGGTCAGTTTAATACATACAAGATACCCACCTTTCTCTTTTTCCCTCTCCTTTGATTTGAGAATGATATATCATTTCCCACAGGTCTTATGTATCATGTTAACATGAGAAAGACCTGTATCCCTTTCCTTGCCCTTTTTAGCAGTGTCATTAAATACCTGGACTGCATGGTGTTAGTCATACTGAGGTGTAGCTCCTGCATTCTTAAACTTAGACTTCTTCTCATGTCCTTTGAACATGACTTTCCTCTTTTGACATCAGTACTCTTCTCCAAACTTTGAGGTATTCAGAAATTTTATTTCCTTGTACTATGCATCTCATTTAGGAGGCCCAGAACCCTGGAATGCTGCCATATGTGATTGAACCGTTCATGTGTTGACTGTGTATGTGCATGAATCATGGAGGAGAAATTGTGGTTAGCTCAAGTTAGCAACAAAAGGAGATATTATTTTACAAATGAAAACAGTAATATATCAACCATGGAAGCCTGGAGGGACAGAAAAGTATAAGCTAGAATATTTTTAAATCATCTGAAATCTCATCTTTCTGTTCTCTAGATAAGCTTCATTCTTGTCTTTGTTCTAGTCTTTAAATTTAAATATATTTAAAGAATTTTTTATTGTAAACTATTTTTAACTTTCAAAAAATACATATTTTATTTAAAACTATTTTTATTTGATGGAGTTTTATTCTAATATATAGAAAGTTTCTAATATACTTCGGTAACTCAATATTCAGGCATTTGTGTTGGTTTCAGTTTTTAATATTAGAAATATGTGGAACAACCAGCCAGAGACTAAAATGTATCTAGTAATATAACTCTCTGGTAAAATATAAAAATTTAGGAAACTTTACAGACAGGGAACTACTGTGTCCAAGGGTTTTTATAATTTTTAAACTTTACTTGGTATGAGCTTCTAGAAATGTTATGTATCTGTATGTGTCTAACTGCTGATAATGTATATGTTAATACCCATTTCCTACTATTTACATAATTGTAGGTATTATAATTAGGAATCTCAATTTCAATTTAACTAAAATATTTAAAAAATCCATTTCATAAAATATTTCATTAGAATTTGTCAAATGTTTTTATCAGTACCATTTTGATTTTTCACAAATATATGTTTTATACAATAATTTATATTTTGGAGTATTAATTCTGTGTCTATTGGTACAAATATTACTACAGTTTAAAATTTGGGTTCACAACTTAATTTTTGCCATTCACGAATTTTATTTTCCATTATAGTTTCTTTAATTTTTACATTTATGTTTAGAATGTCTTATATAGCAAAGATATTTGATGCATATTCATCTATGTATTTTCTAGTTTTTCTAGGTAATATATATGGATTTTTTTAAAAAGGCATCATTAAAATTTATTTGATGCATATAAAAAATATGTACATATATGTCACATAGTGCATTAAAATACATAATGGTAATAAAATTAACAAAACACTGCCCAATTCACGATTTTTATTTATTTTGAAATATAAAGCTCAACTGAGTAAAATGCGAAGACCTTGTTAGCTCTATTCAATGATTCGTGCATGAATCAGGTAGCATCCAACATAGCAGTTAAAAACCAGCTCCAAAACACTGTACAAAATGAACGACTTGTAGACAGAAAGAAGTGGGAACAAGAAAGTTGTACTAAGGCCAAAAAGCGGATTGGTTATTGCAAGGTTACTTTCCCTATAGGGCATGGCAGGGATTTATCAGGCAGATCAGCTAATGCTAATCAGGTGATTCCTGATTGGCTAGTTTAAGATTCCATTTTTGGGAGATCCAGAACTAATCAAGCTAAATCTCAGTTTGATAATAATGGGCTTAGCATAAGCAACTCCATCTGGGGCCTGTTGTCTTGTGTTTAATACTATCTGCCTCCCTATCTACCCAAATTTGCATTCCTTAACAATATACTGATTAATTTTGATTACTCTTTTTCTTCAAATATGTTGGTATTCTAGACCTATTGCCTTTCCGTATAAACTTTAGAATCAATTCATCAATATTTTGATTGAAATTGAGTTGAATCTATAGGACAGTTAGGAAGAATCCACATCTTAACAATGTTGAATTTTCCAACCCATGAACATGAAATATCACACCATTTATTTAGATCTTGTTTGATACCTTTCATCAGAGTTTTGTAGTTCTCTACATATGGACTTTATACATATTTTGTTTGATTTATACCTATGTATTTCATTTTTTGAATACTATTTTAAAACAACTTTTGCTTTCAAGTTCGAGTTATATATTGTCCATATAAAGGTAGGCAATTGACTTCTGAATATAAATCTCCTATGCTGTACCCTTGCTATACTTTCTTATTAATTCTAGGACTTTTTTCTCATCGTTGATGATTCTTTGGGATTTTCTACATAGACAATCATGTTATAGGTGACCAAAGACAGTTTTATTTCCTCCTTCCCAACCTGTATATTCCTCTATTCATCTAAAGTAATAACTATGATTTGCAGTACAATGTTGAATGGGAATGGGGAGAGAAGATATTATTGTCTTATTCATGATCTTAGGAAGAAAACAATGTTTTTCACCATTATGTTGAATATGTGCTGTGGGTTTTTTTAGATGCTCTTTATCAAGTTGAGAATGTTTCCTTTATTTCTAATTTGCTGTCGAGGTACCAGCTTAACACTGGCTAATTTTTTAGTATGGATCCAACCTTTATGCTTTAATGAATTGCACTAGTTGGATTTTTTTTTGTTTGTTTGTTTTTTGTTTGTTTGTTTTTGTATAGTTCATTATTGGATTCAATGTATTAGTATTTTGATGTGGATTTGTGTTCCCATGTTCATGAGAATTACTGGTCTGTAGTTTTCTTCTTTTTCAATGTCCTTATCTGATTTTGGCCTCAGGGTTAATTCTGGCCTTAAAAATTAATTGAGAAATGTTCTGTCTGTTTCAATTTTTTAGAAGAGCTTATGGAGAATAGGTATTATTTCCTACATGTTTCATAGAATTCACCAGTAGAAATACTATCTGGACTTGATGTTTCCTTTTGGGGAAGGTTATGAATATTAATTGAATTTCTTTAAGGGAAATAAGGCTATTCAGATTGTCTATTTTTAATTATGTGATTTTGATAGTTTGTGTGTTTTAAGGAATTGGTTCTCAATTTCATCTCTGTCAGCAAATTTGTAGGCATAGAGTTGTTCATAGTACTCCTTTATTATTCTTAAAGGTCACAGGGCCTTTGGGTCACAGTGCTAAAATCTTATGTGCTTTTTTTATGATTGACCATAAGCAATTATAAAGGTTACTATGACAAGTCTTAAAGGGACCTGCTTTCCCCACACCAAACTTGTTCACAGCCAGCGAGATACAGTTTTCTAGAGGGAGTTGTAGTCACTCAGCTGCCCACCTCCTAGCCTCAATTTCAACCCTTTCCCTACTCTGACCAAACCTTTTCACATGAATATTGAATATCTGTGTTTCTCTCAGCCCAGAAGCCTCCTTTTGAAAGCTTATTTATTGGATCCTCTACTGCCAAGTTCTCCTCATGGTGGTGCCTTGACTAGGACACTCTTCTCCACTCTGACTCAGTTTAGCTTTTTTCTTGATGTTAAGATAGATGTGATGATTTCTAAACTCTTTCTAGATTGGGTTAAAACCAGAAGTTCTGTAGGGATATTTTTATGTACTGGTATCAGTTAATAGGATATACTGATATGAATTTTTTTTCTTGAATTACTTTCAATAAGTTGTGATTTTAAAGAAATTCATTCATGTAAAATAATTATTTAAAATCCATTGTTTAAGTTGATGACAACAGCACTATTATCTTTAAACTCGGCGAATTCTGTAGGTACAATCTCTTTTTGATTTGATTGTTCACTTTGCCTTCACTTATTTATTTTTCTTTAAATTCTAATTTTAGAAACTTTTTTAAAGAATGTGTCATATTTTGTTTTGTTTTGTTTTGTTTTTTGGATCTTCCCAACTTTAAAAAGTTACTTTTATATTGAAGCAACATCTGCATTTAATAATTAATACCTCAATTTTTCTTTGTTACATTGTGCTTTAACTTCTTTTGTTGAATTTACTTGTTATACAATAATCTTTTCTATTATAAATATAAAAACTCTAAATTCCTCTTGAAGTACAATTTTGACTGAATGTTATAAGCTTTTCTTTATTCCTATTATAATTTATTTTCAACTTTATTTTATTTTTAAAAATTTTTATTTGACTAATATTATTTAGCAATATGTTTTGTAAAATTTCACAAATAGGTTTTATATTATTATCATTATGCTATGTTGCCTTGTTAACATGGAATATACCCTTTAAGATAACTATTTCTGATTTTAGGGGAATTTGATTTATAATCTTTGGAGTGCTCATTATTCATCACACTCTATGGACACTAATGAAGAATTTATATTCTCTAATTTTTGGACTTAGATGGATAGAGGGAAAGATAGAAGGATAGATAGATATCAGTTAAATTCAGTGTATTTTTGTATTCTGAAGTGTCATATGTATAAACCAACTGTTTCTGTTATATCAAACCTTGAGGAAGATATACTGGAACATACCACAATGGTGTTGGATTTTAATTCTGCTCTATTTTTGTATGGTGTATGTGAAGGTGTAGTTTTGAGAACATTGAAATTTAAAATTATAGTATTTTGGCAAATAGAAATATTTATCATTACATAATGACTTTATTTATCTTTAAGATTTTTCTTTTTTTAAAAAAATTAAAAATAATTTTACATTAATTCATTTTTGAGAGACAGAGAGAGGCAGAGCGTGAGCAAGGGAGGGGCAGAGAGAGAGGGAGACCAGGATATGAAGAAGGTTTACCATGTTTGTATTTTTAATGATCTCTTTTCCAATCTCAAACTATATATTTGGACTACATATTTTAGAATTTCATTAGTTAATCTCTCTATAAGCTTCTTCAATTTTAAATCTGAAAATTTTTATTATCTGAAGCTCATTCTTAATAGCATTACAAGCTAAACTGAGACATAATAAATATTTTAAAAGTTTATTTGAGCAAAAGTCAATTTGCTTTGAGGAACATCCAATCTAGCAAATAGAAAGGAGTTCCCAGGACCTGTACAAAATGAAAGACTTTTCATAGGCAAAAGGGAGCAGGAGCAAGGAAGTTATACTAGGCAAAAAAGTGGGTTGGTTATTGCAAGGTTATCTTTCTTTAGGGGATAAAAGAGGTTTATTAGACAGATTACCTAACTAGTGCTGATCAGGCAATTCCTAATTGGCTGGTTTAAGATTCCATTTCTGGGAAAGTCAAAAGTAATTAAGTCTCACATTATTGATATGGGGCTTAGCATAAGCAACTCTATTTTGGGCTTATTGTATTGTTTTATACAGGCCTATTTACTGAATCCTGAATTTTAGTTTTACAGTTATTTTATTTTTTTCTTAAAATGTTGACTATCGTTTTGTTGTGCTCTAGTTTCTGTTCTACAAATAAGGACTCTGCTGTCAAACCCATAGTGTTATCTATTCAGAGATTTCATTTTCTCTTTAGTGATTTTTCAGTCCTTTATGTAGAACAGCCATGGTCCATGGACATTAATAGCCTTGTTTTCATGAACTTTTTTCTAATTATAAACAAAATTTCTTTGTTGAGGGAAAGAGTACAGTGTATAAGTTAGAACTCAACTCATGCCCTTTTATTTGTTTATTTATTTATTTTGGTTACATGAGAGAAACAACCTGATATTAGTTCATTCAAACTACAGCAAAGTCTCGCCTATATCATTTCACAGAATCTCTACCCAAGAAAAGTCCTAGCTTAGAAACGTACTTGCTCATAAAAGCAACCAACATGTAGTATTTCTTACATGAAGTGCTTTGATGAACGAGAATGAAAAGCATAAGGAAAAAATGTTATGTAAAAGACAAAGATAAAACACACACATAGACAGCTCTGACCTTGGGGGAATAAAACAGGTTTCAAGAACTTAGTAAAATTTTAATTACAATCTTCATGATTTTCAAAAAAATGTTCATAAGTTAAGAACATGATACTCTTTATTTATTTAGAGGGGATGTTTTGAGGAAAAGGAAGCAGTTATAGAGATGAAAATATATTGCTAAACTAATATAAAATTAACTTTCTAGCTCATGGTCTTAAATGGACACAAGTCATTGTCACAGAAGTATTAAACAAAAGACTAGAAGAATTGGTATGTAAATAAAATGACTCATCTCATTAATAAAGTCTTCCTATTTTTTCCTCATATTTAATAATATTACATTTGAAATAAGGTTCTCTTCTTAATATATAAAACTACAATTTTACAGAGTGTCACTAAAACCACCACATTTTTTTTTCCTTTAGTGAACTTGAAACTTGAATTTAGAGCACAATTCTAATTTTTATTAATATTGTATGATTTACTAATGCAGTGAAATTCTGTGCAGCATGAATGGGCCTTTAAAATGTCAAATTATAATCAGGGTTTACATGGAGAATTGAAACTCTGCAAGCTTCTTTAATCACAATGCATTGTCAATTTATTTCCTGCTTTAGGACCAAATTTATCTTTCCCATGCAGACCCTTAAATTTCTAACATTATAAATGGCTGAATTGAGTAATAAGGAGATAATATAACATTGTATTTTTTTTAGCATTAGCCTTTATATTAAAAAGCTATTGCCAGAACAATAAGAAATGCCAGGTTGGTTTTCTATTATTAGAAAGTAATTACTTATAGTTAAAACAAAAATAATTATTACAACTAACAACCATGAGTACTTCCTAACTGGTACAGAGTCTACTCAGCTTTGTACAAGTGACACACGTATTGGTAAGCACTGTTATCCCCATTTTACAGATGAAGACATACAGGATCAGAGAAAAGAAGAAAATTTTTCGCTCAAAGTTACAGAACCAGGACTGGGGGCCAGATCTGTATGAATTCAAAGCACATCCCCTTAAATATGCTCTTAATAAACCAAAGTGCCAAGATATTGTATACAGATAAGTGTTTTAAATTACTATAATTTTCTTTTTATTATTTAAATTTATTTATTTAAATTCCAGTTAATTAATATACAGTGTAGTATTGGTTTCACGGGGAGAACCCAGTGATTCATTACTTCCATAACACCCAGTGCTCATCCCAACAAGTGCCCTCCTTAATGCCCATCACCCATTTAGCCCATCCCCCAACCCACCTCCTCTCCAACAACCCTCAGTTTGTTCTCTGTATTTAAAGTCTTTTATGGTTTGTCTCCCTCTCTGTTTTTATCTTATTTTTCCTTTCCTTCCCCTATGTTCATCTGTTTTACTTGTTGTTTTGTTTTTTAATGTGTATTTATTTTTGAGAGACAGAGACAGAGGGGGAGTGGGGGAGGGGCAGAAAGAGAGGCAGACACAGATAGGAAGCAGGCTCCAGGTTCTGAGCTGTCAGCACAGAGCACCACGCAGGGCTCGAACTTACAAACTGCAGGATCATGACCTGAGTCGAAGTTCGACGCTTAACCGACTGGGCCACCCATAAGCTCCTCCAATTCCTATTTTTAATGGTAATATGTGTTACTTTTGTGGCAAATTATATAGCTTCTCTATGCTTTCTTCTTCATACTTCATAGTACCATTTTGATTTAAATGAGTTAAATATTTGTAAAGCACTTAAAAACACTCATGGAAAAATAAGCATTCAAAAGTACTATTATTATTAGGTTTTATAGTTTATCTTGTTCTACAAATTTATAATTTTTTAAGTTTATTTATTTATTTATTTTGAGAGAGAGAATAACAAGCTTAAGTGGGGCAGGAGTAGAGAGATGGAAGAGAAAGAATTCCAAGCAGTCTCCTCTTTATCAGCATTGTCAGCAGAGCCCCATGCAGGGCTGGAACTCGCAGTGAGATCATGACCTGAGTCGAAATCAAGAGTTGGTTGCCTAACTGATGGAGGTACCTGGATACCTCTGTTTTGCAAGTTTAAAGAAAAATATCCAAATATTTTATTATATCTATAACCTACTACCAGTGTGCTGTTATCATCAAATTACATATGGTTTAATTACTATAATAGTTATTAGAATAGTGTTTTGATATGCATAAAAAGTGGTTTAAAGAAACCAAACTTCAATTATGAGTTTCAATGACTTGTAGTTAGTTAGAAAAATTGCACTTGGAGAAATAAATAAACATGAAAACATTGAGCTAAATGATTCATAAGATACAATCTAGCTTGCTTTATGCTATATATTTTCATACTAAAGCCACAAAGCTCCGCAAAAAATTTAGATGTGAGAATAAAGAACAACCACCAGGACATACACATTTCCAAAGAGAAGGATGGTTGTTAACAACTTAGCATTTTGCCTTTATTTGTGAGTCATAAAGTAAAGATGCTCCAGAAGCACCTAGGTGGCTCAGTTGGTTAAGCGTCCAACTCTTTTTTTTTTTTTTTTTTTTTCCAACGTTTTTTTATTTTTTTATTTTTGGGACAGAGAGAGACAGAGCATGAACGGGGGAGGGACAGAGAGAAAGGGAGATACAGAATCGGAAACAGGCTCCAGGCTCTGAGCCATCAGCCCAGAGCCTGACGCGGGGCTCGAACTCACGGACCGCGAGATCGTGACCTGGCTGAAGTCGGACGCCCAACCGACTGCGCCACCCAGGCGCCCCATCGTCCAACTCTTTGATTTTGGCTCTGGTCATGATTTCACCCTTTGAATTTGAGCCCCTAACAGGCTCTGTGCTAACAGTGCAGAGCCTGCTTGCGATTCTCTCTTTCTCCTTTGCTCACTTTTTGCTCCTCCCCCACTCACGCTCTCTGTCTCTTTATATCAAAACACATAAATAAACTGTAAAAAAAAAAAATAAAAGATGCTCCATGTATTTATTTATAATAAATATTTATTTTTTAAGTTTTATTTATTTTTTAAAAAAATTTTAAATGTTTTTATTTATTTTTGAGACAGAGAGAGACAGAGCATGAGCAGGGGAGGGGCAGAGAGAGAGGGAGATATAGAATCCGAAGCAGGCTCCAGGCTCTGAGCTGTCAGCATAGAGCCTGACATGGGGCTCGAACTTGTGAATCATGAGATTGTGACCTGAGCTGAAGTCTGACGCTTAACTGACTGAGCCACCCAAGCGCCCTTATTTATAATAAACCTTTAAATATTTAATGTACTTTATGTCATTACTTGTATTTTGATTTTGTATGCAAAACTCACAAGTGTCAACAAATGTTGATTAAGAAAAAATAATCACTGGCCTTGACATAACTGTCATTGACCATTGATTTTGATTAACATTAATTGAATTCAGTCTTACTGATAAATGGAGCAAAACCAGCATTGGTGAGGGTAATTCATATGGAAGCACTGGACATACATTGAACCTCAAGCAGAGCAATTTCTAAAATTAGCAAAGCTGTTATTTGTCCTCATTCCATAATGAAAATATTTCAACAGAAAACATTGTTCCTCTTAAGACAGTTTATTTTCACTGTTGTTGTTTAAAAGAACAACACCAACACAATTGTAACTTGATATTTGACCTTAAAACTTATGGTAAAGAGCCCTTGAATGGACATGTCATTATATGCAGGTTATAACCCAATTCTTATAAGAAATTATTCTTTATGGATGCAAATCTGCTTTCACAATGGTTTATTATTATTGGTCAGAAAATTCTAGTAATTACATTTCCTCTAATGAACACATACTTTCTTAATTTCATATATTGAAATGCTATTTAAATTATCCTAATTTTATTTTTCAGTGGAGCACTTAAAAGTATCTATTTTTATTATATTCTACTGGTGGTCTTTGGTGGATTGAAATATTCTTTAAAAATATGAATTACAAAATATATCAATAATTTTTTTGAAAATAGCCTCTGTCACATGAAAAGCTGCAAATAATAAAAGTGGCTACAATAGAGAGCTTGTTAAAGATCAGCTCATTTTAGGTTTCATTAACACTGCACTGGAGATATAATGCAGAGTGCTAGAAATCAATTTAGACAAAGTCATTATTCTTCAAATACAAGGCTTTCTAGAAATATTTATGACTATAATAAGCACATTGTTTTCAGAGTAGTGAATTTTATAGGTTAGAAAACATCATTTACAGATATTTAAATATTGCTATAAAAGCATTTAGCTATTACAGTGAACATCTAGTAAGACATAAAGTTTTATTAGAAGATCTATCTTAAGAAAACATATATATGTGACATACAAAAAGTAACTAATTGTATTAGAAGTTTTCTTACTTCCTACTTAATCAAGCTGATTGAGTTGGTTAGATCATCAATTTTATTAAACACTGTATGTTTATGGTAGCATGTCTATCCTTCATAAATAACTATATTACAAGTCACCTCTTTTGCTTGCCAATTAAATTTATTAACATAATAAGCTATTATATCATTACAAGTAAGACTATGAGCACAACAGAGTTACATTTGATTTTTTAAAAAAAAAACATTATTCTTTCTGTGACGCCTAGGTGGCTCAGTCGGTTAAGTGTCCAACTTTGGCTCAGATCATGATCTCACAGTTTGTGAGGTGGAGCCTTGTGTCAGGCTCTGTGCTGACAGCTGAGAACCTGGAGCCTTCTTCAGATTCTGTCTCTCTCTCTGTCTCTCTGTCTCTCTCTCTGCCCTTCCCCTGCTCGTGCTCTCTCTCTCTCTCTCTCTCTCTCTCTTTCACTCTCTCTCTCTTCCTTTCTCTCTCTCCCAAAAATAAATAAGCATTAAAAAAATTAAAAAAGTAAAAATTATTCTTTCCAAAATGGAAGTGGGAAACCATAACACGTAACATAATCATTAAATAGGAGAAAGCAGAAATTCAATGCCAGAATAAGGCAATAGAAATGATTAAGGGTAAAACCTAGAAGATAAATTACAAATATCACTAGAAAATAAAAAATAGACAAATAGCTTTAAATAAATATATGTAGTATATGTCCATTTATGTGTAAGAATTGTTTTAAGAAACACATCTCAGATTATAATCTTCAACATTTTTCTTAAATTTCTTATTGACTTTCAGAGCTGTCAAATGTATATGGACCATATATGTTCCTTGCTTTCCTAAAAAAATTTCTGGTGAAATTATTTTTAAGTTAGAAATAATATTTGAGACTGCATCTTTGAGATAGAGTAAATTTTGACATGTGCCACTCTAATCCCTAGGAACAACTATTCAAATGAAAATCATGTAAACATATAGGTTTAAAAAAAATGTAAGATATGAAAAAATATGTGTATTTAAAATGATGACTGCAGTTTCTGGTTATTTTATAATATCAAACTTCTGAGAAAAATAATTCTTTTAGAAAGCATACCATTAATATATTTATAATAATGATTAATGTGATCATCCAAGGTATATGTAAATAACAAAACATGGGTGACTTGTGGGTGTCTCCACAAACTAGTGAGGTATATATGATTTTGGATGTTTTTCCTTAAAGTGATATGGAATTTGAATTAATATTACTGTTGTCAGTTCCTTGCCGAGATCGCCTCTCAGTAGCCCAACTAAGTACATGGCAACTTGCTTTATCAGATCAAGTACAACAGAGGAGCCAGAGAGACAGGACCAAGCAAGATGGAAGTCAGGCTTTCATAATCTAATTTCATGGGTGGCATCCCCTCATGTTTGCAATAGTCTACTCATTAGAAGTAAGACTGTAGGTCCAGGCCACACTCAGTAACAGGGAATTGCACTAGGGCTCCACTGTCAAGAATCAGGGATCTCTGGAAGTCAACTTAGAAAGCTCATCATAAAACTGACTCAAAAAAAGAAAAAAATCTGTTCTGGAAAATTTAAACATCTTTATTTTGTCAGTCTTTTCTTTTTTTCATTAACTTATTACTGGTTCATGATTAAAACTTTCAGTGTTTCTATATTTATTTATTTTTTTTAATATGAAATTTATTGTCAAATTGGTTTCCATACCCAATTGGTGCTCATCCCAACAGGTGCCCTCTTCAATGTCCATTACCCACTTTCCCCTCCCTCCCACCCCCCATCAACCCTCAGTTTATTCTGTTTTTAAGAGTCTCTTATGGTTCGCCTCCTTCCCTCTCTGTAACTTTTTTTTCCCCTTCCCCTCCCCCATGGTCTTCTGTTAAGTTTCTCAGGATCCACATAAGAGTGAAAACATATGGTATCTGTCTTTCTCTGTATGACTTATTTCACTTAGCATAACACTCTCCAGTTCCATCCACATTGCTGCAAAAGGCCAGATTTCATTCTTTCTCATTGCCAAGTAGTATTCCATTGTATATATAAACCACAACTTCTTTATCCATCCATCAGTTGATGAACATTTAGGCTCTTTCCATAACTTGGCTATTGTTGAAAGTGCTGCTGTAAACATTGGGGTACAAGCGTCCCTATGTATCAGCACTCCTGTATCCTTTGGGTAAATTCCTAGCAGTGCTATTGCTGGGTCATAGGCTAGATCTATTTTTAATTTTTTGAAGAACCTCCACACTGTTTTCCAGAGTGGCTGCACCAGTTTGCATTCCCAACAACAGTGCAAGAGGGTTCCCATTTCTCCACATCCTCTTCAGCATCTATTGTCTCCCAATTTGTTCATTTTAACCACTCTGACTGGCATGAGGTGATATCTCCGTGTGGTTTTGATTTGTATTTCCCTGATGAGGAGTGACGTTGAGCATCTTTTCATGTGCTTGTTGGCCATCTGGATGTCTTCTTTAGAGAACTGTCTATTGAGATCAGGAACACGATCTCAGGAACAGGACATCTCAGGATGTCCACTCTCACCACTGTTGTTTAACATAGTGTTGGAAGTTCTAACATCAGTAATGAGACAACACAAGGAAATCAAAGGCATCAAAATTGGCAAAGATGAAGTCAAGCTTTCACTTTTTGCAAATGACATGATATTATACATGGAAAACCTGATAGACTCCATCAAAATCTGCTAGAACTGATACGTGAATTCAGTAATATAAAATTAATGTACAGAAATCAGTTGCATTCTTATACACTAATAATGAAGCAACAGAAAGACAAATACAGAAACTGATCGCATTCACAAATGCACCAAGAATAATAAAATACCTAGGAATAAACTTAACCAAAGATGTAAAAGATCTGTATGCTGAAAACTATAGAAAGTTTATGAAGGAAATTGAAGAAGATACAAAGAAATGGAAAAACATTCTGTGCTCATGGATTGGAAAACTAAATATTGTTAAAGTGTCAATACTACCCAAAGCCATCTACACATTCAATGCAATCCCAATCAAAATTGCACCAACATTCTTCTCGAAGCTAGAACAAGCAATCCTAACATTTGTATGGAATCACAAAAGGCCCCGAATAGCCAAAGTAATTTTGAAGAAGATGAAGCAGGAGGCATCACAATCCAGACTTTAGCCTCTACTAAAAAGCTGTAATCATCAAGACAGCATGGTATTGGCACAGAAACAGACACATAGACCAATGGAATAGAATAGAGACTCCAGAACTGGACCCACAAAAGTATGGGCAACTAATCTTTGACAAAGCAGGAAAGAATATCCAATGGAAAAAAGACAATCTCTTTAACAAATGGTGCTGGGAGAACTGGACAGCCACATGCAGAAGAATGAAACTAGACCACTTTCTTACACCACTCACAAAAATGAACTCAAAATGGATGAAGGACCTGAATGTGAGACAGGAAACCGTCAAAACCCTAGAAGAGAAAGCAGGAAAAACCTCTCTGTCCTCAGCCACAGCAATTCCTTACTTGACATATCTCCAAAGGCAAGAGGATTAAAAGCAAAAATGAACTATTGGGACCTCATGAAGATAAAAAGCTTCTGCACTGCAAAGGAAACAATCAACAAAACTAAAAGACAACTGATGGAATGGGAAAAGATATTTGCAAATGACATATCAGACAAAGGGCTAGTATCCAGACTCTGTAAAGAACTCACCAAACTCCACACCCAAAAAACAAATAATTCAGTGAAGAAATGGGCAGAAGAAATGTTTCTATATTTATACCTGCCAATATTTTTATTAAGATTTTCTACACTTTAGGTGCACCTGGGGAGCTCAGTCATTTGAGTGTCCAACTTCGGCCCAGGTTGTGATCTCACTCTTCGTGGGTTTGAGCCCCACATTGGACTCTGTGCTGACAGCACAGAGTCTGGAGACTGCTTTGGATTCTGTGTCTCCCACTCTCTCTGTCCCTCCTCTGTTTGCACTCTATATCTCTCTCCCTCAAAATAAATAAATATTAAAAAAAATTTTAAAAGATTTTCTACACTTTATATTTCTTTGCAACATTGAAGCTTTACAGAGTGAGTTATGTGCAGTAGAGTGCTAGTAAACACTTAAAAATAAACTCTGTGAAAATAATGTATGAGTTTATTATATTTTTGTACCGATATAAAAGATATATAGACACAATTTACAAATAATAATAAAAATACTATACCCTATTGCAATCCCATGTAGCCAATTGATTTTCACAGAATGCTTTTTATTGATTTTTGTTGACCTCTTGTATCTGTAGCAAACTTATGTTTGCAATTTAACCATGATTTGACAAAAACAGACTACAAATAATGCATAGAAGTTTGGTCATATCACTGATAAATGACTGTATTTTTGATGTAAATATTACTTAATAATTTTGCTTACTTAGCAAGTAAGATGAAAATAAAATAATAATAATGTATTTTGGAAATTCCCTCACTAGTCAAAGATATGAGTGATTTCTTTGCTGTATAAGATGATAGTGTTTGATTTCTAGAAGAATATTTTCTCACTTGTTACTCTGTGTGCTCATGTGTGTGTGTGTGCTAGTCACAATGTAATGACTCCAGACAAAGCATCATTTGAAGCTTAATATGCATTATTAACATTTTGTCTTGATGTACTTAAGTCTAGGCAATCAACAAAACAGTGAATCAAGGCCTGATTTCCAGTATTTGTCAAATTCCATGATATAAATATTACCATCATGGCTGTCATAAGTCTGTCAACATGATGTTCCTTAATATAAAGTTGGAAAGGCATGTGCAGCAATATTGCACAATACTATTGCCTAGTATTTCATCATAGAGATATAATAAACATAAATAACTTCAATAACATAGATTATATTTAATGTAGGAAATTTACAAAAAACTGATGAATGAGTTTTGAGTATCATTTTGCCTTTAGTCATGTATCGTGTGTTCATATAATTTAATTTTAAATAATGGTTGCATTTTAAAACAGACTTGTAAAATCTCTGAAAATTTAACAGTGTACTTAAATGAGCCAGTAAAGACTGAGCTCTGAAAAGACTGCTTTGATTTTTGCTCATAACATTTTCTTTAAAAAAAAAATTAATGTTTATTTATTTTTGAGACAGAGAGAGACAGAGCATGAACAGGGGAGGGTCAGAGAGAGGGAGACACAGAATCTGAAACAGGCTCCAGGCTCTGAGCTGTCAGCACAGAGCCCGACGCGGGGCTCGAACCCACGGACCGCGAGATCATGACCTGAGCCAAAGTCGGACACTGAACGGACTGAGCCACCCAGGCGCCCCGCTCATTACGTTTTCTACCAAAAGAAGTAGCGAATTATAGCCAGTAATTTTGAGAAGAGTAAGAATTTCCAGTTTCATTTCTTTAAAAATTTATTTTAATGTTATTTCTTTAAAAATGTTTATTTACTTTGAGGGGAGAAGGGGCAGAAAGAGAGATTCCCAGGCAGCCTACGTGCTGTCAGCTCAGAGCCTGTCTCAGGTCTTCATGTCACCAACCGTGAGATCATGACGTGAGCCAAAATCGAGTCTGACACCTGATGGACTGAGCCACCCAGGCACTCCTCCAGCTGCATTTTTTATTGTTACATTATTTATTTCAACAAAATGATTAAAAATAAATGTTTGCTACAATTATTCTCAGGCAAACTTTCATGAAAATATGAAGAAGGTAGAGGTTATAGACACTTACTAACTCTGCTTACCCTCAAATTGTCCCGATTCTTCATTTGTAACATGAAGGGAATTAATGTTCATCTCATGGGTTGTTGACAGATTTAAGTGAATTAATGCAGTCAAGTACTTATAGTGAGATTATAGGACTCAAGAAAACAAGCAATGCCTGGTATGATCCAGAGACAAACTTGAAAGAACCACTGTGTTATTTTGAGGAATGGTCTGTTTTTGTGCCACAGCCCATGGCCCCTTTCTATGTATCTATGGACAGACATACAAGTCAAGAATACAGCCATGTGATAGAGTTGGGATAGATTATTCTACGGTGCAGCATGTGGAGCTAGGGCTCAGAATAGAGTCTGATGTAGCAGGACTACCTCACTCAAGAAGCACCAAATTTTGTATCATTTCAGTGTGAAACACTTGGGGGAAGCACTTTCTTCAATGCAGAGAAACAGGCTCAACAAATATTTGTTGGATTTAATATTCTTTCCCTAAAGCAAAATAACCCTGCCATGGTAAAATAAACAATCTGCTTCTATACTGCAATTGCAATATATATCTATATCTTGAAATATATTGCCTATGTAATTCACAATATACGGCTTCAGTAAATCAGCCCTAATTCCAAATTTATTTGAAATAAACTTCAACTTGTCAATGCTAAAATGTTCTGTAAGCATCAAATAAAAAATAACTGTAAAATTTACATCCTATCATTTTCCACGTAGCAGAGGAAAACGTATTATGTTAAGTACTTTGTATCAAGAGAGACAGAAGCCGTTTCAGCAAAACTGCACTTTGGAGCCTATATCACCTTACCTGTAAATATCAGGACTATAATTAACACTTGTTTGGGGGGCACCCAGGTGGCTCATTCAGCTGAGCATCCGATTCTTGGTTTGGCTCAGGCCATGATCTCATGGTTTGTGGGATCGAGTCCCACATTGGACTCCATCGACAACACAGAGACTGCTTGGATTCTCTCTTCTTCTTCTTCTCCTTCTCCTCCTCCTTCTTCTTCTTCTTCTTCTTCTTCTTCTTCTTCTTCTTCTTCTTCTTCTTCTTCTTCTTCTTCTTCTTGTTCTTCTTCTTCTTGTTCTTCTTCTTCTTGTTCTTCTTCTTCTTCTTTTCTCTCTCTCTCTCTCTCTCTCTCAAATAAATAAATAACATATTTTAAATAAAACTTGTTTTTAACAACTGTAATACACTTCCTTCAATTCAATATTTAAGTATCAGGTTTAAAATTTTTTTTGGTTAGTTTGTACATAGGGCAAATATTGGTATGCTAAATATGACATTAAGTCCCATTCCAAAGTTAGAATACTGGTCACCAAAAAATCAATCACCTAAAAAGTAAGATAGATAAAAATTAATTCCCAATCCTAGGAAAGTACAATGAAGTACATGCTTTTAGTCAAAAACAATAGTATCAGATACATAGAATAGCAAACTAAAGGTATAAATTATGAAACAGAGAAAAGCACACTTCAAGGTGAGTTTATTATACCCATGATGTTAATCATAATCAATTGTAAACAACTGTAACTTAAAGGATCATAGAATGCATCCTATCTACCAATTCCAGTGGGACAGAGTGTGATGGCTTGTATCTCAGCTCTCTTAATCTGTTGGCTTTGGACAACTACTTAATTTGTAAGTGCTTCAGTTTTCTTATCTGTAGAAAAAAGATAATTATAGGATTTAATTTAAGGGGTCAGTGTAAAGCATACATATATTTGAATATGTAAAGCATCTGGGAAAAGCTTACCATTATCAAAAGAAGTCAATAAAAGTGACTTTGTACATTATTTGCAGATATGTAAGATAATACAATTGGTCATTTTATCACTTTATTCAAGACCTGAACCAGAACCAAAGTAAACTCTTTCAACTTCAAAATACAATCCCATTCACTTGTAACATCAAGATTTAGTTTGAATTCCTTTAATAATCAGATTGTATAAAATAAACAAGCAGATTCTATAGATTTCATGTATCAGCATCAATACTTCTGAGGTGACTATCCTTGTATCCTTGCAAAACGAGTTCATGCTGCATAAGAAATGTATGCACACTATAACACACACCCTACAGTATATATAGTATATACACTATAAACTACTTATGTGTTTTGTATCTTATTCTTTATTAAAAACAGTTAAAATTGTGTTTTAAACTGTCCATTGAAATTAAAAACACTTATAAGATCCAGTATAAAGCCATATACACACACACACACACACACACACACACACACAACCAAAGCCAAATGTTATATAAATACAGAAAGTCCAATTATATTTAGTAGAAATTAAAATAAAAAGCAAATATTCACTATGTTAAAAGAACATGAAAATGTGGACTTTTCCCCAAAACAACACAGATATTCATTTACTATGAAAACCAAGTAAAATGCCAGTGCTATTGACTGTGTACTGAAAGA
This sequence comes from Neofelis nebulosa, assembly GCF_028018385.1. Classification (NCBI taxonomy): domain Eukaryota; kingdom Metazoa; phylum Chordata; class Mammalia; order Carnivora; family Felidae; genus Neofelis; species Neofelis nebulosa. The sequence goes on from NC_080796.1 coordinate 57,598,157, forward strand.
AGAAAATTCTAAAAGCCATATGTATGAATACATATTTAGTAAGATACCATTTCTTTGGCTTGATATAAACTTAGAAGAAAGTAACTATGATTTTTAGCAGAGAATAAGAAAGATGCAGCTTGTTTATATGCAGTACACTTAATGCTGTGCTCTGGTAAATAGCCTTTGGAACTTAGAGAAACACTTGAATAATCTTCAACAAAATCTGAGTTAGTTTAAGCAGGTCATATCAATTATTTTTGCCTTAGTTTATTCATCTGCCAATTGGATGTTGAATATACTTGCCAATACTTGCTTAATGTTATGCTAAGAATCGAATATCTAATAGGCAAACTTTGAAAAAGTAGTAAGAGTTAACCAAGTAAAATGTATAAACATACATGTTTCTGAAAGATTTTAAAGGTAATTCTCCAGAATATTCAATAAGTCAGAGTACTTTTGTTTACACAGCTACACTTGTCTATACCAAAAACATGTGTATATACCAAGCACACACCATGAAAACAACTTTTTAGTTCTCAGTGTCAGCAAACCAGAGGATACTTTTCGAACTATCCCCTAAAATGTATATTTAAAAAAAGCATATACAATTAAGCAAAATAATCAAAAGAAGTTCTGTTCTGCAGTAAATGTCTGCTTTCATTCCTGAGTCGAAGTCGGGCGCTCAACCGACTGAGCCACCCAGGTGCCTTTAAATAAATAAACTTTAAAAAAACAAATATCCGACAAATGACAAACCAGGAAAAGTATTTGCACCTCATAAAGTGATAATCCTTTTGTGGAAAGATTGCCAAAATTAGATACAAATAAAATAAAAATACCAATGAAATTATTTGCAAGTGATACAAAAAATAGTTTGCAGCAAATAATATAAACATGTTTCTTAAATATGTGCAAAGTTTCTTCATTTCTTTAATTTTTAATAAATTTAAAAAATTTTTAATGTTTATTTATGAGAGACAGAGAGACAGAGTGAGAGCAGGGGAGGGGCAAAAAGGGAGGGACACAGAATCCCAAGCAGATTCCAGGTTCTGGGCTGTCAGCACAGAGCTCGACATGGGGCTCAAACCCACAAACTGTAAGATCATGACCTGAGCCAAAGTCGAATGCCCAACTGACTGAGCCACTCAGGCACCCCAATTTCTGTAATATTTTAAAATGCAAAGTTAACTATACAAATATATATATATATATATATATATATATATATATATATATATATATTTAATCAGAATTAAAAAGCAGAAAATGAGATTGCATACCCTGTATCAAGGCTATGGGGAAACAAATATTTAATACGTTGGTGGTGCAATTTGGTTTTGCAATGTCTACCAAGAGTAAGCATACATACTTTGAACTGGTAATTCCACTTCTGGGAATTTATTCCACAGGGATAGATTATTATATAGTCATATTCACTTATGGGAAGTTATACTATACGGATATAATTCATTAAACATTGCTTGAATTGTAAATATATGAATCCTTCTAAATACCATCAGTTGAAAACAGGTTAGATAAATCTTGGTATATACTAGACAGCTCCAAAAAAGAATGGAGCAGTACTTTAGGCACTGAAATGGAAAGATTTCCATGGTATATAGCTAGCCAATAAAAGTAAAAAATAATTCACATCATATGCTACTTTTTAATGGTAATATTTGTGGGGGGTGGGAACCAGGTATACATATTTATTATATTATATTGCATCGCATTTACTTTTATATTTATGAAGAAACTCTAGAGAGAAAGGTAATCAAAAAAAAAGTAATAACAGTGGTTACCTATGTGGGAGGGAACAAAAAATAGGAAGGTGAAGAAATAGGGTAAGAGATGGATTTTTCACAGTATATTCAATATACACATATTTATACACACACACACACACACACACACACACACACACACAAGTACACCTGTGTATACATGTTACCCTGTGAAACTATGATCTATTTTTTTTATTTTTGAAAATTAAAAACTAAATGAATAATTCTGTTTAGTAAATGCAGAGAAACATGCTCATCTAGAAAAATAAATATGTAATGATACTTAATAAAATATTGACAAGGGTAATGGTAAGGGAGATTTAGAGCTCCTTATCTAATGACTTCTAAGGCTGTTTTCAATACGGAAGATCAGGGAGAGTATTCCTTCTTGAGAAGTAAAACATAACCTCTCCTTTATGAATAATTCAGCACCTGTGTAGCCAAAGGTTCATCTTGATACTCTGCTCTCCCTTTTACTAAATTTCTTCTTCTATCTTTGCTGCCCCATGAGCATCCTCATTAAAATCATCATAATTGTCCCCTTTTGCCTTCTGCTGCTTAAGTACTTTACAGAGATTAACACTGAATTTTCAATACAGCCTCTTGAGAGGGGTTCCCATTTTACAGATGTGAAATTTAAATAACAGGTTAATAATTAGGTGAGTGTCACACAGTGTTAAAAGGTGGCACCTTGATTCCCGTTAAAGCTCTTAGTGTCCCTGTAACACAGAATTTTATCATACAATTTTTTAAATATGTGGAAAATTACAAAGAATATTTGCCTTATACAACTACCATCTTATATGGTCACTGGGATCAGGTTGATGGATGGAAGGGAACACCTACTAAACTTTGCATATCAATTGCACATCTTTAAGGCTGGTAAACAGGTGCAGAATGCTGCAGCTGCTAATATCCCATATTAGGATAGTAGGCACTCAATAGTTGTTTACTGAAATGGTTGCATCTATTAAAATATAATAAAATGTTTAAAACCACATGGATAATAGCCTCTAATGGTGCTATACATTATATTGTATGTCAGAATTAACAAGGTCTACAAAGTCAGCTAAGAATCAGGTAGGCCAGGGTGCCTAGGTGGCTCAGTTGGTTAAGCTCCCAACTTCCAATCAGGTCATGATATCGTGGTTTGTGAGTTCAAGCCCCACATGGGGCTCTGTGCTGACTCTGTGCTCAGCCTGGAGTCTGCTTCAGATTCAGTATCTCCCTTTCTGTTCCTTCCTGCTTGCACTCTGTGTCTCTCTCTCCAAAATAAATAAACATTAAAAAAATTTTTTTAAAGAATCAGGTAGGCCAAAATTAGGGTATTTTCTATGGTTTACCAATAAGTATACACTCAAGTTAATGTACAATAGTGTATAACAGCTAATAACCTCACTTATAAGTTTTGAAACAATTATAGATGTTTGCCTACTTATATCTATTTTTTATACTCTGCCTTCAAGCAGTTAAGTTTAATAATATCTGCCCTCCTATAACATCTCCTGTTCTTGTACGTGCTTTAATGAGAATCACTATTCTTGGAATTTAAAGTTCATTTATCATGTTACGGTCTTTTTTATTTTCAACCTTATTGAGATATAATTGACAACTTAAGAGATATTTAAGGTATACAACTTGAAATTTTGATATAGGTATACATTATGAAATGATAATGGAAATAAAGATAATTAACATATTCATCACTGCACACAATTACCATTTCCTTTTCCTCCCCTCCCCTTCCCTTTCCTCCCCTCCAATTTTTTTCCTTTCCTTTCCTTTCTTTTCCTTTCCTTTCCTTTCCTTTCCTTTCCTTTCCTTTCCTTTCCTTTCCTTTCCTTTCCTTTTTCCTTTCCTTTCCTTTTTCCTTTCCTTTCCTTTCCTTTTTCCTTTCCTTTCCTTTCCTTTCCTTTCCTTTCCTTTCCTTTCCTTTCCTTCCCTTCCCTTCCCTTCCCTTCCCTTCCCTTCCCTTCCCTTCCCTTCCCTTCCCTCTCCCTCTCCCTCTCCCTCTTCCTCTCCCTCTCAGTTTCCCTTTCCCTTTCTGTTTCCCTTCCCCTTCCCCTTCCCCTTCCCCTTCCCCTTCTCCTTCCCCTTCCCCTTCCCCCTCCTCCTCTCCTTCCCCTTCCCCCTCCTCCTCCCCTTCCCCTTCCTCCTCCCTTCCTCTCTTCCTTCCTTCCTTCCTTCCTTCCTTCCTTCCTTCCTTCCTCTTTCTTTTCTTTCTTTCTTTCTTTCTTTCTTTCTTTCTTTCTTTCTTTCTTTCACGGTGAAAACACTTGAGATCTACCCTCTTAGCAATTTTCAAGTATAAAACTACTATATTGTAAACTATAGTCACCATCTTCACAACTAGTCTTCTTTCATAACTGAAACTTTGTACCCTATGACCATCTCCTCATTTGCCTATCCCCCCACCTTCTGCCAACTATCAATCTCCTATTTGCTTCTGAGTTCAACTATTTTGGACTCCACATATAAGTCAGATCATACAGTATTTGCCTTTCTGGGTCTGGCCTATTTCACTTTGTATAATGTACCTCAGCTTTATTCATGTTGTTGTAATTACAGATTAACTTCTTTATTAAGACTGACTAATATTTCATGTTACGTATATATGAAAATGGTGACTATATGAGATGATGGAGACAAATATATATATTTAGGCAAATATATATAATATATTTATATTTATGCCAATATATATATTGGCAATTTATATGGAAATTTATATAAATATATAAATATAAATATATATTTATATATAATATATATTTATATGTATAAATATAAATATAAATATATACATATTATATGTAATATATATATTTAGGCAAGGAAGTACAAACTCTTATGAATAATTAACTGGTCCACTTGGGAAATTGTTAACTAAAATTGTCATTTGAGAAACTTATAACTAAAAAATTAAAGTAGAAAAACCCATTTGCAAATATCTTTTTCTTTCCAAAACAGGTAGAATTTTTTTCTCAGTAGTCTTTTCCCACTTAACACAAATCTTGGTTGCATCTTGCACATTACACAAGATTTGTAATATTTTCTCTCTGATTCCAAAATGAAAGATATTTTGCTAAATGTTACAGTTTTATGACCTCCGGATTAGCCTCATTGTGACAGATGTGATGTACTCACCACTGTTTCAGCTAAGTGAGCAATTTGAAAGTAGTTTAATAAGTTTCTCCATTATCACAATTAAAGCTTTTTCCTAGTGATACCAAAAAGCTATCAATTCTCTCACCTTCAATTTTGAGGATTCAGGGGTGCTGAGGTTTTGTTCAATGGCAGAATAACCATGCAAAATGGGTAGTTTAGACACAAAGAGAAAAGAAGGCAAAATCTTTGAAGTAAAGACATGTTGCTTATTTCCAGATCGTGAAACAATGTAGGGTAATCTCTGTTGGCCAGTGATTCTCCCTACCAACAACAGAACCCATTCCTCAGTGTTATATTGGCACTAAGTCAGGTCTTTGGTGTTTCCCACTACAGAGTACCTCTTTTTTTCTCTCCTTCCTCTTCCCCATATGATTATTATACTCTTTATGTCCCAGTTGGGATTTAATCCTTGTTTTTATTTCCACTGACTCAGAATTACTGGAGAAGAGAAAATGCCCTTCAAATTCTATGAAAAGAATTCGGTGAACGTAGTGGCTAATATAACATGCAAATTTACCACAAGAAATATTACTTACTACTCTTATGTTCTCATCTATCATGAAACTCCTAAGAAAATCTGATAAAAATCATTGTAAAATGCACAATCTTACAATTTAAATTTCAAAGTGATATACTTCCTTTATATCCCCAGTATATGCTTTTTGTAAAGGAAAGAAAAGAAAGGTACAGTGACATATTAGAAAATTGATTAGGGGATAAAATTTACAGATTGTTGTGAAGGTTTTTAAATGGGGAGGGTGAGAGAATGGAGTGGGGGTTGTAGCTGTTATTTAAGGTAAGGAGAAAATCAGGTTTGGAGGGAGGTTTTTTGAATTCAGTGATAATCATGTTGAATTGAACTGTTTGAGACATTAGGGAATGGCTCTCAGCATAATGGAGTCCATCACCCAAAGCTGTACCTTTTCCTGAGAAATAGCTCACATCCAAAGTCTAGTAAATGTGGACCAGGGGCCCGTTGTCTCACCTGAACACATTTCTGAAGAGCCATACCAGTTCCAAAGTTCCATATGGAATTGGCCGATACTGCTCCGGTTTGTCTGAGACCAAGTATTTCTGAGACTCAAGTCTTCCCGTGCTAAAACTGAAAATGTCACAAGCAAACTGGAATGTCTGGTCTTCTGCAGCAACTAAATTATACCTTAAATTCTTCTTCTGCTCAGTCTTTCCTGCATTCCCTTACCAGTGCTGTCCATGAGAATACTTCCTGTTAATCTGCTGCAACAAATTTTCATCTAAGAGCCCATTTCTTGGCAAATCCCACCTAAGCTAGGGAAAAAAAAACAAAAACAAAAACGAAAAAAGAAAAAACAAACATGTCCCCTATAAGAAAAGCATCCAATGCTGTATCCAGCCTTCAGGGGTCCAATACTTAATGGATGTATATGGGTCTGCAAGAGACTCAGAGCAACTGTCACTTTGTCCTGTTTGTATCCCTTCTTTATATATATATATCTATATATAGATACATGGATATAGATATATAGATATATAATCTTTAATTTATATTCCCACACTCCAAGTGTTTATATTATCTATAATATTGCTTTGTTTTAGGTAAAGATTTTAGTTTAAATCTCTTGAATCTAGCATGTAGGTTGACTATATGATAAAACATTAATAATGTATGCAATTAATAGGTTAAAATTAGAATAGGGCTTTCTGAAAAATAGTTAATATTTTTATATTTGAGTTGAATACTCATCTAATATTTACTAGAATTTGCTTGTGCTGCCAAATTTCCCAAGAACATTTTGTTGTTCTTGTCGTTGGGGGAAGAGGTTGCATTTTATCAGTCTCACTCCTTAAAACTAGAATTTCACTAACACTATCTCTATAGTTTCAAAGACAAATGCTTCACAGAAGTGATGGATATACCATCATCTTTCTACAAAACAAAACGTATAATTGAAGAGTTGCTGCATACTTTCTAGTTTTCTTTTTTATGCTTCTCTAGTGTGATTTTAAGACTTTAAAAATGTTGCATGTCCATCAAAATTCCCCAGTTACTTATATCTTAAGAACTGGAAATGATAGTTACAGTGCACTCATTCTTTGTGAACATATCAAGTTCATATAAAGCCATACCATCACCATGACCAAACATAGGAATTAATTTATGAAACTGATGCTATGCTGATCATTTGAGTCTTTGTGTCTCATGTTTTTATGGACAGTTACCTTGATATCTTGTCCATCCCCATCCTTCTCATGCTGTATAGTTAATTGATAAGAAGTATGCTGCAATCGCTCACAAACAATTCTTCTTATGTACAGGTTTCAAATGTTCATATTCATGTGGCAAGTTGTATTTTCCAAAAATGACTTCAACAATACCCCTTACCCTGTATGATTTACATTCTGAATTTACCATACCTGAAGCAAAAGTGGTGTCTAGGCCCCTCTTACTGAATCTGGGTTCGCTTGCAACTACTTCAATCCATTGAACATGGCAGAAGTGGTCTAAATGACTTCCAATACAAAGTCAGCAAAGGTCAAACTGTTTTTGCTGTATCTTTTAGACAACTGGACATTCTTTTGACCATCTTTGGATGCTTGGATTATTTTTGACACTTGTAAATGCAAACTCTACATAAGAAATCCAGCTACAGGGAACCATCAGGCTGTAGAGACTGTATATAACAGTTGATAGCCAGCATTAATTGCCGGATATCAAAATTGTCTGGGGAGAAGACGCCTGGAATAAGAGAAGTATTCCATATGCATTTTTGAAAAGATAACATCAGAAATATTAAATTTGGCAATCTTAATTATCAGTATGGGTCCAAGCCTACTGATAAATTTGCAACATTCAATTCTAATTATAATTTAACATCTATGAATAGCTCAGGGCTCATTTTCATCTCCCTTATATAGATATAGAACCTAAAACATCACTTTTAGATATATTATCATAGTATTAATTTAGAATATTGTGCAAGATAAAGTATACCTAAAAGTGAGAGATTTCTGCCTAATTGGATTATATTTAAATCTGGGTAAAATATAGTAGATTTGTTCAATCCAAATTTTCCTTGGAGTGGCTGGATATGACCCTTCAATTAAAAGTATTGGATGAGTTTCATGTCAACTCAAAACCACAAGTTATGAAATCAATGAGTCAAGTATTGAATTAAATTAATTTTGGATGGCAGGTTTGACAGTTATTGCTTAGTGTGTCTTAATAAATCAATGATCTGTTCCCTCCACAGGGGGAGAAAAGTTCTGCTCTTAAAATAAAATATACAAAACCAAGGCTTATTTAAACACAATTCTTATTTTTCTCTCCTTCTTTCTTCCTCTTCCTCTTCTTCTTCTGTTTCATTGGTTTTTTGTTAACAGTATTTATTGTTTCCAAGGGAAAAAGCATTGAGGGAAAATATATATGATTATAATCTTATGACCTTTAATTTTCTAGAACTCTTTCTTCAAATTTACCTTATGAACATCCACTTCATTGCCATAAAATATCTATATGAGAGTCTTTGTTCCTGCTTTTTATTACTTAAATTCAAGTAATTTCTTTTTTTGGTACAGTATTTTCTGCTACAGCAAGCTAATGTACCGTGTTGCTTAAAAATTATAAGCATTGCTCATAATTAGAGCTATTTGTTTAAAATCATTTTGAACAGGTATCTTCAAAGCATACTGATGTTTTCAAAAATGTTACAAAAATGAAATAGCCTTTTATGAATGAATGAGTTGTGATTAATAATTACAGGTATTATGGTTATTAAAAATTTACTTTGTAAAATTTTGCTATGCTGGTATTTTATGAAAATTTACTGACTTCCCAGGAAAGCAATGGATGGAGAGAACATAGTTGAATGACATGTATAAAGTGCTGGGAGAAAATACATATACACACAAACACATACTCACAGACATACTATCATTTCAACTCCTATAACCAGTGAAATCATTCTTGAAATAATGAGGATGAAATGAATTCATTTTCAGATAAGTGAAAGCTGAGAGAATTAAATATATATATAGCCACAGTAGGTTCCTGTAGTCCTTATTCTTTGCCTATTATTATATATTTTATATTTATATCTAGAATTTCCCCATAATACAATCCCACAGTCCGATGCTCTTACAAAATGTTATTTTTCACATTTACTCACACATTAATTTGTATTCCTTCCTGTGAATCCAAGTTAAATCTGGTGAAAATGTCCCTGTAGTCTGCAGAGCTCCCTTCAATATGTGTTTTTTTTGTTTGTTTGTTTTTTGTTTTTTGTAGTGCAGGTCTGCATGTGATGAATTCTTTTATAAAGTTTAGTGTTTAATGTTTTATATTAAAAATACAACAAAAATTTTAGAAAAGGCAGATACATAAAACCAGTGCATTAAAATGCTGAGGTTATATTGAATGTATATAAAACTCCTTTGAAATTATATGACTCATATGCTATGTGCAATAGCAAAATAAAAGCCTGCCTTGAATTGGAGTGATTTATCTCCCATTTTCTCTGGGGGTTGGCCCAAAATGCCTGACCACAGGTGTTTCTTCAATTGTCATTCATTGGAAAAAGCCACCATGTACAATATCCCTTAAACTCTCATTCCATCCTTGCTGTACAGAAATCTAGTGTCAGTAAATAAGACAGTATGGCAAATTACATGGCAATATTGAGTGCCTTGAGATTATAGCTGTTTCAAAGTTAAGTATGAGATCATAAATTGTGTAATAAAACTGTTTACTGCAAATCTGTACTTTTTTCCATTTCTACAGATTTGTATTCCATATTCATTCAAGCAGTCAAATATCCATTAAATATATCCAATTAAATCAATCAAAATCTATTCAAGTGATGAAAGTGATTATCTGGGTTTTCCTCAATTTTTTGTTTTGTTTTTGCTTTTTGCTTTTTGCCTTTTTCCCCCAGCATTTTTATGAACAGAAAGATCTTTAGATTATTTTTCTTACAGAGAATTATGACTTTCCCAGTCATAGATTTTCTATGTATCAAATATAGCTGTTTTGTTCCCTGAGCCACAGATTAGTCCCTGGTACTTATTTATTATTTTTGTAATATTCATGAAAAATTAATATAATTACTAATAGTTAATGGATACAGACAAAATAAGAAGTGAATGGACTTATTGCTCTTTTCATTTTGAATTTTAAAGTGAGCAGTTCAAGAAGTGGATTACATACCACATGTATCTGCATCTCAACAGATTTTCCATTTTTTTAGTTTCATGCAAGTAGTTAGGTAGTTAGATACATATTAATAACAGCAGTATCTATTTTAATTTTAACCATTAGCAATTATTTTTTATTAATTTTTAAATGTTTATTTAATTTTGAGAGAGAGAGACAGAGTGTGAGCAGTGGAGGGGCACAGAGAGAGAGAGAAAAGGAGACATCGAACCCAAAGCAGGCTCCAGGACCTGAGCTGTCAGCACAGAGCCTGACTCAGGGCTTGAACTCACAAGATGTGAGATCATGACCTGAGTTGAAGTCAGATGCTTAACCGACTGAGCCACCCAGATGCCTCAGCAATTATTTCTGATATGTGTTCACCCATTCCAGAAAATAACTGAGCTTTATTAGTATATATGGAAAAAGTTACCTACTTGCATGTAATAATACACAAATACTTGAAAAATGAAAGAATTTATAGCAAATTTCCATGGATCATATAAAAATTTTTAAATTTAAGACAATTATGTGCTTTAGCTAAGCTAAATGTTCCTAGTTCATATTTTTATGTGATATATAAACACATTTTAAATTCACACTATGTATATTGTCTTATTTTAGAAATATTCAATCTTTGAAATAAATGAGGAAGATATATGAAATTAATGGTGATTAAAATAATAAGTAATCTTACCAAATTTATTTCCTTAAAACAATTTTGTTGATTGTCAAACTCTCTTTATTAATATAATAAAAGCTTAGTCCGGGCTTACTGGTAAGTTGAGGAGAATGAACTTTAACCTAAATCTTTTCAGAGAATGATAATTTTAACGGATGATTTAAACTATCAGGTATGTTTGGCAAAATCGTTCTTGCAACATTGTGGGTATTTGCTTCTTTCGATGTGTGTTGAGGGGGCAGTATGAAGCACACCTTATAAATAAAGACCATAATAATAGTTCATGTTTGGAATAATAAAAGCTGGATTAAACAAAGATAGAATGGAAAGGAAATAATTGCTTAGATTAGTGTAATATTAGAATCAGAGGAAACTGGTGGTTGTGTGGATGTAGAGGTAAATTAAGAGGAAGTATCCTGAGTGGATTGTCACACTGAAAAAGAAATCACAAAATAACACCATAGATGGTGAGAGATGACATATCACTTTTCTTGATTGAGCTGATATCTTTATGGATCTGGAGCACAAAAGTGTCTGAGCCAAACATTTGATTTCAAAATTCATTACAACATATGTGGCAGTTGAAGTCATAAGAAAGTTTAGCATGAAGATAAAACCATCTTAAGAACAAATTTAAAAGTCCTGAGAGAGTAACAGTTGTAATTTGAACAGAGAAGATGCAAAAATGATAGACAGATGGAAAGATAGATAGTGATAGAGATAGAGAAATGATATAAATATATAGATAGGGATAGAGACAGAGAGAGATAGAGATAGATGATAGGATGGACATAATGATAAGGAAAACTAGGGAAAAGTAGTTTCACAGGTGTTATGTGAAAGTTGCATTTACTGTTCAGAATAGTAACAGATTCCTAATAAATATGAGGCTGCTCCTGAAATTTGTTGTGAAATCATATGGAAATGATCACCATTGAAATTGTGCATCTGTAAAGAAATACTTTCACAAATAGCAACTATTAAGAAATTTCTGGGCCACCTGGGTGGCTCAGTCAGTTGAGCGTCTGACTCTTGATTTTGGCTCTGGTCATGTGATCAAGCCCTGTGCTGCACTCTGTGCTGAGCATGGAGCCTACTTAAGATTCACTCTCTCTCCCTCTTCCCTTCTCCCTGGCTGTCTCTCTTTCAAACTGAAAGAAAGAAGAATGAAAGAAAGAAAAGGAAGGAAGGAAGGAAGGAAGGAAGGAAGGAAGGAAGGAAGAAAGAAAGAAAGAAAGAAAGAAAGAAAGAAAGAAAGAAAGAGGAAAGAAAGAAATTGCTGAACAGATTTGTCATTGGGAACCATCAACAAAGGGACCATTATCAAAAGCACGAGATAAAATATTGAGCTAAGAGACCATTCTACTCTCATCTTCTCCCATTACTGTAAGAATGCTAAAAATATCTATTTTTAAATTCCTGTAGAGGGAGATTAGAATGTGGTTTTTTTTCCCACTAAAATTCCTAGTAGGCATACAGATTGCACAGTATCCTGTGGACTTCAAATAAAGTTATGTTTATTTTCATATACATATGTTTAGATAGCTAGAAAGATAAATATAGATGTTTCAGATACAGGTATAGATTGATCTCATGGAATAATATAAATAAAATTTTTCATAGACAAATATATACAGAAGAGAGACAAACTAGAGCCCAAATTAATGGGAAATGTGTCATATTTTCCATATTTTAAGTTGTAAGGCTTGTTTTTAGCAGTCAACCCCTGCCAACTCCCGGCAGTGTTTACTATGTATGATCAGTACATTTGCCCAAATTACCATGACTTTGTTCTCATCAAGTTTCAGAAAAAATAAAGAATAAGAGGGAAGAAAGTGTATTGACCTTTGGAGTAGTTAGAAGACTTGTAAAGATGTAATTTTCTTCTCTTTGTAAAGGAGGGGCTCTTCTCCTTCCCACAGCCAAATGATAGAAATCCCAGACCATTAACTGTAAAACAGCAAAGGTTGATCCTGTGAATACAGTGTGTGTACAGTAACCTTGCTCTCCAGCATGTACACAACCCTGTGCACAGAAAAAGCTGTAGAGACTGCGGCAGTTATACACATTCCATTTCCACATTTTGAGTTACTCATGATATGAAAGCTCAGCAAGGAAAGTAGCTGGGCCTGGACCACCTTGGTGACATTCTCAAAGAGGCATTCACCAGGTTAAGGTATCTTAAATACCATTGTATGTGAGGTGTACCTCACATAACGAGAGCTGGAGAGGAAAGAGAAGAGAAACAAACAGTTTAGATAGAGCTCCATTTTCCCTATCAGTGAAAGTGGGAGGGGCCTCCATAGACTTCAGAAGAATCCATTCAGTACCCTATCATGAAAGCCACCAGAAGGCTCATCAATCCGATGTAGACAGGCAATATAACTGGCAACTGGAGGTCACTACAGGAGATACTCCTCTTCTAACTCTTTCTTGCCCCAAAACCAGAGTGGGAAGACATGGAAAGAGACAGAGGAAAGTCAGTGAAGTATTCTCCTCTACTTAAGTATTCTCCTCTACTTAAGACCACTGAAATACAAGCAAATGAACTAAACTTTGAATAGAGGTGGACAGTGAGATTTTAATACAAAAAAGCTGCATTTTTTAAATTATGGAATAAGTCTGTTCTATTAAGATTAACTGCCAACTTATGAAACAAGGCTCATTTGTCATCAAATGGGAGAATAAAAAAAGATTCTTATATAGCACAATAAGGAGATCTGCATTAGAAAAATAAAACAGGTCAATAGTTATGCCTCCATGTTTGGAGATTCCCCAAGTTAATACTGATTTTTGTAAACTCCAGTACATTTTTATCACTAACTTAGAGTATAATTTAGTGGTATTTATTCTTATAAGAATAAGTTAGACCTGATTATATTTCGTTATTTTTACCTTAATCTTATATTTATACCTTATACACTTTATATGTATATATATACACACACACATAAAATCTTATATATATAATATATATATAATAATCTTACATATATATATATAAAATCTTATATATCTAAATAGCCAATTTAAAACAAAAGAAGGACTTTAATTAAATGAATCAATTTTTTTTTTATTTTGGAGGGATTATTTCACATTGAATATAACTTCCTTTTAATTAATGTGGTTATAACTCTACGATTTAGTGCTTAAAAATGTTTTCAGTTAGCACAGGGGTAATCTGAATTAATGAGATAATTATACAAGATCTTTACTTCATTTTCTCTGTGTAATGGTGGACACTAGTAATGTTTTTCTGTCTCAAACATTTATCACATCAATAACATGCCTTTAGGACTATTGATCAACTTATTGCTTTTTGCTTCTAAAATATAGAACTAAAGCCATCTGATTCAAGGGTCTACTAATAAACATGTAACCAAAATAAAATACCAATTATATTCAAAGAGGTTCCAAAATTATTTTCAAAAACAAATTGCTTAGGAAAGTGTAATATATCACATTTTAAAATATTTTCCTCAACTTCTTAAAACTAGATACAATATTTAAATGTTGAATTTTAAGCATAAAGGTTTTAGTCAATCACTGATTTGTCTTAAAAAAAAAAAAAAACCTGATAGGGACACTTGGGTGGCTTAGTCGGTTAAGCATTCAGCCCTTGGTTTCAGCTCAGGTCATGATCTCAGGGTTCATGGGTTCAACCCCATCTCAGGCTCCACAATGGCAGTGTGGAGGCTTGGGATTCTCTCTCTCTCCCTCTCTCTGTCCCTCAACTCACAAGCTTACTCTCAAAATATGTAAATAAACTAAGAAAAGGAACAAAAAAGCAAAAACTGACAGTGTTTCAATAACAAAGGAATCTATTTGTGTTTAACGGTATTTAAAAATCTAATTATTCATGTATGGATTTTTAGAAATATAAATATCTACCTATGCATGTCTGTATCTGTCTATCTCTTTGTCCATCTCTCTCATCTGTCTAGTTCCCCTGTTCTCTCCTATAATGTCAGGATCTAATCAAAGAAAATTAAGACAACATCATTACTTTTACATGGTTATTCCAGTCACATTATAGCACTTTATTTGGTCAGCCTCGTCACCCATTATTTTGTCAATATGATTTTAGCAAGAAGTTATTAATAAACTCATATGAAAACCAATCATTGTTTTGTGTGTTTTAGCAATTTAACCACTTTCTCTGTCCAGAAAAATAATGTTTTACATTTACAGTTTTGTAACTGTAGTAAATTATAAGATGCTAAATATATTGAGTTGCTAATATGTCTTGAGCACTACACTAAGTATATTATATAAATAATGCTATTTAACCTGAACATGCACAGTTACCGTTATAATCCTCCTTTTACAGACAAGGAAAATGAAGTACTGATGATTTAAGAAATACACCTAAAATGCATAGATGGAAGCAGCAAAACCTTGATTTAAACCTACATTTTCTCTATGAAGACCTTGAATTTCTACCTTTTAAATTACACTTCAAGTTGCTTAACATATTTGAGTCTCAGTTTTCTCATCTGGAAAGTAAGGCATGTATTCCTTTATTCAGTTAGTTATTTGATTAGCGTTCATTTTTGCTAGACTACACTTGGACATGCGCACAACTATTACACAGAAATCAAACAGACTATGTGTCTGCCTGTAAGGGTGTGACTTTCTGTAAGAAGAGTCATAGAATGAACATAGAAATAAATTACCAGATCATGTCATGTGGTGATAAGGGCTTTGATGAGAATTAAATCAGGATAAGGAAGAGAGAAGATATTGCAGTGGGAGTACTAGTTCATATAACATGAGGAAAAAAACACTTTGCTAAGAAGATATTTAACAGTAAGTCTGTTCTAGTAGCAAAGAAAAACAAATTGATTTAGGAAGATGTTCTAGGAACAAGATGTTCGTCACTGTGGCCAAAGAAAAGTGAGCAAGGGGGGAAACGGTAGAAGACTATTCCAGAGCAATGCCAGAGACTAATGTACAGCCATGGAAGACATCATTATCAATTAATGTCCAGGAGACTGAAACTCCACAGTAATTTGAGTATGAGAAGTTTAAAGACTTGTCACCTATTGCAGGAAATTATCTACTGAAGGGTAAAGAGAACACTAAAAATGTAAGAATAGCAAATATAGGGCATATCTACTGCTCCTTCTAAGGCTTCAGGCAAGGACTCAAGGAAAGAATAAATCTGGAAGAACCTCTACCCACCAGAGCTGAGACAGGGACCTCCTTAGAGAGGATGTGATTGTGACCTACTAGATACCAGAGAGTTTTGCTGATGCACTATGCTGGTAAGGCTCTTTGGAAAGCTGCTGCCTGGGGGGCTGCAGGAAGCTGTTCCCGGAGATCTGATGTACAGTGCTGGTCCTGTGCTCCAAAGGTGTGAGCCAAGAGGAGCACAGAGAACTAGGGAGAAGAGTCTCACCCTTTTCCAACATCCCACCACAGGCTTTACAGATGACTTTTATCAAGATGCCATAGACAAAACAAAACAAAAACCTTCCATGATCACCAGCAGGGTAAAGAGGGCTAGGTGTGGAGCTGATTGACACCATTGTAAAAAATCTGGGTTTGGGGGCACCAGGGTGGCTCAGTCAGTTAAGCATCCAACCTCGGCTCAGGTCATAATCTCGTGGATCATGAGTTTGAGCCCCGCATCAGTCTCTGTGCTGACAGCTCAGAGCCTGGAGCCTGCTTCAGATTGTGTGTCTCCCTCTCTGTCTGCCCTTCTCCTGTTCACATTTGGTCTCTCTGTCTCTCAAAAATAAATGAACGTTTAAAAAAACTAAAGAAAAATCTGGGTTTCGTTGCCCTCATTTAAAGGGTGATGGAGGGGTGCCTGGCTGGCTCAGTTGGTACATGTGACTTTTGATCTCAGAGTTTACTTAAAAAAATAATGGAAAATATGTCAGTAGTTTTAGTCTGAAAATGTTTTAATTTTATCTTTATTTTTAAAGATAGTTTTGTTGTGTAGAGAATTGTTGGTTAGTCTTTTTTTTTTTTTTTTTTTTTTTTTTTTTTTTTTTTTGCGTTGCAGTGAAGCTCTATTTAAACTTCTGCTTTCATTGTTCTGGCTTTCTTTGTTTTTTCTTTTTTCTTTTTTCTTTTTTGTTTTATTTGTTTTGTTTTTCTTTAGTTTCATTGCTGAGAAATTGTCTGCCTTCCTGATACTTTTGGTTAATGTATTTCATTAATTTTGGAAAATCGTTAGCAATTAGCTTTTAAATATTTTTCTATACCATTCTTATTTTCATCTCTTCTCTTCAATACATATGATGTTCATAAATATCCTCAAAGACTCAAACACTTGTACGTACTACATCTTTCTCTATATATGTATCTTTATAAATTTGTATCTAAATCTGTATGTAATATTTGTCTGCATACTTTTTCTAGGTTTTTTAATGACGTTACTTGTAATTCATTGCTTCTTTACTTAAGCTATGTATAATTCGCTCTTAAACCAATCTACTGAGCTATTTTTCCTTCTTCACATTTTTCGTCTTTAAATTTCTGTGTGATTTTACTGCAGTTATTTTTTGTTGAAGTTTCCAGGCTAATTTCTTCTCCTCCAACATAGTATTTATAGTTTCTTTGGCATCTTTTTGAATTTTTTTTTTATTTTGTGTCTGTTGTTGTTTTTTTTTTTTCTCACTGTGTATTTTGGCTTCATCCATCCATATTTCTTTGTGTGCATTTGCAAAATATGGTATGTGAACACTGTTTTTGACTGTTACTTATTTTTGAGAGAGAGCACGCAAGTGAGACAGAGGCAGAGAGAGGGGGACAGAGGATCTGAAGTGAAGTGGGCTCTGCACTGACAGCAGCTGGATGTGGGACTCGAACTCACAAACTGCGAGATCATAACCTGAGCTGAAGTCAGAGGCTCAACGGACTGAGCCACCCAAAGTGCCCCTGTTTCTGACTGTCCACAGGCTTGAAAATGATGTTTTCTTCCTCAAATGATTATCATTTGCTTATGCAAGGAGGATAAGGGCACTCAAACTTTTGAATTACTTTAATATAAACACAAAGTTTCGGATTCTCTGAGCCACTTGAGTGAATAGCAACCAGGCCGTATGCAGTAAATTGGTTTAATTTAGATTTCTTTAGACTCCTTTAGTATACTAACAACCTTTAGTGTCCTGATCCAAACTGGCTTCTCAAACCCTGTGGACCCTCGCCTCCAACTTTTGCTCATTAACCCTTCAAGAGTAACAGGTAGGAAGGAAATAGTGGCACCATTAGAAATAACATGGTTCCAGGGCAGAAGCAGCCCTCATCTCCTTAGTTTCCTTTTCTCTCCTAGACTCTAACCTGCCAACTCTTGACTGTTTATTTACTTACATGTGAAATGCAGTTTGGGTTATTCTAAAATATCTGGTCTGCAATGATCAGAAGCGTAAGTCTGACATTTATTCACCACAAAAAAAAAAAAAAATTGAAATTTCTTCTCATCTGTAAACTCTTTGGACATTGACCTCTGTTATGAATTTGGAAGACTGACACTTGTGAAGTAGAGCACAGAGTGCCAGCTGGTGAGCCGCATTCAACAACAGACCACAAAAGAAATGGGAACTGAGATATTTATTACTCATAGATCCTGCAAGAAGTGCCCAGCATGTTTCAAAGGGCCATACTGGGAGGCTAAGGCAGAGTGCAGACAGAGGCAGGGTCATGGGCATATGTATGCCTCTATAAGGATCTGTGAGTGGAGTGCCATGGGGATCCTGGGCTAAAGCTGGATTGGTCAATTCAGACCAAAGGAGTTGGATTTTGGTGAGCCGCACAGGAATCTTATCCAAGGAGCACATAAGGGGAAGAAGCTAGGAGGCAAGGGATACTGTTGATGCCAAGAGTTGTTAGAGAAATCTATCAGGAACTTGCATTTCCTTGTGACTCTGTGGGCTGCTATCTGGGGAAGGAATTTCTATGAAGGGCTGGTGTAGCTGAAGGTCATTGCAGATTGCTTGGCCAAACAGAATGCAAGTTGACACAGCAACATCGTGGAGTAGCTTAACTAAATTCTTGACAGCCTCAAAAAACCATCTTTTAAAAATGTACTTGATTATGTCTGACAATAGTGAACTTGAACAAATAAACATTGTATTTGTTTCTTTGTGTCATTTTTCAAACTTTTATCTGCTAGGTGAAAGGAAGTAAAAGTATTTGAAACTGCCAATACAAAGTAGTGTATAATAAGCAGCTATGTGGTAAAAAAGAAATGGTGATATTTGTTAATATAATATTTGCAGCATGTAATTTGAATGCATTGTATGCAGATATTTCTCGACCTACCATAAGGTTACATCCTGATAAACCCATTGTAAGTCGCAAATACATTTAATATACCTAACCTACCGAACATCATAGCTTAGCCTAGCCTACCTGAAACGTGCTAACACTTACATTAGACTACAGTTAGACAAAATCATCAAACAACAAGTGGTTTATAATAACGTGTAGTTTGTCAAATATAGCAATGAAAGTGAGAACCAGGATGCTTGTATGGGTACAGAATGATTGTTGACCCTTGTGATCCTATGGCCGGCTGGTAGCTGTAGCTGGCACTGCCCAAAATCACGAGAAAGGACTTTACCGCATAAATCTAGACCAGGCAAAGTTCAAACTTCAATATTTCAAGTGCAGTTTCTACCGAATGTGTTTAACTGTCACACTATTTAATATCAAAAACTCTTAAGTCAAACCATCGTGAGTCAGGGACAACATGTACTACAAGGAAAATATGTTTGCATTTATAAACATGAAGTTTGGGATTTGTTTTCCTTCAAAGAATGGAATTATGTTAAAAATATAAGGTAAAGGGCTCTGATAGTTATAACTGCTTCTATCTTTAGGAATTATTAAATGTGGTTTGTAGGCATTTCATGTCTTAGAAACATAGCTCAGGATGTGTTGTTATTTTCTTTCCAATTCAAACCCAGGAAGAAAGAGTAACTAGTCTAGATCTAGCATGGTACTCTCACTTTATCAGAAGAATACTTGAAAAAGTGATCATGGTGCAGAGACTGACATAGACATTCACTTAATTTGATTATTTATTATACACATGTTGAGTTCCTACCATGTACTCAGGTACATGAGCCCAGGCATGGAACTGAGGACACACATGATATTTCATTAAGATAAAAAGATAATGATTATGATGGCAACTCCAGTAACAAAGTTCTCTATTGACCTTAAGAAGTCAAGACATGCTTTAAAGGTCATATGAAGATTTGAACTATGGTGACTGAACTAGAGATAATAGCATGTGACCAATTGTAAAACATAGATAAAAGAAAAAAGACAATGAAGAGATTTTTCAGATAGTAAAAAGGACCAAAATATCTCAAAAGTATCTCTTATGGGGCGCCTGGGTGGCGCAGTCGGTTAAGCGTCCGACTTCAGCCAGGTCACGATCTCGCGGTCCGTGAGTTCGAGCCCCGCGTCAGGCTCTGGGCTGATGGCTCGGAGCCTGGAGCCTCTTTCCGATTCTGTGTCTCCCTCTCTCTCTGCCCCTCCCCCGTTCATGCTCTGTCTCTCTCTGTCCCAAAAATTAAAAAAAAAAAAAAATTAAAAAAAAAAAAAAAGTATCTCTTATGATCCCATGATATTTGGCATCAGGAATCCACGGTGAGGTAGAAGAATCAAGAAGAACTGGTAAACAAAATTTTAAAAAGTCACAGGGGCACCTGGGTGGCTCAGTCAGTTAAGCGACTTTGACTCAGGTCATGATCTCAAGCTTCATGAGTTTGAACCCTGTATTGGGCTCTGTGTTGACAGCTCTGAGCCTGGAGCCTGATTCGGATTCTGTGTCTCCCTCTCTCTCTGTCCCTCCCCACTCACATTCTGTCTGTCTGTCTCTCTCTCAAAAATAAATAAACATTAAAAAAAAATTTTTAAGTCATGGGCAGGGATGACTGGATGGCTCGGTTGTGTAAGCATCCAGCTCTTGATTTCAGCTCAAGTCATGATCTCATGGTCATGATCTCACGGTCATGAGGTAGAGCCCCACACTGGGGCTCCATGCTAGGCATAGAGTCTACTTAAGATTCTCTCTTTATCTGTCTCTGCCCCTCCGCTGCTCACATGCACATGCACTCTCTCTTTTTCAAAATAAAAAAATACCATGGGCATATGATGCTCAATACTCTGAGTAGGCAGGTTGTCCTGCCTCTGTCATGAAACAGACTTGTTATTTGGTCAAAGACACATACCGTTTTGGGTCTGAGAGAATAGCATAGCATCACCTTTTTTATGAAAGATTTGCACAGTATTTGCTCCGTCAAAGATGTCAAAAATTTCAAATTCTTACGTCAACAGCATCGTTTTTCATTTTTTTTAGTTGAATAAAATAGAAAGCAAATTTTGAAATCATGCTTCCATTATACTGCTGACTTATGGAGTAGCTGAGGTAGTAATACGTGATTTTATAACTCCAAACAAGAAATACTTATTAGAGCAGTAGATTTTCTGAAATATTATTAGCTGTCAAAAGAACTATCACACTCTGGGAGGTTTCTGTGGATTTGTCCAGAAATGGAGAAAAGGATGAAATTTCACGGGCTCCCAATGAAAGGGAGTCAGAATTAACTGACTATTTGTTAGTGATCAGTTCTGGGCTTGACAGTTTCTTTAAAAAGACCACACACACCTATGCCTGCAAAACACAGCAGCAAGAACAACACACACACACACTCACACACACTAATATAACATTTATGTACCTGTTGTTATCACTGAACTAATTTGACAGAACTTTGAAAATAGTTTCCTGTAATAATTCAGGTTTTATCTATGACAAATCAACTTATAACAATAATTTCATTACTTATACATTTTAGAAGTTATATTTTAATTGAAAAAAACAGTAAAACTGAAGATTTGTCTTCATAATGACAAAGCAGTTACTTGGGAAGTACTGTGGTAGTCATGCAATCAACTATTTGCCCTAAGAATATTGTGCAGATACATATGTAATTTCTAATGAAATTAATAAATATAATAGTTTACATCATGTAGTTACAGTTTTGTTTGATTTTTTAAAAAATTCAGTCAAAGCTGTCAATCCTAAAACATCAGACTCCAGTGACTGGCCAATCCCAGTTTTGTTTTTTTTTTTTTGTTTTTAAATTTTTTTTTAACGTTTATTTATTTTTGAGACAGGGAGAGACAGAGCATGAATGGGAGAGGGTGAGAGAGAGGGAGACACAGAATCTGAAACAGGCTCCGGGCTCTGAGCTGTCAGCTCAGAGCCTGATGCGGGGCTTGAACTCACGGACCGCGAGATCGTGACCCGAGCCGAAGTCGGCCGCTTAACCGACTGAGCCACCCAGGCGCCCCCCACTCCAGTTTTGAATTCAATGGTTTAGAAACATTTTTAAGTAAAATATTTATGATTCCATGGCACTTCTCTATTTTTTTCATAATGATGAAAGCAGTAAAGCATTCTACCTCTGCCGATTCTTAAGGACTGTTCTTTATATCATATGCTATTTATGTTAGTTTGCAAAAGCAAGTACTGTACACTGATATTTTAAATGGCGTTATCTCATCTTAAGAAATCATATCTCTTCCATGCATCTTAATCCCCTGATCAATGGTTAGAAAACTTGAATGTGAGTAAGTATCTCTAGGATACTCTGAGAGAGTCATATTTAATTGGCTGGGCCAAAAGCTTTTGAATTTTATCTAGAATCCTTAGAGATCAATATACGAGCAATCTCTCAGTATGAAAGCAGCTTTAAATTTTGGTCAGAATTTCAGTATTAGAAGCTTTTCATCTTTAACTGTTACCTAAACAATTGCTTTCTTACTCCTGAATATTTTCTCTCTCCAGCATGGTTCAGAATTTCCTGAACCGTGATTGTGCTCATTTTTCTAAGTTTCTTTTTTCTCAGGAATAAAAATAAAAAAGAGGAATGCCTGGGTAGCTCAGTTGGTTGAGCGTCCAACTCTTGATTTCAGCTCAGGTCATGATCCCGGGGTCATGGGATCAAGTCCCACGTTGGGCTCTGTGCTGAACATGGAGCCTGCTTAAGATTTGCTCTCCTTCTTTCTCTCTCCCCTGCTTGGGCGCTCTCTCTAAAAATAAAGTAAATCTTAAAAAAAAAAAGAAAAAGAAAAATGGTAGGAGAAAAGTTTTATTTAACAAAATAAGGCAGTATAATCACAAATAGGTTTTGAACTTAATTCTACAGTACATGATTTGCATCAAATCTCTTTGTAGTAACAGTAGGCCGTTTCACATACAGGTGGCAGAGCAAGTGTGAGGGCCATTGAACACAGCTAATTTTGCTAATGCATCACAATTACAGAAACACCTGTGCTAAATAACCTTGTCCTATTTCCATGAAAATGAATAGTGTTCAATAACCCTCAAAATATCTCATTTCATGCTGATTCAGATTCTCTCTAACCATTTTCTGTGACAGTACCTCCACAACATAGATGTCTTCGAAAAGCCAAATTCAGTTTGTTTCCATACATTTATTTCAGATACTTCCTCCTTCATTTTCTTTTGGTAAGAAAGCACTTCCTCTTGTAAATATTCTATTGTTTTATGCTGCAGAAGGTAAAAGGATATGATTTGTTTCAAAAAGCCAGTCCAAACATCATTGCTTATATAGGAGGAACATACTGTTAAATTGCACATACAGACTATCAGTCTTGAATCACAACTTCCTGTTCAATGTTCCAAAAGTTACCCATGCCTGATGATGTGTTAAATAATCATAGCTTGTAAATGAGGAGTTAGCAATTAGAGTTTCATTTACCTTTACACCAGAGTGGTGATGTACACTTGTCCTTCTAGAATCTTTATCCACTTCATAGTAAAAACAAGACAAAACCAAAGCAAAACCGCTGATCTCTAAGAGCTTTTTATTTAAAACCAAAACCAATGTGACACAAAACATTAAGAAATTATGTAAAATCCATTAAACTAGGGTGCCACATTAGTATAATATGTATTAAATATGGATAATACATTTAGAGATAGTTTCATGGTGATTAAGTCTAGTAAACATTTGATAATATTTATTTAAGAGCAGTGTTGACAATTATATTTGAGAAGGGCATGATAGTGTTCAACATCAAATTTAAAAGATGAAGTGCATGAAATTATGTGTATGAAATTAAAACAGATGTGAAAAGGTTTGGCAATATGCAGTAAGTGTACTGATTTGTGGGCCTGGCTCACAGGAGCGGTTCAAACATGTTTGTTAACCAGCTATCTGACAGAATGAATGAATGTATGCTATAAGCAAACCTCTTTCAGGGATGAAGGAAATTATATTCTATATGAGTGCATGAAATCCTCATTTTGTTTCCCAAGTGCAAACACTTTTCAATTTGGTAGAGTAAGATATAATTTTTGCTTAATTTCTATATTTATTTTATGTTCTGGTACAAACATTTGCTTTCAAATGCACTATAATTGGCTGTATTCTTGTCATTATGAAATAATAAGGTATAAGTAAATATTCTAAGATTTGAAATTAAGTGTGATACAAAAAAATTGAAAAACTGAATTAGATAAGATAGTATGAAATACATGTACATCCTCAATTTTTAATTAATTATTATTTTAAAAGCATATACAGTAACAGTTGCCATCTATAAATTGGGAATTTATGATGAATTACCTATACATTTTATTACATGTAAATCTTTATGAAGTTCTACGATACCAAAATAAAGAAGCAATATTTAATTTTAACCTGTATTTTACATAAAGGTAAAATGCAACACTTTTAGGATTGTATTTTCTAAAAATTTTCTGACTATAAACATAAAATTATACTAAAAATTAATAATTAAGACAACACAAGGGTTTTTTATTAAGGAAATTAAATTGGTATGAGTTAATTGAACTGAATTAATTAAATTATAGACATATCAGTTTACATCTTTGTGTTATTTATTTATTTATTCATTTATTTATGTGAGAGAGAGAGAACATGAATGGGGGAGAAGCAGAGAGAGAGAGGGAGACACAGAATCCAAAGCAGCCTCCAGCTCTGAGTTGTCAGCACAGAGCCTGATGTGAGACTGGAACTTGTGAACCACAAGATCGTTTCCTGAGGTGAAGTCAGATGCTTGACCGACTGAGCCACCCAGGCATCCCTATCATATCTTTGTTCAAGTACCACTCACTCCCCTACAAAAGAAATGCTATATTTACAATAATGTTTTCAGCCAAAATCTTAAATCTCTGAGGTGTAATTTACTATGTAACTCAAAGACTTTTCCATGAGGCAGAGTTTGGAGTTATGCTGCCTGAGGCTAAAAAAACATCAAAGATTGCTGGAAATCTCCAGAAGCTAGGAGAGAGGCATGTAAGAGATCTTCCCTGAGAGACTCTAGAGGGAAACAATCTTACTGGCACCTTGATTTCAGAGTCTGGCCTCTTGAACTGTGAGAGACTTGAGGCAATAAATTTTTTTATAAAGTAAATTCTGTTCCCAAAAATTCCATGTGGTATTATGTATAATGTAACACACAAATGTCTTCTTTTCCCCTGCATTCACTGACACTTTAAGAATAAAATTGAAAGTTAAAACACAAGCAAAAAACCCATTTCACGTGCCAAACACAAGGATTAGAATTGGGTATTCAGAATCAAACAATGCACACAAGTTTCTTGTTCTTATTAAGCTTACATTCTATGAAATAAACATTTTTTCCCAATGAAAACAGCTGTAATGCTTTTTATTGCTGTTGTTTTGTAATGTTTTAAATATCAAATTGTGTCTAGATGATTATTTAGTTAGTTTATTTGATGAAGAAAAACGAGGGAAGGGGATGCCCAACTGAATACAGTGACTTGATGTTCAGTAAATTATTTAGGATCCATTGCAACTAAATGCAATTATTTGAGTGAAACACAATGCTTTTAGGATTATCTCATTTTCTTATCTATTATAAACAACTTGTTTTCAAAGACCATACCCAGTTAGTTGGACATCAACTAAGTTGAATTTCTAATGAGCCCAAGGAGAGGCCAACTTGTTGCTGTTCATTGAAAGTCTTAGCCTTAGATAATTCTTTGCAAGTGTGATGGGGACATCAGAAAATCCCCTGCTAGGTGTGCCTCAGTCGGTGAGAGTCTGACTTTGGTTCAGGTCCTGATCTCAGAGAGCCTGCGTCAGGCTCTGTGCTGACAGCTCAGAGGCTGGAGCCTGTTTCAGATTCTGTGTTTCCCTCTCTCTCTGGCCCCCACCCCACTTGCACTCTGTCTCTCTCTCTCAGAAATAAGTAAATATTAAAAAAAAAACCTGCTAAATTTCTACCCTCCCAGGTCAACATAGACACACAGGGCCCCAGACACACACATAGAGAGAGGAAAAGAGTGAATTAAGTTTTTCTGTTAACAGTCTGAAATCAGAAAGTCACAAAATCATTGAGACTGATATGCTAGACATACATAACCACAGGGCTTTACCAATAATCATAGTAGAAAGAATGATGCTATTTATTCAAAAGAGGAATAATGATGACTGACATTTAATTAGTGGAATATACGTTGCTAAGAACAGAATAAATACAAACTCACTAAATACATATCAAATTTAGCTTTATCCTCCATGGAAAACTCTCAGGTAGTGTTCTTGTGCTTACATTTTCAAAATTTAATAAATGAGTCACAGGCTATTCTTCCCCGTTGGTTTAGAAACGTTTGTTTGGAGTATTCGAATTTCAGGTCATGTTATCTCCATTCTTCCCCTAAAGATGTACTTTTCTAGGTGAATTTAGGCATTGACTCAGGAGCACAGCTGGAGGCCTAAATACCAAGTAAGCCCTCTTCTACCAGCTGGGGCATCCAATACACTCAAACCCATCCTTGTTTATACTGCTCGCTTCCTATAGGGGAAGAAATGGCTATTGCAGTTGCTTTGAGTCTAAAGGTTATCTGAGAGGCAGAAATAAAAGTCAATCATATTCAAAACCAGTCAATCGTCCATCAATCAAGTTCATTCAAACCAGCCTTTTACCTTCTTTTTTAAATCTGCTAGAGTCGTATCAGATTGCCTGTGCTTTCCCCAAGCACAATGACACAAACTATTCCATTTCATGTATTCAGTGCAAGAAATTCAGTATAACCTGCTATTGGAAAGATGTCAAAAAATAAGCAAATGTTGACTGAATTTTGTATTTATGTTGCTGATAAAAATAACATGATGGTGCCAGACAGTTGTGCTATCTAACTGCCACTCTTTCTTTTCTCTATCATTATTTTTGAAAAGTCACACTTCAAATGCATCCTTACAATAATGATTCCTCTTGTATGTGCTGTGAAGTATATTTATATAAATGAAACTGAAATTTTAGAGCTTTTCATATGATCTTGAAAAAAAGTAAGGATCATTGCTCATTTATCTTTCTAAACACAATAATTCTAAACTGCTTGATTTTAAGACACTTATCCTTTTTGAATATACACTTCATCAATTTTTGTGAAAAGAGAGCATTAAAATGTCATGCATATGGAATATTATTGCTCAGAGAAAGGATTCTGAAGGCAAAAGAGATGTATCTGAGTAATATCAGGCATGTTTATTTTAGTGAAATTACATAATCATTATATATGCCACTTGACAAACGATATTACCAGTGAAGGTTAATTAGGGCACAAACCCATATAAAGCACTTGTTTACTGTCAATAGCACTGTCAATAGCACACAATATAAACACTTAAAATTAAAATGATTTTCGGGGAGCCTGGGTGGCTCAGTCAGTGAAGTGTCAAACTCTTGACTTCAGCTCAGGTCATGATCTTGCAGTTTGTGAGTTAGGGCCCTGCATTGGGCTCTGTGCTGACAGTATGGAGCTTGCTGGGGATTCTCTCTCCCTTGTTATCTGCCCCTCTTCTGCTCACACACTCGCTCTTACTCTCTCGCTCTTAAAAATTAATAAATACATTTAAGAAATAATAAAATGACGTTTTAAGCATAACATTTTCTTATAAAGTTTGATGGATTTTGTGAATGAAATAAATAATTTAAAAAATTACATATAATTTTCTTTTTAAATGAATTATAACACAAGTTTAAGAGAGAATTTTTAAAGTCTTATGCACATGTTTATGTCCTTAATTAAACTATGTGCTACTGTATTTTTGTTTAATGTCATTTCCAATATTATTTCACATAACATAAATTTAATTTTTCATAAGAAATATAAACATTCATTTTAATGACTTCACAGAGGACTGAGAATGCTCTCTAAGTTTATATTTTACTGAAAACAACAGTTTCCAAGATCTACACAGCATTGTTTTCCACAAGACTGAGTAAAGATAAGTAGGGTTTCCTCATGTAATATGTTTGTAAAACTTTATTAGAGAAAAAAATAACCATGGTAAGAGTAGTTCAGTTGTGAGATTATTAATATTAGGTTTCCTAATCACTTTTCTGAATACATGAACATCCTATTACAATGTGATAAAATTGCTTTTTTGCATTACTTTGTAAGGTGACAAACCCAGGATTCTTGTATGACATGAAATTGATCTGTTGGACAAAATAATTAAACATACTGGGCTAAAGTATGTTTATACTATAAACTCAATCAATCACAAATATTAGAAAAAAGAGTCTAATTTACTTTTTCTTGTCAAAGATTTTCTGCATAGCTATGTGTTTCAATAATAGAAGGATACTGCCAAAGGGGGAAAAAAATCTATGCTTTCAGTATTAATGTTAGACACGTGGGCATTAAGGTGTCAAAGAACTGGGAAAGGTGGAAACAGCTGGGGTCCCTGAGAAAATACCCATTATTAATATATAATACGTTGGAGGGGCGCCTGGGTGGTTCAGTCGGTTAAGTGTGGGACTTTTGATTTTAGCTCAGGTCATTCATGATCTCACGGTTCGTTAGATCGAATCCCACGTCAGGCTCCGTGCTGTCAGCATGGAGCCTGCTTGGGATTCTCTCTTTCTCTCTTTCTCCGTCTCTCTTTCCTTCTCTCTCTCCCCCTCCTACGTGCACATACACACTCTCTCTCAAAATAAATATTTAAAAAAATAATAATACATTGGAACAGAAATATTCAGTTACGTAAGCCAGAAAAGGTATCCCATATAGCATTAGTGAAAGTAATATACCTAAAATAAATAGTATGCAGGTTGGGTTAGAGCTCAGATAAGAATGGATTTACAGAAACTTGAGATCTTCTGTGAAAATTACAAAAACAAAGCTTGACAGTGTTATTTCCAGCTGTACTTTCACACGATGTCTTTCCAAAGGAGTGGCATAGACTTTTTGTTTACGTAGATACATGAAGTTATCGGAGCCCTACATATTCAGTAGCTAACTGGTTGGTAGATAACCACCTCAGTGTCTATTAGGGATCTCAAACAATATTTTTTAAAATCTAACATCCTGATCTCTACCCTGATCTCCCAATATCTGTTTATTTTGTTATTTTCTCAGTAAATGACGTTTACTGTTTATGTCTCTTGGGCCTAAGGCAGATAGATAGATGATAGATAGATAGATAGATAGATAGATAGATAGATAGATAGGAAATATATAGATATAGATGATGTAGATATTGATATAAATGAATATTTTTACCATATCCCACTACCACCAGTGTTCAATATATCTTCCCTAGACCCAGCCTCAAGACCTCCCCCTTACATTGTTATCATCTTCTAATGGATATCCTTACTTTTATTCTTGTCTTAACCTATTCTTTTTTTTTTAATTTTTTGAATATTTATTTTTGAGAGAGACAGAGTGTGAGCAGGGGAGGGACAGAAAGAGAGGGAGACACAGAATCCAAAGCAAGCTCCAGGTTCTGAGTTGTCAGCACAGACCCTGACATGGGGCTCGAACTCATGAACTGCGACATCATGACCTGAGCCGAAGTCAGACACTTAACCTATTAAGCCACCCAGGTACCTGATCTGTCTGTTCTCAAGATGGTAGCCACAGTGACTGTGTACTGAATACTGTATATTTTCTTATTGGTTCTAAATTTAAACACACATAGATGTGTGTGTGTGTATGTAACATATAAATATTACATATGTGTGTGTTTTTATTTTTGTTCAATTATCTGTGTGCTCTATGTAATGCATGAAATCTGTTAAATATTGGTGATTAAAAGATTTGATAATATTAACCTAGCTTTTCTGGAGAAGCCACAGTGTTCCCAACGTACTTGGTATGCAGAACTGGCCCTCTTATACACACTCTCTGGTGTGGTTCCTGGGCCTGGAGATAAATTGATAAATTTCTTAATACCTACAGATACTAATTGTTTCTTAGCCTGTCTTAGGCTAACCTATATATACACACATAATGGGGTGACAGTGAGGTTTACTTTCTCTTGGGGTCATGATAAACCAAACCTGCAGGCCTAGGAAGGCCGTCCCTGCTGGAATCTCCGCCATTGTGCATACAGAGAGCTATGCAGAGTCCATGCTATTTAAATATGAAAGTGAAGGAAATAGTCAGTAGTGATGCTACTTCTTTAAAAATGTTAAGTTTTTCCTCCAAAAGACTATGTTTATCTTCATTGTTTAATGCTAGTGATATGTGTTCATGATCCCTTTGCACAACACATATAAAACCTGTGCAATATATGACTAAAAATATTTCCTTCCAAACACACACATAAATGATTGAATATTTTGTGAGGAATGGCAAAGGTAAAAACTTCACAACTGCTTAAAGATTTCACCGAGGGGGGGAAAAATTTGTTTTTGCACATTAATAACTCAGCCAGATTTGCTATCAAGCTTCAGGGCTATCAACACAGATAGCTTTTTGTTGTTGTTCTATTTACCAATGTTGATACTACTGACAGATGAATTCTGAAAATTTGATTAACTGTGTTCATAATAAATTTATACTTGGTGTGTGCTTGTTTATCTATTAATATTTATGCAACAGTTGGTATTTTTGAGGTAATTTTTAAGATGATCAATCAAAAAGGAATCCCCTGACAAATGAAATGAATTAAATATGACATTCATGCATATTATGAAGCATTCTTAAATTGACCAAGTGTATTATGAAGGTATTTTGACGTGTCAGAGACCAAATTCGTATTCATAAATGATTTCATATGCATTGCCTGTTCACACAAGGTATTTCTGCAACAGTATATATTGTACAGATGAGTAATAGTATGTTTTAACATATCTTTTCTTTTTAAATCAAATTTACTGAGATTTATTTATTTATTTATTTATTTTTTTTAATTTTTTTTTTCAACATTTTTAATTTTTATTTTTGGGACAGAGAGAGACAGAGCATGAACGGGGGAGGGGCAGAGAGAGAGGGAGACACAGAATCAGAAACAGGCTCCAGGCTCCGAGCCATCAGCCCAGAGCCTGACGCGGGGCTCGAACTCACAGACCGCGAGATCGTGACCTGGCTGAAGTCGGACGCTTAACCGACTGCGCCACCCAGGCGCCCCAAATTTACTTAGATTTAAATTATATACAAAAAAAATTGATACTGACTTTTGGGTTAAGCCTCAACATATAAAGAGCTTAGAAGGGGTTACCAAGATTCTCACAACAAAGAGCTCAAGAAAATGAAAATCAATGGTTTCTCTTAGACCCATTAGGTGACTGGGATTTCAGGGCAAATAACCACCATAAAATCTGGAGAGACAGAAATCTAGAAAGTCACAGCTGAATTCTGCTTTTTCTGGACCAGGAGCTCCTTGAGTCATAGTTTGTAGGAACACTCAAATAATAATTTTGATGGGCACCTGGATGGCTCAATTGGTTGAGTGTCTGACTCTTGTTATCTGCTCATGTCATGATCCCAAAATCATGGGATGGAACCCAGAATGGAGCTCCGTGTCAGGCCCCCACGATGAGTGTGGAGCCTTCTTAAGATTCTCTCTCCTTCTGCCCCTCTCCACTGCTCGTGAGTGCTCTCTCTCATTCTAAAATAAAATTAACAATAATAATAATTTTGATAAATTCCTGGACACTGTGTGAACTGGCTTGCAAATTAGAAACTCCTCAGCTGCAGTCTCATGGAATCTACTATAGTTGCATGGAATTTGCCTCTAGGAATCTTAATAGGCTCTCATGATTAAGATTCAAGAATGACCAATTCATGAAGATGAGTTTTTAGATACAGTAACATAATAAGATCCATGAAAGAAAGAATAGGTAATTTTGACTTCATTAAAGTTTAAAACTTCTGCTTTGTAAAAGACTGTGTGAAGAGAATGAAAAAGAGCACAGAATGGGAGATAATATTTGCAAAACACCTAATGAAGGACTTGGATCTAAAATACACAAAAACCTTTAAATGCAACATGAAGGAAACAAGCAACCCAGTGAAAAATAGGCAAAGGCTATGAACAGACACCTTGCCAAAGATGATGCACACGCGGAAAGTAAGAAGAGGAAACTCAACATCATTCATCGCGATGGAAATGCAACCTAATACAGTGATGCTATACCACTACATACCTATTAAAAGGACATTGCTAGGGTGAACGCAAAATGGTGAAACCACCTTGAGGACAGTTTGCAAGTTTCCTACAAAGCTAAACAGAGTGTTACCATACAATCCAGCAATCCTGGTTCTAGTTATTTACTAAACGGATGTGTATAACTGCAGGTAGTTACATATAGACATAATATAGATCAGTGTTTATACATAAATGATACACACATATACCCTCTTGCTCTGACCACCGAGAGAATGTAGGAGCAACTATAATCTGGTAGCAAAAATCATAAGTTGTGCCCATAACATGGATTCTAATACCTTTCTCCAATGAAAGTAACTAGGACTTCTTGGAGAAATAGTTGATTTATAGCATGAGGCAGGAAATACACAAGATGAATTTGAAAGCTCGTATAGTTGCATCAAGTAAGGAAGTGCTCAAAAAATATCATGGAGGCACATTGAAGGGATACATGACAGGCTCCTTCAGAAGAGTCTTCCCAATGAGTTCTAGCCAAAGCTAGAAACATGTTAGCAACAAAGTAAATAAAGCAGTATTAGATAATCCCACATGTAAAATAAATATCCATGATTCTGTACTGATATAAATTATTTAATGAATGAGTAAATGGAGGAAAAACAACCCAATCTTATATGCAGAAAATTCCAAATAATTTTTGTAGATAATCCACTTTCAAGGAGGTGGGACATAATTCTATACTGCTTGAGTGTGAATCCACTTAGGGACTTCCTGCCAAAAAATACTGAATGTCAAGAGGGATAAAAGAGTGAATTTATAGTGGGGAAATCTAACAACTACTACTTCAGCCAGATAATCAATGTTAACATCAACAGTAATGAGTCATATTGCTGCTATGTACCTCCGTATGATGTAATGAAAACACAACTTTACTTCTGTAGTCCTCTTGCCAAGTATTTCCCACGATTCCCAGTCTAGTCATGTGAAAAACATTAGACATATTTCAATTCAGCAACATTTTACCAAATAACTGATCAGTGCTCCTCAAAACTTTCAAGGGCATCAAAAACCTGGAAAGGCTGTGAAACTGTTACAATAATGTAATATTGCACCCCTGGTAGAATCCTGGAATTAAAAAAATAAAAGGGGGGGCATTAGGTAAAAAGGAAGAAACCTTGAATCAGGTAAGGACTTTAGTTAATACTAATGAATTCATATAGGTTCATTAACTGAAACAAATATACCATATTGGTGTAAGATGTTAATAGCAGAAATTAAATGTTGGGTGTATAAGAACTCCCTAGAATATCTCCACAATACTTCTGTTAGTCTAAAACTATTCCAAAATAGTTTATTTTTAACTGTGCAGCAATTTCAGTGTGCAGTTATTGAATTTTGACACATAGATACACTTTTCTCTGTGAAAGCCCTGGTGAGTTATATAATATTTTCATCATAAATTTTGTAAGAATTTTCTCTTATGGCCCCTTGAAGGCATTTCTAGGCAACCTCCAATCTGCTTTCTATCACTATATATTAATTATACCATATTTTGAGTATCTGATAAATGCAATGATACCATACATACTTTTATAGTTTCTCTCCTTTCACATAAAAATATTTTCAAATGCTGTATGAATGTTTTGAGTTTTTTCCTAAGATATATTTCCTTGCATGGATATACCACAATAAGTTTATCTATTCATCTGTTGGTGGGCATTTGTTTTGTTTCTAGTTTTTTTTAACTACTGTGAATGAAGTTGCTAAAATATCTGTGTCAAATTTTTCATGTGGACATATGTTTACATATATATTGGGTAAATGCCTAGGAGTAGAATAGCTAGGCCATATGGTATGTGTATATGTGTGTACACAGCCAAACTGATTTCCAAAATAGTTATAGCCTTTTACATTCCTTTCAGCAATTGCTCCAATATTTACCAACACTTAACATTGTGTCCTTTGTATTTTAGTTATTCTAATGTTTGTGAAAGCCCCCCCTCCATTGACTTTAATTTGCATTTCCCTGGTGAATAAAGAGGCTGAACATCTTTTCATGTGTCTACTTGCCATTCACACATCTTCTTAGTTAAGAGTCTTTTTCTATATTTTACCCGTTACCAGGTTCTTTTTCTTCTCAGTTACTGAGTCATAAACCTCCTTTATGAGCTCTGAATACAAATTTAATGTCAAATTTCTATTTTGAATATTCCTCCCAGTCAGTGGTTTGCCTTCTAAATTTATCAAACTTATCTTTCAAAGGAGGAAGTTGTTTGTTTTTGATAGTCTCATTTATATATATTTTTTCTTTTAGGGTTTATACTCACCATGTTCTAAGAAATCTTTGCCTATTCAAGTTCCAGATCCCCCCATATGTTTTATTCTTGTAAGTTTTTTTAAATGTTGTAATTAGGTTTTACACTTCAGATCTATTATCTATTTTAGGTTAATTTTGTAAATGATGTGAGAGGTATGGGCTGAGGATATATATATCTATATATCTATATCTATATCTATATCTATATCTATATCTATATCTATATCTATATCTATATCTATCTATATCTATCTATAATCTATATCTATCATCTATATTATTGGGATTGTTTTTTCCAAATGCATGTACTAGTAACATTTTTTAAAAAAATAATGTTTTCCTCATTTGGGGTGCCTGGGTGACTCAGTTGAGCGTCTGACTCGATTTTGGCTCAGGTCACGATCCCCGGGTCATGGGATGGATCTCCACGTGGGGCCCTGTGGGGCCCAATGTTGGGTGTGGAACCTGCTTAAGATTCTCTCTCTCTCTCTCTCTCTCTCTCTCTCTCTCTCTCTCTCTCTCTCTCTCTTTCTCTCTCACTGTCTGCCCCCTCCACTGCTTGTGTTCTCTCTCTAAAATTTAAAAAAATCAAAAAAATACTTTCCTCATGGAATTAATTTGACAGTTTTTGGGAAATCATCCAACCATATATTTCTCACTATCTCTGTAGTTTCTAACCCATTCTATTTTCTGAATGTCTATCTTTATGCTAACAGCACACTTTGATTATTATAGATTAGTCTTAGTTCTAAAAATTAAGTGGTTTAAGTCCTCCAGCTTATTCTCATTTTTCAAAGTTGCTTAGATGATTATAGATGCTTTGCATCTATGCTTTGTATTTTAGATTCAATACACGCATTTCCATAAAAACATTACACAGGAATTTTGATTAAGATTGTGTTGAATTTACAGATCAGTTTGAGAAAAGTGCAACATTTAAACATTGAGCTAATAAATCCATGAACAGAATACGTCTTTCCATTAGTTATTTTCTCTCAATGGCATGTCTTAGAATTTGTTAATCTTTATGTTTAAACACATTTATTATATTTTAAGTTATATATTCTTAAAATATCCTTTTCAAATATTTGTTGCTACTACATTGAGATAGAAATTAGCATGGCATACTGATTTTTACTGCAGGATTTCACTTAATTACCTTATTCTTGATTATAGAGAAAAACATTCCATTAAAATATTTTAACATTAAAAATGATATTAAATGTATGTGTGTGCATGCATGTGTATCCATTGTCAGGTTGCAGAACATCATGGTTTAATACATTGCATTTTGCCATTCATGTTTTCTACTCCCTCTGAAAGGAGCATACTTATCTTTCTTCCTTCTTTATTCTATCATGCTGAATTGCATTGATATTTTCCTTCTCTTTGTGTTGCTTTTCCTGAAATATAATTTATGTTCAGTAAATGTATCCCTCTCAGTGTGAAGTTCTATTATTTTTGATGAATGGTTTTAGTCCTGTAACCACCACTATAATCAAAAAGAGTACAATTACATCACCTGAAATGTTCTTTCATACATTTTAGTTAATATCTGTCCCAACCCCCAGGTTCTGGAAAACACTATTACATTACTGTTACTATTTTTTTTCAGTGATATTTCTAATTGGAAGCATATAGTATGTAACAATTTGAGACTAACATCTTTAACTTAGCATAATGCAGTAATGATTCATCTATGTTGCTGTGTATAGTGGTAGGTTTTTCTTTTCTTTTTTTTCTTCCTTCTTATTGCTATATAGTATTCCCATGGGTAGATATGCAGGAAGTTGTTTATTTATCAGTTGAAGGAATTATGAATTATGTCCACTTTTCCTGCACTTATTATTGAAAACTTTGTAAATATTTGCATAGGTTTTTATTTTATTTTATTTTTTATGAACTTACTTTTCAGTTCTCTTGGGCATATGCCTACCTTTCTAATTGTTCCTAAGTTGTGTGCTAAGTGTTTTCTAACTTTTCAAGAAACTGCCAAACTGTTTTCCAAAGTCTGTATTATTTTTAATTCTAGTCAGCATTGTTTGAAAGTTCCAGATGGTCTGAATCTTTGTCAGCACACGGTATTGTCAGGGTTTTCACAATTTGTTTGTTTGCTTGTTCTGTAACCTTGTCTAGTAGGTATTCAGTGGTCTCTCATTGTGGTTTTAACTTCTATTCCCATAATTACTTCTGATGTTGAGCATTTTTACATGTGCATGTTGGCTGTGTAGGTTCCATTTTGATTAAATGTCTATTTGAAACTTTTTTTCATATTTTATATACAAGTTTTACCAGATATATTTTATAAATATGTTTTTCTATTTGTTCATGTACTTCTTTTTCTTGAAGTATCTTTTGAAGGGCAGAAGTTGTAATTTTAATAAATTCTGAGTTATTACATTTTACTTGTATGGATTGTCATTTTGTGTCATTTCTAGGAAATTTTTGCCTAATTCAAGCTTATAAGATTTTCTGCTTTGATTTCTTCTATAATATTCTTAAATATTTACATTTAAGTTCTGTGATCCATCATGGAGCAAATTTTTGCATACGGTGTAAAATTATTTGGTTTTGTTTTCTGTTTTTTTTTTTCCTTTGGCAGATACGTATCCAATTCTTCTAGCATAGTGGTTGAAGAAACTATCCATTCTCAACTGTATTAGCTTTATAAATTTGTCAAAAGTCATTCAACTAAAACTTTTTATTCTGTCTCTAGCCACATCCCAGATTAAGGTTTGGATAAATAGAATCCTTATTTCAGTTGGAAGAGCTACAAAGTTACAAAGAAAAATGGTATACTTGCAGAAATGAAAGGAAATTGTGGCCATTTGGTGCCATATAGGTACATATATATGGCATGGTTTTATACACACACACACACACGGGTATGTGTATATATACATTTATATGACCATGCATGCAAATCTCCATGTTATATACATTGTGTGTATGCTTACACTGATGCTATATTGTGTTTGCTTGATTTCTTCAAATGAATGCCTTGACTACCAAATTGTTGAAACTTAAACATCTTTTCCCAAGACCTATGCCACTTTCTATACATGGACTTTGCATTAGTTACTTTGTAAATTAATTTAAAGATTAAATTTATTAAAATGTAACATCGTTCCAAATCCCAAATTACATTTTTCTCTAATGGCAGTACTGTGTTTTTATTAGATTAATCAACAATCTAAACTCAGGAAGATGTAAAGTTTTGTAAGGCAGTTAATATAGTGAAACTTAAATTTTTATTTTATTTTTATATTTATTTATTTATTTATTTATTTATTTATTTATTTATTAAGATTTACATCCAAATTAGTTAGCATATAGTGAAATAATGATTTCAGGAGTAGATTCCTTAATGCCCCTTACCCATTTAGCCCATCCCCCCTCCCACAATCCCTCCAGTGACCCTCAGTTTTTTCTCCATATTTAGGAGTCTCTTCTGTTTTGTCTCCCTCCCTGTTTTTATATATATTTTTGTTTCCCTTCACTTATGTTCATCTGTTTTGTCTCTTAAAGTCCTCATATGAGTGAAGTCATATGATTTTTGTCTTTCTCTGACTGACTAATTTCACTTAGCATAATACCCTCCAGGTCCATCCACGTAGTTGCAAATGTCAAGATTTCATTCTTTTTGATTGCCAAGTAATACTCCATTGTGTATATATACCACATCTTCTTTATCCATTCATCCATCAATGGACATTTGGGCTCTTTCCATACTTTGGCTATTGTTGATAGTGCTGCTCTAAAACATGGGGGTGCATGTGTCCCTTTGAAACATCACACCTGTATCCCATGGATAAATGCCTAGTAGCACAATTGCTGGGTCATAGGGTAGTTCTATTTTTAGTTTTTTGAGGAAACTCCATACTGTTTTCCAGAGTGGCTGCACCAGCTTGCATTCCCAATGAAACTTAAATTTTTAAAAACTAACCTTTGCTTAGAATATATTATTCTCTAATTACCCTATAGATCTGATCAACTAAAGAATTTATATCTATTTTTATTGCTAATAATGTATTTTACTTTATATTAGTGTGTGTGTTGTGTGTGTTTGTGTGTGTGTGTGTGTGTGTTGTGTGTGTGTGTGTGTGTGTGTGTGTGTGTGTTTTAAGTTTGAGAATCCCCCAACTAAGAAACAACCTCAAATACATGAAAACATGAAAAGATCACCAGTGGTTACAAAATATAAGGATACCCTGGGGTGCCCGGGTGGCTCAGTCAGTTAAGGGTCTGACTTTGGCTAAGGTCATGATCTCACAGTGTGTGAGTTCAAGCCCCATGTTGGGCTCTGTGCTGACAGCTTGGATTCTATGTCTCCCTCTCTCTCTGCCCCTCCCCTGCTTGCTCTCTCTCTCTTTCTCAAAAATAAATAAACATTTAAAAAATATTTTAAAAAAACAAAATATAAGGATACCTCAATTTTTAAGCAAAAAATCTTATATTCATCTCAGTTAATACATGCAACTCTTGGGGTGCCTGGGTGGCTCAGTCGGTTGAGTGTCCGACTTCAGCTCAGGTCACGATCTCACGGTCCGTGAGTTGGAGCCCTGCGTCGGGCTCTGGGCTGATGGCTCAGAGCCTGGAGCCTGCTTCCGATTCTGTGTCTCCCTCTCTCTCTCCCCCTCCCCCGTTCATGCTCTGTCTCTCTCTGTCTCAAAAATAAATAAACGTTAAAAAAAAATTAAAAAAAAAAATACATGCAACTGTTGTTTCTTATTGCTACGGTTACCTTCATGCTACATTTTAACCAGAACTATTGAAAAGTTCTTTATTTACAGCTTGCCTTGAAAGCCATGGCTGCCAAGAGCATTCTAGCAATAAGTTATCCAAGCCATATGAAAAATAAAGCAAGTGGAAACTAGCAGTGTTTGGGGTTTTCTAAACCAAAATTCATACAATAAATAGTTCTTCTAAGCATGTAAATAAATTATGCTCCATGGATACTGAGAGTATGGATTCATCTACTGAAAATTATGTGTTCTCAAATGTATGTGACCAGATAATTATGCAGTATAATGTTTTTGACTGTGATTTATATTTAAGAAAAAGCTCTTGAATGGCCATATGTTTATAGGCCATTATAGCTAGCTATGGTTATGAATTCTTCCCATGAAATAAGCATTAAAACAGTCACAACCACACTTACATGCATGGCCTAAAGAGTATGGTTATGAAAAGGAATTCAGTTCTACAAAACAAAGGAAATACCCAGAAATGCTTTCTTTAATTGAAATTTTTAATACTAGGATCTGGTGTCCAATATATTCAGAAAACACTAGAGAAAGGAAACTTTGCTTCCCGTGTTGTGTTCAGTTCTAAATCAAAAAACATTTTCTTGAGGGCACTTGTTGGGAGCACTGGGTGTTATAGGTAAACCATAAATCGTGGGAATCTATTCCCAAAGCCAAGAGCACACTGTATACACTGTATGTTAGCTAACTTGACAATAAATTATATATACTTTTAAATTTTTTTAGTGTTTATTTATTGAGAGAGAGAGAGAGAGAGAGAGAGACAGCATGTGAGTGGGAGAAAGGCAGAGAGAAAGGGAGACACAGGATCTGAAGAAGGCTCCAGGCTCTGAGCTGTCAGCACAGATGTAGATGCCAGGGCTCGAACTCACAAACTGCAAGACCATGACCTGGGCCAAAGTCAGTTGCTCAATCCACTAAGCCACCCAGGTGCCCCAATAAATTGTATATTTTTTTAATAAATAAATTTTCAAATATCAAGTTACAGTTTATATAAGTGGAATAGGATGTAGTGTGAGGTTCTCTTAATAGTCCAGAAATCAAAGCCAAGGCTCAAATTTGAAAGAGGGAAAGCTAAATGCTTCATATTATAAGTTCAGAAATAAAGAAAAAGTTAAGGGTTATCCTTTCTCCAGTTTACTATGAGGATTCAGTTCAGGGAGTTGTCTATTAACAATGCAATCACTCTATACTACATAAAGTGGTGGTTAGGAAAGAAAAAATAATTTGGGGGAGATTGGTGACTGTGAAGGCCATTTTAATGGGCATTTTCTTAGCCTTCTGTTCAAAAAGCAGAAATACAAAGCTATACCTTCCAAACCAGGGCCGGGGGAAAAAAGAAATGCAGGAGTCTGCATGGTTGGACAGCCATGTGAAGGAGATCAAGGACTCCTCTTCCTAAGATTCCCAATTTCTTAGAAGGTAGAAATTGACTCCTACATGTGCCAGTAGGCCTCAAAGCAGCTCATGGAAAGTGGATGATATTAGTTGCTGCAGATTTGACTGGATAGCGAATTCATGGGGACAAAAAGGTACATCCGTAAGAGGAATGCAGAGTAGTACCAGTGGTTGGTGGTCAGCCAGAATATGTGGTCACACCTCTCAGAAACTGGGAAAGCCAGTGACTGCTTCAGAAAAGAGAACGCTTTCTGAGACATGTTACACTGACCATCTGTGGTCTTTAAGCAGCATAAGGGACTAAGAAGTGAAACTCTTCAACTTTGTTTGTCTTTTTTTTTTTTCCCTTCCCCAAGAGCAAACAGAAAGGATAAAATCAACATATGAATGGAGAGGAGAAAAAAGCACAACTTTGCAGAAAGCTGAAACTTGAGTTGTGGAACTAATAGTTTAGGCTTTATATAGCAGAAAAATCTAACGTAGGAAAGTATTTTCTTATCTTGCATTTTCTATGTAACTGCCTTAATTTTGTTTAGTAAAATGTTCTATAGAAAAATGTCTTGTGCTCTTATGAATTAACAGGTTAATTACCTTATTTAGATAATTAAGAAAAAAGACTATTTTACATCTTGGTCAAATTGGTGGTCAACAAGGACAAAATATACAGATCAGTCATTTCTGCAATGGAAATTCTGCCTTTTAATTGGATTCACAATGTATACACTGGCCTTTTCTAGAAATTTGGAGAAATCACGGGAACTCTTTGAGAGTCCCAGGAAGTCATATATATTTTATGTTAAGGATTAAGTAGCATTTAAGGTAGATACATTCATATTTTTATTAGAATTATATTACATACATTCATTTAATTTGCTTTTTTGCATTCAAATTCATGGTGGTCTTTTTTTTTTGCATATTATTAACTCTTCATATTGTAGATGATTTTGGTAGAGGTGCAGGACCCTCTCATGAACTTCTGTAGAAATCAACATTTATTTGTGCATTTCTATGATGCAATTCTTTGCTGATTTATGACCTCCCTAGAGAAAAATCTTTTTCTTAAGAAATAGTAAAAGTAAAAATCACTTTTAAAGAATATAAACTATTCCTCTATATTTAAACAAGATGAAAATATAAATATAGATAAATGAGTCATAAATCAACAGAAAATAGCAACTAAGAAATCAATATCATTGACTATGATATGTCTGCTCTTACTTGGTATTATTAATATTTGCAATAATTTA
Organism: Neofelis nebulosa; assembly: GCF_028018385.1. NCBI lineage: Eukaryota > Metazoa > Chordata > Mammalia > Carnivora > Felidae > Neofelis > Neofelis nebulosa. The sequence goes on from NC_080796.1 coordinate 57,640,060, forward strand.
AAGGTTTCCAATATTTCTTATGTTAATAAATTTTATTTCAGAATATATTTATATAAAAATATTTTCAAAGTTTCTTTTTTTATGAGAATAGTCTTACCACTCAACTATTAAATAGATCAAATGGATCATAAATACATTTAAAAAATTAGGGGCACCTGGGTGGCTCAGTTGGTTAAGCTTCAGACTTCAGCTCATGTCATGAGCTTGTGGTTGGTAGGTTCAAGGCTGGCGTCGGGCTCTGTGCTGATAGCTCAGAACCTGGAGCCTGCTTCAGATTCTGTGTCTCCCCCTCTCTCTGCCCCTCCCATGCTCACGTTCTGTCTCTCTCTGTCTCTCAATAATAAATAAAAGTTAAGAAAAATAAAAAATAAACATTTAGAAAATTAAATGCAATGTTTACAATCTAATGTTCTTTGAAAAAATGCTCAAAAATCTAAATAAATGAGAGTAATATCAAAATTTCTACAATTTGTCAAAGTTTTTAAAATGCTAATTTTTATTTTGAGGGACAGATGTTACTTTTACTTATTATTATTAATCTTTGAAAAGTAAAATATTCCATAGGCGTCTGGGTGGCTCAGTCGGTTAAGCGTCCGACTTCGGCTCAGGTCATGATCTCGCGGTTTGTGAGTTCAAGCCCTGCATCAGGCTCTGTGCTGACAGCTCAGAGCCTGGAGCCTGTTTCCAGTTCTGTGTCTCCCTCTCTCTCTCTGACCCTCCCCCGTTCATGCTCTGTCTCTCTCTGTCTCATAAATAAATAAACGTTTAAAAAAAAAGTAAAGTATTCCAGATAGACTAAAAAGACAAGTCTTATACCCTCCATATGACCATCCATTCTCTGCTAATGCCTTTGTTATGGTTCCATTTGTACCTGTCCAGGAATTTTCTGTTAACTTTGAAGTGTGTGTATTTTTTTTCTGTTAATTAAGATTATATCCTAAATATTTCTCTACAACTTAAAAAGTTCATTTTACTTTAGTAAACTTTGTTCACTAAATTTCCACATGTATTTGTGGTCTAAAGTAGGATTTGATTCATTTATTAGACCTCTGATTATCCCTGATTTATCCTAAATACTTTCATTGGAAGAGCTTTATAATAATTTGACATCTTACAATTATAATATTTTAAATGCTTGCCAACATGAATCAACACTTCCTTTCATTTACCAAATCTTAATTATATATTTCAACCTTTTTAAAACAGAAGTGTTTTCAGGTATTTGAAAAATGATACTAAAATAGTTATTGTGTTTTCTCTGTATAAGTTTTTCTGCAAACAATGTAAGCAACATTTGATTATTTTTCATATTGTATTTGACACACTGCTCATGTGACTCAAACCCCTGAGTATGATATATATATATATATATATATATATATATATATATATATATATATATATATATATATGTCTCCAAGTAGTTCTGTGCTTCTCATTTGTGGTAGGGAGGGCATAGAAGATTTTACTGTCACAAAATAGCTGATTTATCCTGCCTGGAACAGAGATGATTGGCAGTATTGGGACTCAGTCTTACATCCCTTTATTTGACATGTTCTCTTCCAAAGTTAATCTCTATTCTTTATTGACAGCAGTAAATATCAATAAGAAAAAATATTGAATAGTTAGTGATTTTATTTTAACCGAAACTTTAAAGTCATACGTGAAACAAATGTAAAATCTTGGAAAACGTGGTCATAAAGCTTGTGGGATTGTCATAGAAGTATAGAAATTGCCAACTATTTTATTGCAATGAGAAAAAAAAATCACATCCCTGTGGTGTCATAGTGCTTTGATTACCCTTTCTCTGCTCCCTGAAAAATGTGTCTAAGTGGGTCCTAGCGAAAGAAGTGAAGCTTAATTTCTTATGTTTTATTTTTAAATGCTGTAAATTTTTATGCAGCTACATTTCTGAATTCCATAATTGTTTCCAAAATATTTTCATTTTTACTATTCTTTGGTTAATTTTTCAACACATATTTTTTGCAAAAAATGAAACCATTGTCTCCTTTAGTTTTACATTTATATCTCATTTCTCTAATTTCTTCCTTTATCTAATCACAGTGTCCACAACTTTGAGAACCATGTCAAAACAGTGGTATTAGACACTCATATCAATCAATTTAGATTAAATTATGCTGTCTTAATGAATGACAAATCTTCAGTGGCTTATATGTTTTCTTCTGATATTCATTTCATCCCAGCTTAGCTGAAAATCCTCTCTATATCTGCTTTATCCTAGGCCCAGTGCTAGAGGATTAACCCTTCTCTGGTAAAACAGTTCTCATGGTAAAAGGAAAGTTACAATAAAAGAGCTGTTGGATAATTCTAAGACTATATTCTACTTGGAAATGGCACAGTCATTTCCCTCCCATATCATTCCAAATGATCGTATCAGATCAACAAATTATTTGATCAAGTGGGTAGGCAGGGGCTGGGTGAGAAGGGGTAGCAATTATCTGCCAACCATACAAATCTGCCATATCATTCTTTCTTCTACACCTAATAAAATTGTAGAGTATCTTTCAACATTAAGAATGATGGTTACTGGTTTGACACACACACGTATTGATATAAAGTAAAATATAACTATATAAATATAGATGTGTATTTATATATATACATATTATGTGAAAGAATACTCTGCCTGCTCTTTTTTATTAAGATAAACCTCCATTTATATTCTAGTGACATGATAATGCATCTTGTCTTAGTTCATATGTAAGTTATATTATTGTATTTCTAAATATTCAACCATTTGCATTCTTGGAATAAGCTTCATTAGCTCATGCTTAATATTTTTCTTTACTATTTATTTTATTAGATTATATTTGCTAATATTTATTTAGGATATTATATTGATATATTGAGGCAAAACTGTATTTTGAAGCATTTTATTTTCTTAACAAGGCTCTTATTTTCTTAGGTGTTTTCTGACAGATTTTGGTATTTGTTTTATGCTGACTTGATTAAAGATTCTGGAAACTTTCTTAGAACAGTAAAAATAGACTTCAAATTATCTCTTTTTTTTTTATTGAAGTAAAAATTTCACTTTGAATCTCTCTTAACAACTTTTGTGCAGAAGTGTGGAGTCTTTGCAACATTTTTTTATATGGCTTCAATAGTCATATATATGTTTTTTTTTGAAAATCGTCCATCCAGATTTTCTGATTTATTTAGAATTAAACTATAACATTGTGATTTTCTAACTTCTTTTGTGTCTGTCTTTATGCTTCCATTTTTGCTTTTGATGTTGTGAAGCTTTGTCAATGTTTGTCCATTAATTGAGTTAGTGATTTAGTAAATTCCAAAGGGCTAAATTTTTAATTCATTTACCAGGCATTGGTTTTTTTCCAGGTGTTAATCATTAATTCTTTACATTTATTAATTTTGAAAATAATTTTATATGAGTTAGCTGGGTTATATAGCTATGTCAAAACTTACCCAGCAATATTTTATTTTTCTTTTGTCTTTCAGTTTCCCTTTAGATTAAATATACTCTGGTAGCTCAGAGTACATTTAGGATATTTAGGTTTTGAGTCTAATTTCCTGATTCTAGTTATTAAGTGCAACATTGGAGATTTTCCTAAGGCTTACTATTTATTTATTTATTAACATATAACATACAAACATATAAAGAGTAAATGATATATTGTATACACATCACTGGATATTATGGTTTTGGAACACCATAAACACTCTTAAGTGAATGCTATTATATTTTTCTACCTGCAAACATACATTTTGCATAATGTATGTAACATGATCATTTAAACATTTTAATAAACAGATTCTCTATTTTTAGTCAAAACTAAGATTCAGATCAATAAATAACAAAAAATGTTGATTCTTTGTTGGTAATCATTGATTCAACTGTTTTTCCCCCTACATCAAGAGCATGCTTTTTGTTCTCAATTTTCATATCACCATGGCATTGATTACATGTATTTGTCTAACAGCAAGTCTGAGGATTAGCTTTTGATAACATCTTAACCCAATTTGGCATTTCTAGCTATGCTTAAATGTCTAGACAAGCACCTTCTGATACAACTTTTTCTAATGCTGGAAATGTTCATATATACTGCGAAACATGCTAACTACTACCTACATATGACTCTGAGAACCTGAAATATGACTAGTGTGACATAGAAACATAATTTTAATATTATTTCATTATCATTAATTTAAATTTAAGTGTAAAAACCCAATGTGGCTGGTGACATGTATATATTGGACAACATACATCTAGGCTAAAATCGTTGGTATCTACAAGACTCAAACAATTCACTGAAGCTTCCCAATTACTCTTTTTAACCAAAGTCAAAACATAAGCCCTACCACTTTACCTCTCCAAACTTTTGAGCTGTCATTCATTTTTTAACTTAAAATATATCTTCGTAGATAAAAAAAATCATTAAAAAAAATCATATAAAGCTAATAGAAGATCCGATAACTTAAAAGTTTTCCTTAAACTGTTTGATATGGTTCAATAAATAATCTTGTGGTTTTAGTGTAATCTCTATATCTTGATTTTATTATCTGGAAGATGCTGATAACACTAGGAAGACCTACTTCATATAATTTTGAATTAGTCAACTGTAGTAACGCATACATCATATCATATCATGCTTTACAAAGCATGAAGCCAGGATAATGAGGTGGCTAAGAGCATGAGCTTGGAGGTCAAACCAGTCTGGGCTCAATGATAGTCCTGCCATTTAATAATTGTATTACACTGAACACACTATTTAACTGCTCTAAGTTTCAGATTTATCATCTGTAAAATATCGGCAATAATGCCTAACTTCAAAGATGTTTGTGTAGATTAAGTAAGACAATGTTGATAAAGCCCTTGGCACATAGTGCAGAGAGGTTGGCAAAAGGTAATAGCTCAAAGGAGCAGCTGTGTTAGTGTGGTTGCTATTGTTATTACAGAAACATAAATACAAGTCCTTTCTCTAAGAATTTTCTAAAGTGCCTCTTTCCAAGCTAAAAGACATATCCTTCAACATCTGAATTAAAAACAATTTGAGTATACTTTCCTTTAATTCTAAAACAACTACAGAACACAGAAAAGATTGGGTATTAACACTGGCTGACTCCTGGCGGTGCTCAGGCATTCATCTGCTACATTTTGCAGCAATCTGCTAGTTCAGAGCCTCCCGTAGGTAGTAAGTATAAGGAATATAGTCTACTGATCTTAGAAATTATGATTAGTGACCTGACATCATGGCCATTTTTGTAGCCTGCTTTAGGTCCAAATTGGACATGGCAAGGGTCCCAAATAAGTGAACTTTTGTAAACACTCTAATGGTAATTAACTAAGTGGCTGGCTAAATGACTTGGAAGTTTTTGGGTTGTGGTGAACAGACACATCCTCAGATGACTTTAATTTTATAATTGCTCTAAGGATATGTACGAAACTAAAAGAACAGAAAACGTTCTCACTTGAAATAGTTTTAATCACTACCTAGCTGAACATAAAGCGCTCTCCTGTTTCACAGGAACTTGAAGGTTATTGGCAAAAAAAATGTAGTTCTCACAAACCTCCAGTCACAAATATGTATTTGCCTGCCTTAGCATTCCGCAATTAAGTTGATTCAGCCCTCAATCCCTTCAAAGTTCATTTTACACTTCTGTTTATTCTGTGGCTCTGATGAATCATGCTTCAGCTAACTTTCTCCTCTCCACTTCTACATCACGGTGTCATCCAGCTTATTTCCTGCCTGCTTGAGATATAAACACCTTTATGTTTTGATTTTTTTTTTTAAATACTCTCTACGATAGGGTCCTTTTATAATATAATTTATACAAGAGAATGATAAGACCACCTCCTAGCCATAGATCAACTGCTTTGGAGGGCCTGTCCCTCTGTTTACCTAGCTAAGGTTAGAGCAGCAGGGTTTCTTCTCCCAAAGAACAATTTAAGAATAGAGAGACCTCCAGAGCTCTTGCTTTTCAAGTTTAAATACCTTTTTCTTTTTGAAAGAACAAAATGTGACAGTTTATGGTTTGTTTAGACTCTGGTCTAAAAAATTGCTCATGACATAGCTAAAAATTATAAACTCTTATGTGCGTGTTAATAACATGCCAGATAATATCTATAATTACATCAAATCAATTTCTTAAGTTTTAATCCACTACATTAAGGAAAATTGATGAAAGCTAACAGAATTTTTTTTATAAAGAATTATCTAGTACATTTGGGAATACATTACTTTCATAACAATTATTTCCACTGCATGATTTTTTAAAAAATGTTTATTTATTTATTTTGAGAGAGAGAGAGGGAGGGGCAGACACAGAGGGAGAGAGAGAATCCCAAGCAGGCTCCGTGCTGTCGGCGCAGAGACCCATATTGGGAGGGGCTCCATCTCACCAACCATGAGGTCAAGACCTGAGCTGAAGCCAGGAGTCTGATGCTTAACTGACTGAGCCACCCAGGCGCCCCTCCACTGCCTAATTTTTAAAATCAATTCTCTATTTCAAAACTTACTTCCCCAGAATGAAGTTTAATAAAGTAAGATCCATGAATAATATCTATTTGTGGGAAATACTGTATTACTTGTCAGAAAATTAATCAAAGTGGAATATTTACCACTTTGACACTTAAATATGATATAAATGGCTTTATTTAATTTGTATTATATTGAAATTACTCCTAATTATCTAAACCTAAAGCTGAAGCCACATTACGGGTAGATTAGATTCTTTGTGATCTAGATTCTATCAAAGAAAAATTTCCTTCAAATATTTCTAAACACTTTGTATCAAAAGTTTAGGGCATAACTCATAAAGTATAATAAATTTCCTAACATAGACAAAAAAGTAAACTTTTTGTACCTGCCCAATCACAACTACATTATATGTATTTGCCTAAATTGTGATAAAAATATGTAGAAACATAAAGAAATATCAGTTAACATAGTCTCTTTTCTATTCAATGACAGCAAACATTTTATTTATTCATTTTTATTGATTTATAGTTGATATACGTGATAGTTACATTATTTTCAGGTGTACAACATATTGATTCAATGTATGTATGTATTGTGAAATGATCACCATAGCAAGTCTAGTTAACACGTGTAACCATACATATTTACACCATTTTTTCTCTTTTCTTTTTTCTTGTAATGAGAACTTTTTTTTTTTCTTCTTTTTGAGAGAGAGGGCACAAGTGAGCAAGGGGCAGGGAGGGTGGGGAGAGAGAAAGAGAGAGAAGAGTGGCTCACCTGGAGTAGGACTCATGTTCACCTGAAGCTGAGCACGAGCTCACCTGATCCTGGACACAAACTCAGGAACCATCAGATCATGACCTGAGCCGAAGTCAGATACTTAAGGACTGAGTCCCCGAGGCGCCCTTTGTAATGAGGACTTTTAAGACCTACTCTCTTAGCAACTTTCAAATATGCAATACAGTGGCTGAAAGCAAGAGAGAAGAAAAGTTAGAGATTCTTGGCCAGAGATTCTTGGCCTGAGTAAGTGAAGATGAAATTTTCATTTCTTAAGATGGAAAAGACTGCAACAAATAGACTTAAGGCTATGAATTTTCCCTAAAAGTAGAATGAAGCCAATATATGCCTGCCAACATTTCAGAATGGGTATGAACCAGTAATCTATGCATACCTCTTGTTACTTCTTTTTTTAAATGAAGGGATCTGTAAGGCTTATCCTATGCCTGTTTCACTTCTGTATGTTGGGCGTGTGTAAAGCATTTCACATATCTTTGTTCACAGGTTTTCAGATTGGGAAAACATATACTGAAGGATCTCTACTTAATGAATTACATCCAATGTGCCTCATATAAATGTAGAATAATCTAGGTGGTGAGATCTTGGTCCTGGAACCTGAGACTGATGCCATAATGGGGTGTGAATTTTGGGGGTTTGAAAGAAGGATGACTGTATTTTGTATGGGGAAAATGTAATTGCTGTGACCAGATGATGAACTGTGCCTGAATTTTCCAAACATGGCCACAGCAATATGTATGGTCTCACATGAACTTCCAGAATTTTCCCAGTATCTAGTAAGAGATGAAGTCTATATTTTATCACTGTCGAAACTGAGAGTAGTTTTGTGATGGCCTTGATGATGAGAATGTGGCACACGTTATATTGTGTGATACCCAAGGCTACGTAATAAAAAGACATAAAGCATCTATCTGGCTTTCTCTTTTTCAGAACAGTTGACCTTGTAACTGAGATCCCATGTTGTGAGGAAACAATCCACATGCAAAGGCAAAGATTAGGTGCTAAGCCAGCATTAAGATCATTCTAGCCCCTATCCTTTAAGTGCCTCTCTAAGCCCTGCCAACATTATAGATTTGCAGATGACAAATATATATATATACATAGTCATTGTCTCAAGCCTCTAAATTCTGGACTTGGATGTTATTCAGTCATAGTAACTAGAAAGAGTTGCTTTTGGGGAGGGGAACAATACAGAATAAAGGTTAAAAATTAGCTTTAGAAATAGCCATAATGTTTTTTTTAAATTTTTACCAGGAAAATAAGTTTATATATTATGTATGCAATTAATGTGAGGTTAAAAAGGAAAATGTAAAAAGAACTATTTTTAGATGTTATAAAAATGCTTATAGCACTACTTAAAATAGGCACATATAAAATAAACTTAACTAAGGAAAACAAAAAAAAATTATAGCACCACTTTTTAAATTACTAAAGAATTACATAAAAATAGAGAATTTAAAAATATTTATATTATTGAAATTGCCATTCAAAATGTGAGAATGAAACTGAGTTTAAAAATGGGCATTATGCTGTAAGTTCCACGTTTTGCTCTGAGAATAGGTAGTAGTTTGATATTAGGGAAGTCAATTAACTTCCTTAGTACTTATTTTCCTTATCTATAAATACCATACCCTTTAATTCTATTATTCATTATATGTGGTAAATTAATGACCCACACATAGCCAATTAACCAGATGCAGCCCTTCAGTCTGGCACATCACAAATGATTAATAAAATATGTGTTGAGATATATTAGACCCTATTTTACAAACTAAAATTTAAATATATGCAGATATATTTTCTTTTTCTACAAAGTGTCTATTATACAGAAACAAACAAAATTGAAGTTATATTCTACCTTTTATAATGGTATTCCTTGTAAGTTTTGATCATGAGACATTTGTATGATTCACTTACCTATTTCACTACTTAGAGCTGGCTTGAAACAAAAAGGAAAAAGAAACTAAAAACATATTAAAATATATTACTTTACCTAAAAATTACTTTGATTCTGCTGATGATCTTCATCAGGATCTATGCTAATTAAATATTTTAATGTATTTATAAATGAAGATTAAGTATTTCTTACATATAGTTTATAAAATAAAATTTTAACAAAAGCACCACACCCTCCTCTTGCTGTTCCTTTCATACTCTAAATTTATAGCTAATTTTCACGAGTTATAAAGTTCTGGATTACACATCCCCCCACCCATGTCACCTCCCAGCTTTTAAAAGAGATTAACAATTTATTATAGCAATTTAGCAAAAGTACTGCTCCTTCCTGTCAGAATTTACTGGCATCTTTGCTCACAAACCGGACATAAAATATGTCAATGTGACCCTTTTTGGTATCCTTGATGGATGACATTCAGTGCACCCTTCTTTTCCTCTGATTTTACGGGCATGTTTGGTATATCAGATAAACCTGGAACATCCTTAAGTTATTGTAGTGAAATTCTTGTATTTGCAGGAAACAAATTCCCACTAGAAGAATAATAATAGAAACAACTCAGAAAAAAAAAAAAAAAAAAAAAAAAACCTTGATGGAGATAAATTTTATAACCTGACAAAAGACGACAACTGTTAAGTAATATTTGCTAATCACATCTGACTATAAACCAATTAATTTATGGGGCTCCTGGGTGTCTCAGTCTGTTAAGAGACCAACTCTTGATTTTAGTTCAGGTCATGATTTCATCCTTCGTGAGTTTGAGCCCTGCATTGGGCTCCACGCTGACAGCGCAGAGCCTGCTTGAGATTCTCTCTCTCCCCTCATTCTCTCTCTGCCCCTACTCTGCTCATGCTCTCTCTCTAAAAATAAATAAATAAACTTAAAAAAAATTATAATTAGAATAAAAGTACACAACAGAACTTACGAGACTGGGTCCTCAAAGAAAAGTGACATGTGTACTGTCATTTACTATCATTTTCTAGGACATTTCATACATCTAGCTACATCGTCCAAAGGCAAGATCAGTAGTGTTTTCTCTCCATCCTCCTCCTTTGTTCCATATGTGAATATATGAACCCCAGTGGGAAATAATACATAAGACCACCAACATCTTCACAGTTTGTTCATAGTGCTACAAATGAAAACTGTTTTCCAAATAATGTCAACATGCGTGCCCATCACCTTTGTATCATGATTTGCATGATCCTAATAACATTTAGAAGCCCAGAAGACTGCTATTGTTTTATTCTTCTGTTTCATAGCCTCACATGACATTAACATCAGTGGTCTTCACTATGTACATGCCAGTAAAACTCATATATCAGCAGGTTTATGCTCTGAATAAAATATTGTATCAAATAAAATGTATTTGATATAATGGGGGAAATTTTATTTTTTTTATTTTTTAAATTTTTTTTTTAAATGTTTTTTATTTATTTTTGGGACAGAGAGAGACAGAGCATGAACGGGGGAGGGGCAGAGAGAGAGGGAGACACAGAATCGGAAACAGGCTCCAGGCTCCGAGCCATCAGCCCAGAGCCTGACGCGGGGCTCGAACCCACGGACCGCGAGATCGTGACCTGGCTGAAGTCGGACGCTTAACCGACTGCGCCACCCAGGCGCCCCTAATGGGGGAAATTTTAAAGGAATGAGGATGTTATCTGAACATTTTGAAGGCAAACAGTTTTACAGTAATGCTATTTACCTGGAAAGCTGTAAATATACGTTGTTAAAAGAGTGGTATAATATTTTTATTTTATTATTTGTGTAGTTTAATGTCAGAGTTCAAAAACTCTAACAGAGCAAATTTCATTACAAATGTGAGAAGAATGGTAGCTTGTTCGAGGGAAGCGTTTATACAACAGAAATGCATGCATCAGTGTATTTTTGCACGCATGTATATATTTATATACACTCACAAATATTCTGTAAAGCCTTGGTTTGCAAGCATAATTCATTCCAGAAGCATGCTTATAATCCAAAGCACTTGTATATCAAGGCGAATTTCCCCATAAGAAATAATGGAAAATCAGATAGTTTGTTCCATAACCCCAAAATATTCATATAAAAATGATTGCAATACTATAATATAATACAAAATCATAAAGAAAATACAAAATATAAAGAAAAATAAACAATTTTATTTGCACTTATCTTTGAAAATCTTCATGGCTAGTGTGAGGGAAACAAGAGAGAGGAGAGTAATTGTATAGGACGACTTTCACTATCACTAATGGAATCACTGCTATCTATTGGCTCCATGGAATCTTTTTCTTTTCATGCAGTTTTAACAAGGAACCTATTCAATGACCTAGAATGAAGCAAAGCATTCCTAAGCTCACTCTTTTCTGGAAAAGCAAAGGACTGTCCACAGGTGCTTTGAAGGGACAAAAAATACTCTAGTTCCAGTTGTGGGCACCTTCCAACGTTCTGAAAAATCACTGATTTCTGCCAAACACCATGGCCTAAGACCGAGTATCTGAGCAAGGGAGATGATCACCCACAATCCCACAGAGAGAGAGACAGAGAGAGAGAGAGAGAAGAACCATTGGCTCAGTTGTGATCATGTGACATTTCGTATCACTACTCATATTGTAAGACATCATTCATTTATCAAGTTAAAATTTATTAGAAATGTTTGCTTATCTTGAAGACCACTTGTAGAACAAGTTACTCACAATCCAAGGTTTTACTGGGGTGTATCTTGAAACTTAATTCTCTGAGAGACTGATTTATTCTCCTTGTCCTCTCTTTCCTTCCCCTTTTTCTTCTATCACTTTCTTCTATGAAAGTGATAATGTTACAAAAAGAAAATACAGTTGTGCTTTCTTTTTGATGCAATGCCATTCATTAACATAGGATATTCGCTAGTTTTTATCTACTGGCTCCTTGTAATTTATTTCTCCTGACATTTTCTCCATGTCACATCTCTTTTCTTACATTAAAAAGCATTTGTTACTGTGTATTAAATGCATAATAACGGAAGAACAAATCAGTATTGTATATCACAGAAGCCAGTGACTTATACTCTGAATAATATTCCTCAAACCTAAAGGAAAATTGCTTCTTTGGATATTAATATTGATAATGACCAATGTTGGTTAATTGACTGTCAAGTTCTTTCTCTGTATTTCTTTTTATCCTCCTAATAACTTTATGAGACTGTCCACTGTATTCCTTATTTTGTATATATTTCTTTTCATTTGAACAATATATTTTAATTTGGTTTACCAATTAAAACATTGAAATATCAATACTCAGGACTGTATTGTAGGGGCACCTGGGTGGCTCAGTCAGTTAAGCGTCAGACTTCGGCTCAGGTCATGATCTCACAGCTCATGAGATTGAGCCCCGCGTCAGGCTCTGTGCTGACAGCTCAGAGCCTGGAGCCTACTTCGGATTCTGTGTCTCCCTCTCTCTCTCTGCCCCTACCCTGCCTGCGTTCTGTCTCTTTCTTTCTCTCAAAAATAAATAAACATTAAAAAAAACTTTGTTAAGGAGTGTATTTTACTGACCTACAATATAAATGTCCATTATAAAAGAAATTAAATAGTTCATATGAGCATTCTTTTCCCCAGTTTAATTAAAGTTGTTTGGTTCCAAACTGATGACATCTTAGGATCAAATAACAAATACCACAGCAGTCAGATTATTTCATGCCTCTTTGTAGTTAACATTATCAGATTAAGATGGAAGCACTTTTTGAGACAAGGATCTTGTTTGAAATGAATTATAGAATATGGAAAGAATATATTCACTTGATTTTGAATGCCATTATGTTGGTTTCAGAGTTGTATTTTTTTTAAAAAACATGTATATTTAAAAAAAAGTACAGGTAGAACTATACTTAATCTATATATCTCTATATACTTGAAATATATAGATATAATTGAAAAGAAGGTTGCTCAATTTTAAATTATTTCTGTAATTTTTTTTTCTTTATGCTAACACAACAATAAGCTATTATTAATGGGATAAATATCTAAAAGTCATAAAATGAAAAGCATTGTTTATAAATTTCTTGGAAAATTCAATCAGAAAGATGGGATCAATGATGATTTAAATTTGACAATAAGTTTAAAGGGGTTTGTAAAACATAAAAATTAAAGGGGCGCCTGGGTGGCGCAGTCGGTTAAGCGTCCGACTTCAGCCAGGTCACGATCTCGCGGTCTGTGAGTTCGAGCCCCCCCGTCGGGCTCTGGGCTGATGGCTCGGAGCCTGGAGCCTGTTTCCGATTCTGTGTCTTCCTCTCTCTCTGCCCCTCCCCCGTTCATGCTCTGTCTCTCTCTGTCCCAAAAATAAATAAAAAACGTTGAAAAAAAAATTAAAAAAAAAACATAAAAATTATATAAATGACAGGTTTTAAATAAATATATTGTAATTCTTGATACTTCAAGTGTCAGAAATCTAGGATTTCAGTGCCTTATGAAGAAGTAATATTTTAGCCCGCACCCCTTATGAGCCCTTTCACACAAACCCTTCTCACACGAACACATGCAGCTACACATTTGCTGAGACTGAGTCACATACAGGGTTCTTGCTTGATTGGCCGACAGACCTTATTTCAGAACTTTTAAACCAGAGTGATTATAAAACAGGAAGAAAATATGGTCAAAGAAAACAACAAGAAACAACGGAGAAAATAAGAAAAAACTCAGTGAAGATATCAGATAATGAATGGATAATTAAGGTTTTTTTTTTTTTACATTTACTGGTAAATTCTATATCCACAAAGAAATTTAAAAATGGGGTATATTTTTATATATATGAGGTTCCTGAAGCTGTTCCCATTAGCCAAGGACTTTGTTTTTGACATAAATGCTTTTTATCCATTTTATTTTCTATTGGAGTTGACCCTTGAACAGCACAGGTTTGAACTGCACAGGCCCACTTATACATGATTTTTTTTTCAATAAATACAGGACACTACTGTGAATGTTATGTTTTCTATGATTTTCTTAATAACATTTTCTTTTCTCTAGCTCACTTTATTATAAGAATACAATATATAATATATAATACAATAATATACATAACCTAAAAAATCTGTGTTAACAACTATTTTTGCTATCAGTAAAGCTTCTAGTCAACAATACGATACTAGTACTTAGGGGAAATCAAAAGTTATATGAGGCTTTTCAACTGTGTGGTGGGGAAGAGGGTTTGGTCTCATTGCACCCATGTTGTTCAAGGGTCAGCTGTAGTTTCCTAGTAAGCTGATTTGGTCTGAAATAAAATAATTCAGCTGTAATAAAATTACCTTTTCTCAAAAAATGGCTGTATTCTTGTGTTTTTAACACTATGCAGCAAAATAGAGTATATTGCTCTTTCCTATTAAATTAATGCTGGCACTGTATTATTACTAGTGCTGTGAAAACTTGTATGATTGGCTTTCTTGAAACACTTGTACTTATGGTTTCTATATAACCAAATAAATGTGCAGAAATAAGCCACTTCCTTTCCCTTCTATTATCTTCTTACCAGACCATAATCAACTTTCTTTTCTCCCCAATTCCTTTCTTTCATGCTTTTGTTTACTTTTTTTCATTTCTACACATTTCCAACTTTAGTATTCTGAAGATCAAATATATAAACTACATAAATAGGAATAAGTAAAATATATTTTAATATTTTTAATAATTTCTCTCAATTACTTTTGCAATTATCTTACTTAATCAAGTGCCTTCCAGATATACATAACAAACCAAGAGGATGCTAGACTTTTTGTCTAATTGTATTAGAATCATATAAAATTCTTATAATAAATATAAATAAACTGGCACAAATTCAAATGTATGAAATCAAAATTTCCAAGACAAGAGGAAAACCAGGAATATGCATTAAAAATATCTCCCTCAGGTGATTCTGACTTGACATGTGAGACAAGTTTAGAATTCAGAGGAAAATTACCTCAGTTTCCTCAAAACAAGCATGAGAAATGCTACAATAAAAGTGATTATAAAGAGTTTGAATGTCTGGCTGACAAAAGTGGTAGAAAATGGTGAGGTTCTGCCTATCACAAGAGAAACGAGTCAATTTATTAAGGGAAGAAGGAGCTTCTTAGAACCAACCTCCCTGTAGCTGCTGAGCTTATTTTCATAGGAGAAATAATAACATGGTCACTGGAGTGGCCCTCTTTCATCTGTTGCCATTTCCTAAGTTAGGTTTCACAGTTCAGTTGTGTTAAATAGCCTTCATGGATTACATTCATGACGTATGTTGAAGATTTTTAACTTTTTTTTTAATGTTTATTTATTTTTGGAGAGAGAGACAAAGTGTGAGTGGGGGAGGGGCAGAGGGCGAGAGAGAGAGAGAGAGACAGAGAGAGAGACAGAGAGAGACAGAGAGAGAGACAGAGAGAGACAGAGAGAGACAAAGAGAGAATCTGAAGCAGGCTTCAGGCTCTGAGCTCAGCGCAGAGCCCCAGGCAGGGCTTGAACTCACAAGAACTCACAAACCAGATCATGACCTGATCCGAAGTTGGAGGCTCAACTGACTGAGCCACCCAGGCGCCCCAATGTATGTTGAAGATTTTATGGGGTTGGCTTTGTTTTACTTTATTCTGGAATGCCATTTGCAACTTTCTTAGACTGCTAAATTGTTCTTGTCACTAAAGACCCAGATTGGGTTACTTCTCCTACAGTATTCTGTGACTAGCTAAGCTTACCTACTACTCCTTAATGCTGTGTCTGCTTTGATCATTATACTTACAACATTACATTGAAACTACTGTTTGCATATCTCTGTCAATACAAAATAAGCCCTTCGAGGTATAAGTGGTATTCTTTTCCTCTTTGTAGCCCTCACTTAAGTTGAGCATATTGTCTCATGTGTGATAAGCTTCAATAAATGCTTGCCTAATCATTGAATGACACAAGATAATAGGCACAATTAATTTTCATAGAAGAAGCCTACTAATAGATTAAAGAGACCAAAGAGACCTAGGTGACAGTAATTTGAGAGCCGAGACAACATTATTACCATAGTGAACGTCATTGTCAAATACAAATAGATTAGCCATCACTCTTGATTATTGCAATGGTTTATTTGGCTAGTGTTAAGTCATTCATCACTAAACATAAAATATTTTCCTAGTCAATGCTGCAAACAAAAAAACAAATAAATGTGTTCTCTGCTTCTATTTTTATTGTCTTTATGCTGATTTTTCTTTTTCTCTAGGATTTTGTGTTTCAAGTGACCAGGTAAACTTTTACTTTGCATCACTTCTATGTTAGTCTTCTCAATGTGATTTGAGATTAGCTTCATTGATGAGACTTGGAAATTGCTTTAGTGGAATCAGTAACCTGTTTACATACTATCTCTAGTGGCAGAAAACTTCTACACATGGTTAATCACATATGTTACACTTATTTTAGTATCTTCAAACGCAGATCTTGTCCTTAGCCTACAAGCATAAACCATGAAGTAAATTTTATTGGTTAAGATACCTCATGATAACTTTGTGTAGTCCTAATTTGTGTTCAGTGAGGTTAAAGGTAAAAAAAAAAAATCAAAACAATTTATCTTACATTTCATGAATAGAATGAGACTCCAAAACTAATGTTTATAATATCATCAACTTTTCCAAAAACTTTAATGGCTGTTCATTATCTGTATGTCTATATTTGATATTCATGGCTATGCATGAAAATTTTTATGCTGTTTTAATTTCAATCAATTCCAAAATGCTCTACATATAAAATGACAAGATTTTTAAAAAGAAGATAAAGAGTTATCACGAAATATAATAAATATTTAAGTGTATATTAAATGTTCCAACACTCCATGTAAAATCTCAACAAATATTTTAAAAATTATGATAGATTCAGATTATCTTAAAATATATTTTATCGCTGAAAAGTTTCGGATTAAATGTTACAAGAGTAATCTGTGTTACTTACAATCAATTTGGAAATCCAGAAAATTAGGGGGGGAAACGCCGTACATATTGGGTTGCTGTAAGATAATCAGTGCTATGGCATTATTGCCATGGATTTTTTATCCTAATATTGATTTTATGCTACACATCACATTGCATATGCAATGTAGTATTATATTAAACATTTCTAAGTTATGGAGAATTTGATTACATGTGTTATATAAACTTAAAAAATCCAGATAGGAAGGAGAGACAGGGAGATTGATTTATATAATGCAGGCTTTTTTCACTTTTCACTTAATCAATAAATTTATGCCCCTGAGTGAATATAGATGAGAGACATTGTTCTAGATTTCTTTTAGAGAGTCTCTTGTCCCACATGCTTATCATTGAATATGACTTTAGTGTTAAACTGTATGCAGCTATCATGAAACATGTCCTTAAAGGGAAAATCATATACATTTGATTTTCACGCAAATAAACAGCAATCTATTCCGATGCTAGAGCAACAGCAGACTGTGTTGGACTGTTATGAAATCATATGTACGAACACAGTATTTTATGGGTTATTTAATTATTTTAAGGGGATATTTGACTACGTATCGTTTGAATTTTATGTTAAGATTTTAGGATTTAACCCTTATATAAAGCACATGTTTTAGCTGTATTGAGTGTTTAGAATTATTATTTTGTAGATGTGAAAAAATTACAAAGTGACTGTAGAAACTTGAAGGTTACATTATCTTTTAAAAGTGATGAATATTTTATAATAAAATGATACTGAAAATAAAATTACTGTATTTCTTTTCAGTATCTCTTGCACAATGTGTTACACATTTGACTTTTTTTAACAAATGATTTGTGTGTATCTACTAAATGCTAGGTTATTTGTTTAAGAATGGAATTCAGGGGCGCCTGGGTGGATCAGTCAGTTAAGCGTCCGACTTCAGCTCAGGTCACGATCTCGCGGTCCGTGAGTTCGAGCCCCGCGTCAGGCTCTGTGCTGACTGCTCAGAGCCTGGAGCCTGTTTCAGATTCTGTGTCTCCCTGTCTCTCTGACCCTCCCCCGTTCATGCTCTGTCTCTCTCTGTCTCAAAAATAAATAAACGTTAAAAAAAAAATTAAAAAAAAAAGAATGGAATTCAAGGAGTGAATAAAACAGACATGATTTCAGACCTCAAGAAATCCACATAAAATCATCTATTTGTATATTTAACCATGAAAATTGTGAGAATTTTAGACGATCTTACATAGAGGATGGCATTAACAGAAACTTGATAACCATAATGTTTACCAGTGGTCACAAAGGAAATAGGAAGAAAAAAAAAAAGGAAATAGGAAGATTGTTTAATTCATTCCATGTACACTTTAAAGTTGCAAAAAGAGTCACATTTCTTTGCAATCAAATGTTTATACATTTTTAGCTACAACTTGGTTTTTGTGGAGTGAGTAAAACAATTTATTCCTCTAGTACAATACAGTCAGAGGAGTAACATAAATCTAATATTTAATACTAATCAAGAAAGTCAAGTTATTAAATCAGAATACTGAGGTCAAGCACATGGCCTTCCAAGAAAGGCATAGATAACAATATTATTGAGAAAGAAAAGGCCCAAAAGAAAGAATATATTTTTATTGTGTTACCTCAATATAATATAGCTTATCCTGACTATAAAGTTCATAAGATTCCAAGTTGGGTGACTTACAATATGGCAGGAACGTAAATTTATGTTCCTATTTATTTTTTGAGTTCGCTCAAAATAAAAAAAAAGTTCATAAGAAGTTTATAAAGAATGATATAAACAAGAGAACTATGGGAAATAAATCGTTATTACCAACCTGCTTTGTGGATTACCACAGAGGTTTTGTGTATATTTCAGCTAGGTTTCCTTAGCGTTCAGGACACTCATGGTTTTCCATCCGGGAGGATGGTGGCAGTAGACATCTACCGACTGCCAAGATATTTATGATTTTGAATTTAATTAACTCCTCACAGCAGTTCTTGAAGATGATTACAGTTCTCTTCATTTTTAAAAATGAACAGAATTAAAAAGAGCTTAAGTAACCTGCTAAATGCTGTACAGTTAGTTAATTGCAAAACAAGTAAAGTTTAAATCCATCTGAATCCAAACTCACATTTGCCTTACTACACTTCAATGATAGCACTTTTTGAGGAAAGACATTTTTACTCTCTTATTAATGCCATCTTTAAAGAATTGTTTTTTTTTCTTCTAGAAATAATGCATGAATAAAAACATAAATATGTGGGCAATTAGCTTAATTACTTACAGAAATTAATGAGGCCACAGGCTAATTGTGTACAGATCACTAGTCTTTGAGTGCCAACAATATTCCGCATAGGTCACAGAGAAGATCTATTTCAAAAAAAGTATATGAATGAGAAAAATAATTGCCACTTGGTTTAATGAGTATCATCAGGAGCAATGAAAAAGATACACTCATAATTAAATTTGAGAAATATGATGGTTAAAACATATGATAACCAATAACACATTCTTTTGTTAGTTAAATAAAAGCTATTTCAAAATTTTAAATAGAAGCACAAATACCTAAGATAATAATGAACTTATACAGCTTTGTGGCAAGTATAGAAAGGACGGTATGATAGAAAAGCCATCATCTAAACATTATTATTTAAATAATTTAGTACCATTTCATTTGCCTTTGCATATTTAAAAGTGTAAATGGATTTCTAATATCCAGAGACTTACTTTTCTGAAACCCAGATAAGCATAATACATTACAGCAGGTCTGTTTTCCCTAGTAAAAAAGAAACTGGATGATAACTCCAAAAGATACAAAAATCATTTCATCTTAACACCTACTAACATGTTGTTCATTAACATTAAAAAATGTCACAGAGATTAAAAATGATCTTTAAATGATTAATGATATTTGAGGTATGTCTTTTTCCTTTGGAAACAATATTTAAATCTTAATTCCAAAAATACTAAATTTAACAAGCAATATTAACAGCATGTAAAGTGTAATTAAAGTATTTAAATATATTAAAATACAAAGGTTGGGAAAAACAAAGAAACCTTTAACTGCACAAAACAGCACATGCAAAATTAAGAAAACTGCAGAGAATGTTTAAAGTACATATTCAGCTACAGTCTGATGCCTGCCATAAATAAAGTCCTTCTCATTAAAACACAAACTGTTCATGGGAAAAAAAATGCATGTTATAATAAGGAATGATCAGCATAATTTTTCTCCTTGAGTACTTACTTGTGCCCGGGAATTTTATCGCCTCTCCTTTTATGTCCATATGCCCTTGATAATTTCTTTTATAGCTTTTTTTCCTCTAAAATTACTTCCCTAAGGAAGTAGAGGAGGTGACACCACATGTATCATTCAACATCAAACTATACAGTGCAAGTTACTTTTAAAATATATTTGGAGTCTTAACAGCATTACATAGTAGTAAACAATGACTCAAATATGTTTTCTATGAGGCAAAATCATTACTATGATTTTGTTAATGTGCTGATAAAATGTCTTGTCTTCTCACCGCAATAAAACCCACCGTGGTGCAGCTACAAACAGGTTTTAAAACTAAAGAAAAGAAAACTCAGAGCAGAATAGTCCTGAATTTCATTCATAGGCAAGAAAGTGCATAACATATTGTTCAAATTCTACTTTGGCCTGTCCTGAGAGTTAGAGTGCAAGTGTCTCAAAGGTGTGACTGACCATGTTCTTTCTCCTTCTCCAGCAACAAAACCTGTGGTAGTTTGGGACTCATCCACAGAACTGTGGGAAACAGTGCGCAGATAGGAGATGTCCTAAAATTTGTTCCCACAGTATCAAGCAAGAGATTTTATATTAACCCTCTGACTGATTTCAGAGTCCCTTACCAGATATGAGACGATCAAGACCCACTAAACATCGTCCGTGTTGGCCATCTTCATGATCAAATTACAAGTTTGTCACTTCATTTAAAGTTTGAAGACAGGCTAAGGCTGACCGCAGAGTCCTAAAATTTTCAGCGTTAACATCACAGAAAGTCATGTGTCTACCTCCTTTGTATGTTTACTGCAGAAAATTTCTTTCCAGGAAATCATGGCAAGGATTTGTAGAGCAAAGTGTCAGGAGAGCTTTAAAATGGCAATTACAGCTTAACTACACAGGCTAACAATGGCAGAGCCACATTTACATCAGCTGTTCTAATGTCTTCATTGTGATACTGTGTTTGTCTCCCAACTTCACCATCTGTCTCCTGGTTTTAGTTAGGTCTTTTCTCATCCAGCTTAATGATATGATTTGATGTTTAGTACATAACACCGAATATGATTCCTGCCAATCCTTTTCACAGTCTTTTTCAATGTAAGTCTTTAAAAATTTAGCACCTACTAACGTGTGTCCTTCTGACAAGGTATTCACAACGGAAGGAAAGTTCTAGTTGTTGGATTTAAATCTGGCACAATCTCCTTAAATTCCACTGAAATTGAAAAGACATGAAAGTAGAAACAATCACAGTAAATTGGGAAAACTTATGCAAAACACAAAATATTATGGGTTGTCTTAGCCTCTTACAATTAATCGCAGAATTATTTTTTCTTTCATCATTTAAAAAAAAATATCGTTTATTTATTTTTGAGAGACAGAGAGAGACAGAGAATGAGCAGGGGAGGAACAGAGAGAGAGGGAGACACAGAATCCGAAGCAGGCTCCAGGCTCTGAGCTGTCAGCACAAAGCCCGACACGGGGCTCGAAACCAAGAACTGTGAGATCATGGCCTGAGCCGGTCAGTTGCTTAACTGACTGAGCCACTCAGGCGCCCCTCTTTCATCATTTTATTATTGACAAGCTAGAATCTTAAAACCCTGGGGATAAGTAGAAGACTGATCCCTGGAATAATCAGTTGAGTTGAACTTAACTTCTGAAATTATTTGAAGTCCCATTAGATAGTTATGTTTATTATTGTGCCAAGAGGAACCAGAAGCTCACATCTGTTTTATACAGGTGGTTTGGGGAAAATACATAGATTAAAATTTTCATGTCTGTGTATGATAGTTCCTTGTGGAAAAATAGGAAGTGATAATAGACCACAGAAATAGGTCATGAGGAAGTATTGAATATCATCATTTGTTCTATTTTGAAAGTAAGAAATAGTTTAAAATTCTACAGCAAGGAGCTGAAAGAATTGAATAAAATGCTAATATTAGGAGAGCAGCATGCTTAAATTTTGTTGTTATCCTTGATGATGGATTTGATGCCAGAGCTTCTAATGCTGATTCTGGAATGAGTATCCCTTACCCTTGTTCCAAGGTATGTGAACTCACCAGAAGTCAATCACAACTAAGGGGTACGTGTGTAATGCCACCATCTCTGCTGACATACAGACCAGACAGAAACATAAATCTGTGTCAAAGCCCATTATTTGTGAATAAGTTTCGAGACTGAGAATCTTACTTACCTTCTGCAAGTGAATTCTGACTCTTTGGGAGATTACTTCCTCCTTTTAATCTTGAACTGCCCCTTTACTCCAGGCATCAGTCTTATTTTATTCATTTAGTAAACGTTATTAAATGTGTATCATGTATGATGCATTGTTATAGGAGCTGGGGTATGAGTGAAAAGTGAAGACAAAGTTTCCACCCTCAGGGAGCTTCAAACGAAGAGATAGGCAATAGAAACAAACAAACAGAAGACATACGTGCTATGTCAGATGGTGCTAAGTGCTGTGAAGTAGAAAACAATCATAAAGGAGATAGAGGTTGTGGTAGGAGCTGCATTGTTACATACCGTGATCGGGAAAGGCCTGCCTATCCGGTGTGCAAATGTTTGAACAAAGACCTGAGGGAAATGAGAATGCTCTTAATTGTGACATTTATGGAAGCACATTCCAGGCAGAGGGAGAGAAAAGTGAAGGGACTGTGGGAGGGTGTTCAGTGTGTGTAAAGAACAAAGAGGAGGTTAGTGGGGTAGAATGTAAAAGACTGTGCGCAAACAGATTAAGTTATAAATGTCCTGAGGGAAGATTAGTAAGAGGCCATGTCATGTGGGGTTATTCCCACTTTTGGTCTCCTCACATGCCTTTTCATATTTATAACCAAGGATTCTTGTCACACTTGTCTCTTCAGTTTTTAGGATTCCAAACTCTGCCTGCTCCCGTCAATAATTTAGTTTTCTGAAACTAAAGGCTCATTCTCTCATTTTTAATGCATGTCTTAATTTTTGTTAGATTAAATGAAAACTTTTCTTTGTGAGGGAAGGGAATATGAGTATATATTGAAATGAGAAAAGGTAAAATGTGGTTATGTAGATTATATTATTTAATTATTCACAAATTATGAGGAAGGAGGAGGGAGTGCCTCTTAAAAAAAAAAAACTATTGAAACTGAAACTGAAGACTGAGATAGGAGATAGTTTAGAGGGCTTAGCATGGGGGAAGCCACTAATTAATTAAGAGAAACAATGAAAATCCTTCAAAGTAATAGTACATCACTGAAATCTCAAAGTATAACATTTGAGGATGTCATGCATTTACACACATATTTTTGTTTAGTTGTAGCAACATTTTGCAATCTGGGAAGAAAACCAGAGTAGCCAGTTGATAGACATAATCAAGAAATTTAGGTCAATCAACAATGTGAATGAGCATTAAATCATGTCTCAGAATGAGATCTACTGTAGCCAAGAATATGTTGAAATACTGAGTTGAAGTAAAACGTTAACGGGCAGGTTGTAATCTTAATGTAGAGAAAGTGTTGTCTGTGGAAACCTGGAGATTAGGACATATGCAAATAGTTTCTACAAAACTTTAGGCAGCAGAAATCAACTTGTCAAAACCACCATATGACCATGAGTATCATTTGCTTGGATTGAACATTCTCAATATTAGGCACTTTAAATAGTAAACAGACCTATTTGATATGTACAAACAATTTGTGACAAAGGTAGACCATAAACAAATTAAAATATTAGAATTTGAATACAGCACTGTGAGTATAATGTTTATGAAATGGCAGTGATTATAATAGAGTTAAGATGACATACAGAAGAATGTTTACAGCACCAGTAATAACGAACAATGTCAAGGGCCAATGCTTCAGCAATAAAGATATCTAGAAGTCAGTTTCACTTTTCTTCATCTCCTAACCTATTCAGTTAGCAAGGTTGATATTTATATTCCTAAATGTTTTATGACTATTTTCTTCAGTTGTTTGAGTATTGTAACATGGTGTAGACTCAAGTGTAATACTACTTGTTGAAAAGGTACATTTCTTTAAAAAGGAGATCAGGGGCGCCTGGGTAGCTCAGTCGGTTGAGCGTCCGACTTCAGCTCAGGTCACGATCTCGCGGTCCGTGAGTTCGAGCCCCGCGTCGGGCTCTGGGCTGATGGCTCAGAGCCTGGAGCCTGCTTCCGATTCTGTGTCTTCCTCTCTCTCTGCCCCTCCCCTGTTCATGCTCTGTCTCTCTCTGTCTCAAAAATAAATAAACGTTAAAAAAAATTAAAAATAAATAAAATAAAAAATAAAAAGGAGATCAGATCAATGCTAATAATTTAAATTTTGAATATGAACTTAGTAAATCTTCCCCAATTTCCCTAAACTAAGCTAGGATCTCTTCTTTTTTCTTCTATTATTTGTATTCATGGTATATTTTACATGTTTTATACACAATTTAGTATGTGTGTGTGCCTTTCCCTAGAACATGCTCTCTTTAAAGGAAAAAATGCATTTGATAAACACACAGATATATATGCAAACAACACAGTTACCATCTTACTTCATATTTCATTTTCTAAGTGATGCTTTCTTAATTGTTTTAAGGCACACAGGTCTTTTTGTTGGCCTTTTTTTTTTCTTCTTTCAGTTTCTTAACAGCACCATAGCTTGATATTCAAGAATCTAATTATAGGTATTCATTAATAATTTCAAAGCAATGTAAGTATTGTGTAATACTATCATCACCTCGGTGACAGGGTTACATGCCGTTACTAATTTTATTACACGTACTTAGGCCAGTTGGTATTAACACCCATGAAGGAGATGGAATTCTTAAAATATTCTTGTATATTAGGAAAGTAGAGAGCATTAGGCAGAGTTATGAGTCATCATAACATTTAAGAAACAAAGAAGAAGGTGAATATGAAATAAAGTAAGAGAAAAATCAGAGTATTTGGTGACACAGAAGAAAGAAGAGTTATAATTGCAGTAGGAGAGGATTGTCAGATGTACAAAACATTGATGAGTCAAGCAGAATGAAGTTTGAATGCTCCTATTCAATTTAATGTCATGGAAGTCATTGGGACTTTAAGAGAGCTCTTTCAGTGGATTGGAAAGGTTATAATTCTGATTGCAATGTGTTGTGTAATGAAAGGAAGATAATGAAAAGGAGAGGATATGTTTAAACACAAAACCTGCCAAGAAATGGTTCTATAAAGAAGGGATAGAATAGTAGTATCCCAAGCAAGAAATATTTTGTTGTCTATTAACAAAGATATCAATATCTAAGAATGGATAGATTTAAAGATTTGGAGATTGAATTTTAATGATAAAAGTGCTTTATATTTCCTCTCTATGTACACTTTTATTTTGTATTCCTAAGTGAATTTCTGGTAAAAATCCAGCCTCCTGCTATTTCACCTCTGTTAGTGGCTCATGGATTTAAATTTTATTATATGAAGTAGGAGAGTAGGTCCTATTCTCAGAGCTGGAAGATCAGAGGTTTGAGATGTAGAGGAGTTTTGAAATAGTAATTTTGGAAATTTGAAGAAAATCATGAATAGGAAAAGAGAAGTATTGTGGAAGAATATTGAGAGCCCATTATGAATCTGCCCAGTTATGTGATAGTGTAAGGAACTGCTGAGCATTCTGGGTCAATTTTGAAAGGACTATCCATTATTGCTTGGAACATAGGGACTATAAGGGTCATTTCTATTGCTTATAACATAAGGCATAAAGATAGCACTTATGGTCACTTAATCCCTTATCATTGTCCCTAATGCAATTTTACACTTGAATGATCTTGAGAGAATAGCTGTTCTTTCCACTAGAGTATGATGCTTTCCTAATGAACACCTGTGCATGATATAATAAATGATTCATTGAATTGCCCACACCAGAAATCAAATTCTGATCTATGGGAACTATTTCACAATCAGCCAACCTCTACTAAAATATGTATTGTTGCCTGTCTTGTGGAACCAAAATAAAACAGAGAGAAAAAGAAAAACTGACTTTTTGTTAGTGAAGTAATGAGAACTAAACATGAATATATAGTATGAGAAATATACTGCCATTTTATTGTTTGCCCCTTCTTTGGTTGTCATGGTGATCTAGGTAAAGGCTGATATGTAATTACACACAAATACTTGCATGTGTATACATTAGGCATAGAAGAAGCAAAAGAAGTAAGAATGTCAAATGTCATCAAGGTAGCCTTGGAAAGTAAGGTAAGCCTTCTCCCCTTTAAGGGAAGTTTCTTAATTTTTAATTTACAAAGAATCACCTTTAGAGTATGTTAAGAATACAGAAAATTTGACTCCAGTTACTTGGGAGAAGAGGAAGGTCAATCTGCATTTTAAATTATCATACCAGTTTATGCTGATACCATGGTACCTAAATTAGAGAAATAGTGTATCAAAGAGCTCTTTCAAGTATTTTATGGTAGCACATGCTTTATTATTTTATTTTCATGTTTTAACTTATATAAATCATATTTGAATAATGCATTAAGTCAGAAAATGTCAGAGTAATTTCTTTTGATTCCACCCCAAACCACTTTCAAAGCCTTCCTCAGATAAACAGTGTTAAGAATCTGATGCGTATCTTTTAGTTTTTCTATCTATACACACACGTATCAATTATATTTTACAAAAATGACTATACTTACACACATTCATGCATGGCGTCTATGATGAGTAAACCTATGGCAATATATGCAGGTAAGGACAGGCCGCCAACAGCTAAATGATTCCACTAATATTGGAAATATGTGGGAGCAGGCTAATGGAAGACAAATAAACAGTAAGATCTAGTAAATTCTATACTCACCACTGGCCATTCAAGAGCAACAGCAAAAAGTAAGAGAGTAATCTGCAGCCTCTAACTCACTGGAAGTGCAAAAGGATGGAAAATTGATTGAGAGGTTATCCGAATTTTCAAGATGATGTCACTCTTATTGGAGAAGGCACTGCACTGTTACATGCCAACTGAAAATAGTATTTAAAATGATCAAGACAGGTGCAAAAGAAAAAAGAAAGGGACTGTCCAGATGGACAGGGAGGTGGGTGATAATGAAGGACAATCTCAAACAACATTGTTTGAACCCACAATGAAAACAATGAAAGATATTTCTAGAGTTGCCAAGCTAGAAAAGCTATTTAAGAAAGGTTAATGACTTGATGCTAAAAGTATAACAAAGACTTATTGTATTTTAAATAGCTAATAGAAAAAAATCATAGTTGAATTTTAGTATTAGTGGCAAGTTACTTCTTTCTTGCTGTTTTCAGGAAGCTCTCTTTGTCATTGACTTTCGAAAATTTGATTATAATCTATCTGAATGTGGCTTTCCCACCCAATGCTGCTTTCCCCTGTGGGGATCTCAGGGGCTGTTTGAGGATATATTTTCACTTTGTGATTATTTCACTTTAGATGCTGATTTTTTTTTTTTTTTTGTATTTTTAACGGGGGTAGCAGCTGGACCACCCACCTTCCCACACCCACTGTCCACTCTGCTGTTCCCCCGGCTACCCTGGCCCCAAGGTGTGGGGGGCTGCAGCATGTTGCTGAGGAGTGAGGAGTAGTCAAGCCCCCAAGTTCTGAAGAGGCAGGTGGACAAGCCAGGTGAGCCCTAGGAAAGGGGGTCATGGTGGGAGGAGAAGGCTGTCATCCGTGTTTCAGGTGGGGCTCATTGTGCCAAGGGCTCATGGGTCACTGGTTCTCCAAGTGCCAGGGGTGCGCAGGCAGTGGCACTGAGCCCCCTCCAACACTGTGCCCTTGTGGAGAAAGCACTGACCTGTTCTGCCCCCTTAAGTCCCCCTCTTCTGACGTGCCTTTTGCACCCCTCCCATTAGGACAATCAGTCCCCTCCCATCTGGGAGCCCCCTTTTCTTTCTCTCTATCTTGGAGTTTTTTGAGTTTCTTGGATGTTTACATTAGTGTCTTTCACCAAGTTTTGGGAGTTTCCACCCATTATTTCTTCAAATATTCTGTCTTCTCTTTTTCTCACTCTTCTTCTGAGACTCCCACAATATATATGTTGGTCTGCTTGATAATACCCCACAGATCTCTTAATTGATATCTCAATATTTTTTATACATCCTTTTTGCACACTCTCCAACATCTTCCTTTAGTTCTCTGAGCATCTTTAAGACAGTTGTTTTAAAGTATTTGTAAAATAGATCTGCCTATCAAGTCCTTTTTATGGACAATTACTATTGATTTATTTTTCCTTTTGAATGGGCGGGCCATACTTTCCTCTATCTTTGTACACACTGTGATTTTTTTTGTTTAAAACTGGACATTTAAATCTAATAATGTAATACTGTGGTAACTCTAATAATCAGATTCTCTTTCCCAGGGTTTCCTTTTTTTTTTTTTTTTTTTTTAATTTTTGTGCCGAGCATCAGCCTGAGTGCAAACTTAAGGTATTTTCAGGCCTTTTGTGAACTTGCACCTTTCCCTGGACATGTGTAGTTACTTTCTAATTTTCCTTATACATGCAGTTTCTTTTGAATATCCTAGTATTTAATGTCTGGTTCCCGAAAGGAGAAAAAAGGAGGGGGGTAGGTGGGGCAGGGGTAGAAGAAAGAGTACACTGGCCCTTTAAAACTCAGGGAAATTCAACAATGGCTATAGCCTCTTTGCCTGCACTTCTGTGAACAGAAGCAGCAAAAAACAATCAGAGCGCAGATCCCCATATCTGGAGGACAGAGTTCATTTTCATCACCCTGGCTCCAGCAACCCCTGTTGTTAAAGCTCTCTGCAAAGGTTCTGCCCAAGGCAGGGATGGGTAGTTGGTAGTGTCCTAAGCACTGAAATTGACCACAATTTGCCATCAAGTTTTCCTCTGGAAGTTGCAAACCTTTATAGACTCCACAGATCCAAAATAGTTTCTCAGATTCCACCAGTGCCATTTTCATCTAGGTACTGAAACACATTCCTGGTCCTATTCTTCCATCTTCCCAGAATCCTATGGGATAACACTTTTGAATTTATGTTTTGTTTTGATGAGCCATATATATAATCTATCTGTACTCTACATATAAACATGTAAAATACAAAATTCTTATTTTTAAACACATAAAGCCTCAGAATTATTTAGCAGCTATAATCACATCTATTAGAATATTTAATAACTTATATAAATATTTTTAATAAATGCATACTTTTCATTATAATAATTCACATTTGTATACAAATGTATACAAATACAAAAATATCTGTAATATAGTCACTAATTTATTCTTCACATTCTGAGAAGCATACACAGAAAGCTTTAATGTTCTCATCTTAAAAAAAAATTTGTTTAATGTTTATTTATTTTTGAGACAGAGACAGAGCATGAATGGGGGATGGCCAGAGAGAGAGGGAGACACAGAATCCGAAGCAGAATCCAGGCTCCAGGCTCCAAGCTATCAGCATAGAGCTGGATGCAGGGCTCAAACCCACGGACCATGAGATCATGACCTGAGCTAAAGTTGGACACTTAACCAACTGAGCCACCCAGGCACCCCTAATGTTCTCATCTTTAAAGTGAAGAGATCAGGGGGTGCCTCAGTGACTCATTCGGTTGATCATCCAACTCTGATTTTGGCTGAGGTCATGATCCTAGGGTTGTGGAATCAAGCCCCATGTCAGGCTTCAGTGAGGAGCGTGCCTAAGATTCTCTATCTCTCTCTCTCCACCCTTCTCCCCAACTCATGCTCTCTCTCTCTCTCTCTCTCCCTAAAATTAAAAAAAAGAAAAAGAAATTAAAAAAAAAAATAAAGTGAAGATATCAGAACCTAAAGTTTTACTGATAAGAAAATGGGAACTCAGAAAATCAGAATACTTCGACTGAGGTGACCGAAAACTAATTAGCCATCATAATGTGGACATGACAAGAGAAAGTTCGTATTCTTACTCCATGTCTACACCTTTCTTTCATTTCTGAAGAATTTGACACATACGTAGTCTGTGTGTGATCACTGTGAAAGGCAAAAGATAAGATCAAAACAAAAAATTGATGTCATAAATATTTATATTCTCATGTAAATAAAAATTTCTTTACAGAGTCATGTAACTTAAATATTTGCAAGCCATTTAGCTACCCTTTCATCTTCAAAATATATTTGTTTTCTATTTATCTTAAACTTTTTCAAAAATTCTTAAGTACCATGATTTTTTTCAACTATCAAAAGTGATATCATTTTAAAATCCTATGTAGGTTTATTTTTAATTTATAAAAATCTGTATTTTTTAAATTTTTTTTAACGTTTTATTTATTTTTGAGACAGAGAGAGACAGAGCATGAACGGGGGAGGGGCAGAGAGAGAGGGAGACACAGAATCGGAAGCAGGCTCCAGGCTCTGAGCCATCAGCCCAGAGCCCGACGCGGGGCTCGAACTCACGGACCGCGAGATCGTGACCTGAGCTGAAGTCGGCCGCTTAACCGACTGAGCCACCCAGGCGCCCCAAAAATCTGTATTTTTAATGTGTAAGGTTTTACTACATCTTACCTCTATTAAAAAATACTGAAGCAGGGGACACCTGGGTGGCTCAGCCAGGTTAGCGTCCAACTTTGGATTTGGGCCCAGGTCATGATCTTGAAATTGTGGGATCAAGCGGGTTTTGGGCTTCACAGTGAGCATGGAGCCTGCTTAAGATTCTTTCTCTTTCTCTACCCCCCTCCCCTCCACTCTCTCTCCCTCTCTCTAAAAAAATAAAATAAAAAACAAAAAATCCTGAAACATTCACCTTCGTCACTCAAATTGGTTGTTTTAATACACAAACAACATATTTGAAATTTAGTAAATGCTTTATTTCAAATTATATATATATCATAAAAAGGCACAGATGTGGGAATCTCTAGGTTTTGTATTTCTATTAGCAGTAATTACATTATAAAACATCTCATTAAATGTTTTTGCATATGTTTACATATTTTGAAATATTCCATCAAAAATTTAATATCATTAAAAACTTTGTAAATATAACTCTACCAAAAGCTTTTCAAGCATCCTCCCTAAGAAATACCTAATAAATGTAACTTGTTTGTATCCATAGTACTTAACCAATAGTTGTTTTTTTTTTTTGGGGGGGGGGACTAGTAACAAAATCTGATGCAAATATCAATACAAAAAGTTTATGAATGGGTTATAATAATTAACGTGACTGTGATGGTCTTCCACTTGTTAAACTCTATATAGAAAAGAAGAAACAGTATCTCTGCTTATTAAGTGGACATATTTAAGAAGGATGGTGCTTGTTATATTTTAGAAAATCTAAAATCTATGCTAATATGATTATCAATGAAAGGTGCTACTTATTGGTTTAGCCCCATTGAGAGACTAAATAGCAAACCACTGTAATATTTTTAAGGAAAATTTATACTAGTGAGGATATTGCTTACTTAATATGCTACAGGCAATAAAACATTTTTTAGCTTCTGTATTATTATGTGTTTTACAGATTTTAAAATTCTCCATGGGTGACTAAATTAAGAAATTAAAATATTTAAAAGATATTCAAAGGTGAGAAAATATAAAAGGGTAAGATATCTGATTAAGAAGACATAATAAACACTATTATATTATTTTAGGGCATTCTAGTACTTTCTAATATGAGTCTAATTTTATGAAATTCACATTTTTAGACTTGAGGGTACAGGTGCAGTTTCCATGACTCTCTCCAGTTGCCATAGACAGTTTTACTTTTTCTGAATTACAGTATTTCTTCTTTTTCATTCAATTTACTATGTAGGATGCAAAAACTAAAATTATAGCCATTCTCAAATCTCTGTGTAGTCATAATTTCCTTCTTAAATGCCTCACTCAATATGATAAAGTGTGTCTATAGGTTATAAGGTTTCCAATAAACGTGCATTATATTTCCTTTCTCTGTATACCTGTATTTTGTATTCCTAATTTAATTTCTGGCATAAAAATCCAGCCTCCTACTATTTCATCTCTGTTTCTGTCAGGTAGATTATTTTGAGAAGATTTCCATAACTCTTTAAATAGAGTTGTAAAGGTTGAATAACAGTTATGTCAGTGAAAGGAGGTTAATCTGCATAGAGAGTTGAATGTGTATAAGAACTTGGGTGCAGGTATTTTATAACAAGCTTCTTTTCCATCAGATTAGCACCTTATAGAGTGGCATACTGGGATGCTCAAATTTATCTGTTTAATAAATAAATAATTAGGGAAATAGTGCTTAAATTTCAAGTATATCAACTTTCAAATTTGTACCTGGAAAGATAAGCTACAAATGAATCTTTGAAGACCTGAAAACTCTGCACCCTGATGTTTATAGCAACATTATCTACAATAGCCAAATTTTGGAAACAGTTTAAATGACCATTGATTGAAAAGGGGCTAAAATGTATGTATGTATATATATGTATGTATATATACATATATATACATACATATACAGGAGATTATGACTTGAGCTGATACCATGGGTCAGACACTTACTTAACTGACTGAGCCATCAGGTGCCCCAAACTATGCTGGAATTTTAAAGACAGAGATGCATATTTTCTTCCCCAATCATAGTGATTAAAGACATGAGATCTGTAGTTCCAATAACCATGTACCATCATATGGGAACCTACTTGTAGGAAAGATGGAAGCATGGACACATGAAATTTCCTATCAAGCCAAGCCCAAAATAGAGCCTACATCTTTTTTGAAGGTGCCTGAGATAGATTTTTCAGTTTTTGCTTAAAACTATTTGGTTTAGGATTTTTGTTACTTTTAACAAAGATTCTTAATTTTGAAAGGGCTGTGATAGGAAGGAAAACCATTTTGGGAAGGTAGAGGGAGTATGTGTTCTAGGGTCTTTTTGTTTGTGGAATTAGTTTGATTTGTTTCCTTAGGGTAGGACAGACCTGAGATTCTTTAGGCAGTGAAAATGAGAAAATAGAAAAAGAAAGTTTGAATGTTTGGAAAATTGGTGGGATTCTTAATGTAGTTGAATATATACGGGAGTAAATAGAATGGAAAGGAAGGGGCTGATAATAAAGATATCACTTTGGTCGGAATCATTCATATCCTTTTTGGTCCTATTTTTATTATGAATATTTCAAGCTCATTGAACAGAATCCATGCCTACCTATTGAGTTGTGTGCAGCGCTGAGCACATTTTCTATGCTCCATAAATGTCAAACCATAATACCACGGAGGAAAGACATGTAATAAGGAAAAATACTCTATCTAGGAGGAAAACTAAGCATTTGTAGTACTATAAATTAACTCTTTGAGCAATTTCCCTATTATTTTCTACTTTTCTTGTTAGGTAAATAGCATTTTCATTCACCAAGTATGTATTCAATGTGAGGAAGCTACTCTTCTAAGAAGCATGCTAATACAAATACATCTCTAAAATCAGTCTAAGAAGTTAAACATGAAATGCCATTCTATGGGCTAGTGAATAATACATTCATAAGTGTAGGCAGATGTTGAATTACATAGTCCTTTTAGGGTAGAAACAATAACACTTTTGCCTGGAGTGCTTAAAAATGGATTTTTGGAATAAGCGAGATTTAAGCTGGCCAGAGCTTGAAGGGCAGCGTAGAATTTGGAGAGGAAAAAATATGGGGGAAAGAAACAGTTTTACATAAAAGGGTAATGGTGTGATAAAAGAATAGTAGTGGAAAATGCAATGAAAATTTTATGTATAAAGTAGCACAGTTTCACTAAAGTATATTCTCTCTGTAGGAGAAAAATGGAAGGTAACCCTGGGAAGATGGTATCTTCTAGGGCCTTGAATTCAATGTTGTAGTATTAACATTTTCTTTGACACTAAGGATCCATTAAAAATTTTGAGAGGAAAATCTTTAAAGGAAATGCGGTTTTAGAAATTAAAAAATGAAGTTGCTTCAGCCATAAAAATAGAATGAAGTTTTGCCATTTGCAATGACATGGATGGAGCTACAGAGTATAATGCTAAGTGAAATAAATCAGTCAAAGAAAAACAAATACCATGTGATTTCACTCCTGTGTGAGATTTAAGAAACAAAACTAACAAGCAAAGGAAAAGCAAAGAGAGAGAGAGAGACAAACAAAGAAAAGACTCTTAACTATACAGAACAAGCTGATGGTCACCAAAGAGAAGGTAGGTGGATGGTGAAATAGGTGAGGCAGATTAAGGAGTGCACTTGTGAAGAGCACTGGGTGATGCATGGAAGTGTTGAATCACTACATTGTACACCTAAAACTAATATAACACTGTATGTTAACTCTGCTGAAATTGAAATAAAATGAAAAATATCTGAAAAATAAAATTAGTTGTTAAGTTCAGGATAAATGAGAGAGGGATCGATTAGATGCAATGAAACTTCAGCCATGGTAATAATCTGGACATAAGGAAATAGGATTAAAATAAGCTGAAGATTTGGTGACATTAGCAAACAAATGTGGAGGACAAGGGAGTGGGCAGTTGGTGATTATTCAGATAGGGTATGTGATGGTTCTCTTCAGATATTATTTTAACATAGGTACTCAACAAATTTGCTTTTCAATTTCTACATTTTTAACTGATAAAAAATGAATATTGGCTAACAATTTGACACTTTATTAAGAGAACAGAGTTTTTAAAAGAAATGTTTGGACTAAGGCTTAAGAAAAAAAGAAAAGTCAGCAACTCTCAATACCTTTCACATAGCTATGATTTGGAAACTTAGGACATCAGTTTCATATTCAGGTAGGTTTATTTACATACTGGGAAACATAGAAGCTGGAACAGACTAATGCAGGTTTTAGCACAATAATGAAATACACTACATTTTTAAAGCCAATTTGTATATTAAAAAAATAACCTGTTTACATGATAATTCTGCACATTAAAGTGAGAAAAAAGGAATTTATATCATATCACTTAAAAACTAAACAATTTTGATGAATAAACTCTGAGGAGGATGGAGCTAAGTCATAGCTGTAATATAAATCATTTGGTTGCAGGGGCATCTGGGTGGCTCAGATGGTTGGGCATCCAACTCTTGGTTTTGGCTCAGGCCATGATCTCATGGGTCATGGGTTTGAGTCCCATATCAGGTACCAGTGCTGACAGTACACAGCCCACTTGGGATTCTCTCTCCCTCTCACTCTTTCCCTTCCCCCTCATGCTTTCTCTCTCTTTCTCTCTCTCTCTCTTTCAAAATAAATAAATAAACTTTAAAAAATATTTGGCTTTTGTAAAAATGATTACAACCTGGAAATAAGTATCGAATTTGATTTATTATCATAGAGAGAAATAAAGGAAAGTTCCTCAATTAATTGGGAATGAATAATATTAAAGATTTATATGTGACTATGGTAGACAGGGCCTGGAGCAATATTTTGCTACTAGGTTAACGTTAAATTATACTGGAGGCAATAGAATGTTTAACAAATTGAACAAAATAATATAACGTTCTTTGGTCTCTGTGGTCACTAACTACTAAACATCAAACATTTCAAGAAAGCACTTCTCTATAAGCATTCTCTTTAAATGTTACTCAGAACAACTGTATTCTGAAGTGAAATCTGGTGGGGGCTGTATGTCATAAGAATACAATTTCATCAGTGATAGGAATTCATTAAAATGAATGATACCATATACAATATAAATATTTCTGCCTTCAAAGAGCTTACCATTTAAGCAAATGAGATGCACATTTTTACTTGTATTTATTTTTCTATTTTTTCCTAATATGATCATGATTCAAATGAATACTATGAAGGGGTTTGTGAGCTACAAACCAACTTTTTTTTTTCCTGTTGGTTTTCAATACAATAATATAGGGATTAAAAACATTGGTCATAAGTAACAGAGGCATAAGGTCAATCGTTACCTTCCCAACCTCCAGCCGTGTGACCTTGAAATATCCCATACTTGATTTTTTTTAATCATTTTAGAAAAGGGTAGATCTAATATTTATAGGGTTAAAATTAGTTTTGGAAAATTTCCAGATGTAGTAATTTAGTAATTATGACAGTATATTTGCATATAAAATGGCTCAATAAATATCCTTATTACTTACAGATTGAAATTAGCAAATTTTAAAAATAAAAGAACATTTCATAATTATAAATGTAAAATATCTCCCAAAGAATAAATCCATGAAGACTACAGCTGAAATTTGTAATACCTCCCTAGGAGACATGTATGTATTTATTTTAATAACTGGATTCAAAAGAGAGCTATTTTTATTTAAATTATTTTTTATTATTAAAATCTTACTTTATATGTAAATGCTTTGATATATATAGTACAGTGATATTACTAATATTTAATATTTAGACTATATTTCATATTTAGTGTTATGTTTAATGTTTAGTTATGTTAATGTTTAGTGTTAGAGTTTATTTTGATTCATTTATTCACTTTGAGACATGTGTATCAGATATAACACAAACCTTTCTTTTTTTATTGAACATAAGAAACCACATAATATTTAATTTAAAAATTAAGAAAGTGTATGGGTGCCTGGATGGATCAGTTGGTTAAGGGTCTGACTTCAGCCCAGGTCATGATCTCACGGTTCATGGGTTCGAGCCCCGCATAGGGCTCTGTGCTGACAGCTCAGAGCCTGGAGCCTGCTTTGGATTCTGTGTCTCACTCTCTGTCTAACCCCTTCCTTGCTCTCTCTCTCTCTCTCAGAAATAAAATAAAACATTAAAGATTTCTTTTTTTTAATTAAGAAAATGTGTTCAACTCTCCAATGTAATATTTCTAGTTAAAAGTCCCTCAGTAGAATCAGAATTTAGTTTTACTTCCTTTTAAGTAATTTTTTTAGACTATGAAGTATACTAGATAAATTATTCTCACCCTCAATTGGTATATGCACACCTCTCACTCGTTAGCATGAGGCGCTGACATTCTAGAAACAACCATGGTGACACTTGAATAACAGAAGAGTTGTGTTTATATATGTGTTTGCATCTTCCATGTTCACCTCGAGAGGTAGTCTCCATCCTTCCTCCTGCTCTGTACCCTTTGAAGCTGACGCTTAGGTGCTGAAACACTACTTTCCCTGCCTTCCGTTCAACTTCAGCAGAACCAGTAAGAGCCAGGAGGCAGGATTTGGGGGTGGGAGAAGTATTTGAGACAGTAAGTCAATATTAAGATAAATGTTAGCTTTGGCATTCAGTTCTTTTGTTGTTATATTTTAGTGTGTGTGTGTGTGTGTGTGTGTGTGTGTGTGTGTGTGTGTGTTTCCCCCTGAAGTCTTATTATCTGTACTGCTTTCTTTATAACAAAG
Source organism: Neofelis nebulosa (assembly GCF_028018385.1). NCBI lineage: Eukaryota > Metazoa > Chordata > Mammalia > Carnivora > Felidae > Neofelis > Neofelis nebulosa. The sequence goes on from NC_080796.1 coordinate 57,677,567, forward strand.
TTTTCACTTCCACGTCAGTTTCACTGGGGCACATTCCCTTCCACGTGAGACGAGGCTGATTTTGATTTATGGTACCCTCTCCCATTCTTAGTGATGGAGAAAATTAGCATAGTCAAGATGGAGATTTTTTCAGCATGAGATACCATTTTGCATATTGCTCTTCCATTTTTATACAAGAAGCCTCGGCAGAGTTGCTTTAATTTTTATAAACAGAGAAAGGCTGAGGAACCCTACCTTACAATTCAGCCTTGAAACCATTAGACATTGGTTTAAAAAAAGTCGTCTTCACAATCACATGTCACTTTTAGTGACCTATACGCTGTACTGTAAAATGTGGCATAAACACGGAGACTATATTCCCATAGATCTGAAGATGACTAAATGTCATAATATATGTGTGGCCTTTGGAACAGTTTCAGGCACATAATAGGTGCTATATAAAATGTGTGCTATAATTATTAATACAGCACATTCCAAAATATTCAAATGTATATTATACCAACTATTTCTCTAAACCTAATTCGATTAGTACTAAAAATTGCAACCCCTATATTTGGTAACCAAAAACACATACTATAAGCGATGGGTCAAAGAAGAAATCTTAATAAGAACAAAAAACCTACTTAGAACTAATGGATTAAGGAGCCACTACATATAAAAAAAAGTTATGATACAGTAAACATGTTAAGTAAAGGGGAATTTGTAGCATTAAATTCTCATATTAGGAAAATGATAAGAAAGAAACTAAAATCTTGACATGTGAAACTTAGATACTTGCAAAATGAATCATAACATATATAGGTACCTATTAGCTATGGATTCATTCAAAATATATTTATCAGGCTGTTACTCAAAAAATAAGTAATTTTATACCAATATATGATGCATATCAATATAAGCAGAATTTGAGCTAACTAGTAAAATTGTATGATTCTCTTTTTTACACTAACTGTGGAGTTCTTGCTATGCTGACCAAATCTTTATTTTACTAGTCACATTTTCACCTTCTCCAGTATTTTTTTTAAATAATGTCAGTAAAAGCTTTTCCTTTCTGCCTAAGGTTATTATGCAGCTGCATTTTATGCTCTGTTTAAAATGGCATGACTAATAAAAATCAGCACTTTATTGACAAAACAAATGACTACTGTATACACTGTAAGCAGAGTTAATAAAATGCTTTATTGATAGAATTTATTTATCCCACCTGAGTAAGGTGTAAGGGTAAAAATCTTTTCTTGAAGCCTGCCAATTTTGTAAAATTTACTTCACTTGGGAGAAATCAAACATATTCAAATCACCTTCCAAACTGTCATCATGGTCCTGGACCATGTCCTGGAAATAAATGGAATAAAATTATTGTAAGGAAAAAAAGGATGAGTTACAAGGGGAAGTGTGTATAGCTAGGAGAGTTTAAACAAAAGGTTTGCTTTGGCTTTACATTTCTTATGAACGTTCATTCCCAAATTATCTACTGAGCCTGAATAAGTGGAATTGGCCCTGTCAACATGAGGCTTATGAAGAGATTCCAGAAACAGAAGACACTACAACGGTTTCTGATACAGTAATTATTACACGTATGCATGTGTATACACGCATGTATATGACATAGTGAATTTGGTAGGTTAACACATTTTAGATCTGCCTCTGAAAATCATTGACTGCATTTAATAGTCTTATTCAAAGTTGAAAAGTAGTTTAACAAATAAACCAGAAAAGTATTTTATTTTTATATAGATAGGCTTCTCAAATTTATTTTGGTGGTAATTTCAAAGATTATACTATTGAAAAATTATCTATATATCTATATCTATCTATATCATCTATATCTATATATATAGTATAATAAGGGGATAAAGCCATAAAGAATTTTTTTTGGGGGGGGAGGAAGAGAAAGAGGCAGATGGAGAGAGAGAGAGAGAGAGAGAGAGAGAGAGAGAGAGAGAGAATCTTAAGCAGGCTCCACACCCAGCACGGAGCCCCACGATCCCATGACTGTGAGATTGTGATCTGAGCCAAAATCAAGAATTGGATGCTTAACTGACTCAACTATCCAAGTGCCCCATTAATACTTTTAAATTTTTTCTACTGGAGTACCCCAAATGGCAAAGGACTGTAATTACATAGCTCTTCCTTTTCTACAACAAGTCTGGGACCACAGCCATGAGGTCTATTGTTAATGCTTTAAAATTTTTTTAATGTTTATTTATTTTTGAGAAAAAGAGAGAGACAGAGCGCGAGTGGTAGAGGGGGCAGAGAGAGAGGGAGACACAGAACCTGAAGCAGGCTCCAGGCTCTGAGCTGTCAGCCCAGAGCCAGATGTGGGGCTCGAACTCACAGACTGTGAGTGTGACCTGAGCCAAAGTCGGACACTCAACAGACCCAGCCACCCAGGTAACCCTGTTGTTACTGTTTTTAGAACTGAATGTGCTTTATCTTAAATATCCATGAAATGTTTATGTTATATGCAATATAGTTTTGTTTGGGAATAAGATAATTTGATTTTGCTTACTTCTTGCCATCTTCTTTGAGTAATATTTTATTCCATATTATTTCCATGGTCTTTGAGTAAGTATCTTGAGTGCAGAATGATCCTTCAACTTAGTATGGTAACATTGTGGAAATTTGACACATCATGTGAATTGGACTGAATTTTACCCATGATTAACCTTTCTGGTCCAATTTGGCCTAATTGTTGCTTTTCTATGTGGATATATCGTTTTCTGATTCTCATTCTTGTGTTTGTTCAGGCTAAATCTTCATTGCAATTTTAGACTAGTATTTAGCTTCATCTTTCCACATGCTTAGCTTCTCTTCCACTTTGGTATCTAGCCCATACTGAATTCAGTATCTTTTTTTCTAATGCTATCTTCAGAATTATGAATAACCACTGTGATATTTTACCGTGTTCTTTTAACCCATCCTAAATAAGATATTGTAAATATTATTCATCTTGAATAGAGTAACAACTCTATTGCTATCATTTATCCCCAGTTTAATTCTTTCTTTGTACATCTTTATCAAAATCATTTGAAGAAAGATCAACTGAGTTTGCCAAAAACTATTTTTGGTTCTACTGCATCCCTGTAAGAGCTTTTTCTCCAGGATGGCATTAAAATAGCAATCAATAGCCTTTGCATAAATTATACATGTAGGTCTGTATACACCAAATTTAATAATGCCTCAGTCCACCTTTTCCACTTTGTTAAAAATGATATTACGAAAAGTTTAGTGATCTCATTTTCCTAAAGTGATAGTCTGACAGTAAATTACACTAGAAAGAAAATTTTACATTGCATGTCTTATTCTTAGCAAAGCCATCTTAACCTCTGGGAATCAATTTCCTTTCTAAGTGGTCCCTTATCATTTGTCACAAGTAATTGAAAAGTTATTTTCTGTTTAAACGTAGCAAGATCTGTATTACAACTTTAAAAAAGTCTGACTTTTAAAATATTTTGAACAATTCAATTTCAAATTTGCAAAAGTGTAGTGACAATCTCAAACTTTGATATGTTGTTGAAACTAGCGAGTTTAAATGAAATTGACAAGCACCTCCAAGTTATTTATTATAATTGTTCCCATCTGACAGTAGGCCTAGTTAGAGTGGTGCCAGATGTCAACACCTTTCATGTATTTTCAGAACAATAAACACAGTTTTGAGAAAACTCATAAATATAACAGACTGTGAGGAAATCCAAGAGAACAACATAAGTTTTGGGAGCACTGATGAGTTTTAAACATAAATAACTTTCCTGTTTGTTTTGTTCTTTTGTTTTTCCCCAGTAATTTACATATTAAGAGCTGCTCCAATGGACTTTCTGAACTCATAGGGTTCTTTAAATACTTGTGGTGGCAGCTTTACCATTAGCTGACATTTAATATTATTACATTTAATTTTGGAAAAGGACTTACTTTTGAGAAGAAAAGACAGGAGATTATTTTTCAACGTCTGTTAGCTTTAACTAATTTCTTTAAGTAGATTAAATCTTTCCAGATCTTTTTTTAAAATCTCAGTATTTCATATTACAATTGTTACTTCATATTTTCTCCCCTCCACTATTCTTTCTTTTGTACTTTCCCATATTTTTCAGTATGTGGTTTGGGTGAACTATTCTTTCTTCTAGGGGAGGTGTCTGATTAGATACAAAGATTGAAGAAAAATATTTTTATTCGTCCAACAAGAAGTTATGAAAGTTATTTACTAATTTTGTCTTTTCTTTTATTTTTTAAGGTTTATTTTTGAGAGACAGAATACACACGTGGGGGAGGGGTAGAAAGAGAGGTGGAGGACAGAGGGTCAGAAGCAGGCTCCACACTGACAGCAGTGAGCCTGATGTGGAGCTCGAACTCGCAGACCACAAGATCAGGAACTTAGTTGAAGTCGGACACTCAACTGACTGAGCTACCCACGCGCCCCACTAATATTGTCTTTTCTAATCATGACCAACAACAATCCAAAATTGTGCTTATTATAGTGTAACCTATATGCCATCTTGAATATAACATTTTGGATGATGTAGCAGTATTCGTTATGAACATTTCCTCACTGTCATTCTCAAACACACACAGCACATCAGCCCTGCCCTGAGGCATACATGTTTGCATACATGTGTACATGTATTTATCATCCTTCTCTGACATGCATTATTTTGTTTTGAATCTGGAAAGAGTTAGGGATAACATAAACAGAATATTTCAAACAAACAACAAAGGTTAAAGACATTCAAGAAAAAATAGGTGTAATGGAGATATTAGTGTCATAGCAATTGGAGGAAACAGAGTAGGTATATTGTGGCTTGTGATTTCATAGCAGAAGCATTTCATGATGATGCTAAGCGTACATTAATTTCATAATTTTAGAAAGCTAAAAAAAGTGGAAATGAGGATCATTGCTGTTGAGAAAACTACTATATTCTGGTGTTAATGAAGGCATCTAACTTTTGATTTATGCAATGTTTAAAATCTCTTTTGAGGTAAATTTGCACTGTGTCAGTTTAGAAAACCACATCTCTAGAATTCTCTTCTTTTCATACTCCAAGGTTATCATGGGGAGTAGGTCACAAGAGACATTTTGTGTAAGAATTTCAGGGCGTAAGGGAAGCAGCAGCCGCCTTGATTTGCACTGGAAGGTGTATACGGGGCTTGAGGGCCTTTGCAGCTCAAACACAATGTCATTATTTATCTGCTGGCTCACGTGGTTTCTGTGGACAGCAACAGGGTCCACAGCAACTCCATCTCCGGAATCCTCTGCTTCAGTTTCTTGAATCCTGGTCCAGCTTCATGATGAAGGGCTCTGTGTTGTGCCAGAGGATACTTCTATCAGAAGTGAGATAGAAGTATCTTACTTCTACTACTGGGCAGCAGTCAGAGATTCAGATTTAATCCCTTAATGTGGGTTCCACTCTTATGAGTTGCCATTTTTTCTTGTTTTCCACATTTATATCCACGTTTCCTTATAAATTGCGGGTCCTGTACTGAAACAGTAGCTTCACGGAAACTGTGTATTTAGTCCTATGATTGTGCTGGAAAAATCCCATGCCATAAGTCTTACATATACAACACAAGGATTTCAGTTGACTTTGTCTCCAGGATTGCAATCCCTAAGAGCCCAAATAAATCCTTTTGGTTGCTTTATAATATCGCTGTCTTCTTGGTCAACACGTGCCACTTCAAAATTCAATGTTAGAAATTTTAGTTTTGTAGTTCTACTTTTTTTTCCTGATTATCTAATTTCTTAACACTTGATAATTTAACTCACAATATTTTGTTCTGTTGCCCTCTATTACTCCCAGTTATCCATTTACATTGCATATCTAAGAAGAATCTAACAGGCTGTGCTATTTCTACACAATCTCATTTCGGAATTGTTTCGATAAAACGACTTTGTTGTCATTGATTTCCCTCTATATTGCCACAATAATTCCAGTGTTTTCAACCTTGTTGGTCTAGATCTCACCTGTAAAATTTTTGTTTTTTGATGACACCTATATTCTTGCTCATGCACTATTTCTGAAATTTTATCATCTTGACTTTTTCATCTCCTCTTCTACGACCTCTTGTTAGTCTATTCACATATGTGTTAAAGCTACAAACAAGGGTAAAAACTACAGTAAAAAATAGCAAGAGCAGTTTGCAACTGATTATTTTTTAAACCAATAATGTAATTGGCTGTAGATAATGCAGGAAGGCACAGCACAGTGTTCACAGCAAAACAAACTGATGGGTTGTTCTGTTTAACCCAAATGCTTATACCTAAGTTTTAGTACGCCATCCTATGCCTGTCCCCATCCCCCCACTGCAAACAGCAAGTCATTAACATTACTTTAGACCAATTTGTTTCAGACATCAAGGCAATAATATATGGATTCAATTCTAGTCAAGATATCAGACAGACCCTCAGAAAATCTTTTGCATGCAGCCAAAGGAAATTTTATCAGGATGTTTTAGCTTTCCAATCACTTGTGAAGAGCTAGTTACATGGAAGTAGAGAGAAACTTTCTTAGAAACAAATGGAACAACCAAAAGAGATGCTTGATGTGGCTATTTTAAAAAGGAGTCATTTTCCTCTGAGTGGAGGAAATTTCAGTGTGAGAATTTGGCAGTGGTACTATGACTACTATAACTATTGTTTCCAGCTAACTTGTATTGGGTTAGTAACATGAGATAGGAAGAATGCTATATAGCTTAGAAGTGTTCCCTCTTTTAATATAGGTAAAACCTAAATGAACTCCAAGAGTAGAAAATTAAATGCAGTACAATGCTATTAGAATAATCAAGACAATGGTAGCAAGAGGTGGGGATAAAAGACCCAAGGTTTCTAAATATGTTTACCAAATTTTGTAATTCATTTTCCACCTTTTCTTGGATGTTGCTTTTTTGTTGTTGTTATCATTTTTATTTATTTATTTTTAAACAACTGATAATATATTAAAAAGGTCGACCGAAGAATCTACAATGGTGACTTCAAACTCTACTCCTGGCTCAGTACTGATAGAAGTAATTTCCTTAACAATCTCAAAAGAATTGTGCAAATCAATGAGTCCTTGTGGATCCTCTTCTGAAACCCGCCCTTTGAAACTTAACCACAAGGAGTTCTCACCATAAGGAGATTCTGAGTCTTGGGAGGCAACTAAACTAGTCACTAATGACTTTGAGATTATTTTCCTTTGAGCCTCTGAGAAGTGGGCACATGTCTTCCCCCCAAATTTTACATTGTGGTGGGTTAGAGTAATCTAATTTGGTCAGTCGCCACCCCTGGTTCTACGGGTGTTTTCCCAGTGTCTGCATGTCGGTGGGTGGCTTCCGATCAACTTGTTCTTGGGGGAGAGGAAACCATGGGGAGTCAGGAGCAGGAGTGGGGTGTCCAGAGCTCTGCAGTGGCTGCGACCAAGTCTTCAAAGAGCTTTTGGTCATTTTAACATGATTTATATTTTTCTTTTAGAAAATGAATACCTTCTTGGTACAGACCCCTAGTTTTTATAGTAGGGAAAAAACTTATTTAAATTAAATTATGTGCCTTTACTTTAACCCCGTATTTTTAAAAGCACCTTAGCTGCATATTTGTATGGCATTTATATGACAATGTACGGAATTAAGTATTGGAGGTATTATTATTCCTATTTGATATAGGAGATAAATTAGAGACAAAGTTTGATTGGTCCAAGTTCACATAGTAACTTTATAATATATATAATAGCCATTATTTGACACTCAGGCATTTAGAAAATTCATTTAGAGGCACTTAACTGAACCTGTTTTCCATTTTGTTTTCATCCCATGGATGTAAGGAATTCTGACTTGAATTCTAAATTGAAGGGGAAAAAACTTTTTCATGCTATGTGTTACAACTAACAAATATTATATGCATAATATGGAAATTTTATCAGATGAAAGAACATCAAAATGGCATTTTTTTATATTATGGCTATAAATCAGTATTCTGAAAACCACTATTTTTACAAATATTCAAAAATTTTTGTATTAATTTTTCATGTGAAATTTTGACAAAACCATGCCTTTTATCTTCCAAATATATTTATAAAAGATTATAAAAGAAAATATCTCCTCTATAAATGTGTTCTTTGTTGTCATACGGACATGGGTGGATTTGATTTAAAAATATGTTTTATAATACTCTTTAATGTATTTATTATTTATACTTGGGTTATGACCCATCACTTACTAACTTTCTCCATGAAAGAAGATTCTTAAATAATAAAAGTAAAGTTAATGTCAGTCTTACTTTTCCTGAATTCTAACACTTTGTTCTGTAGAAAAAGAAATAAATACATAGGTATATGATAGTTAATGTCCGTACCTGGGAAGAAGTTAGGAAATACAGTGAAACCTTGGATTGTGAATAACTTGTTCTGTGAGTGTTCCACAAGACGAGCAAATATTTCTAATAAATTTTAACTTGATAAACAAGCCATGTCTTGCAGTATGAGTAGACTGTGACACCAAACGTCACAGGATCACAACTGAGCGAATGGTTCTTGAAATATGCTTTGATATACAAGTGCTTTGGATTACAAGTGTTTCTGGTATATATTATGCTCACACACCAAGGTTTTACTGTAAATATATTCATCTACAAAAATAATAGCAAATGCAGTCCATAGTACATGAATTGGTCAATGTTTAGTTTTGTCTAGGTTCACTTTGTTTTGTTTTTGCTTTATATATGTGAACCACATTGTATTTTATTAGTGACAAAATGTTGGCTTTTTGGAACTTCAATCAGAGCTTAAAAGAACAACGTAGAGCTTGGTTCAAGTCTTCACAGAACTAACTTGTATTTTAGTAGACCTTAATTTGTATTTTATTGGTCAGAAAAATATATAATAAAAATAATATTTGTTATGTCTATCATTTAATTGCAAATTAACTTTACCTATATTTAAGTTTATTAATGTTCTTTAGTATAAGGAAAATGTCTTACTCTGAATTAGTAGATCTAAAGTGCCTATAAACAGTATTTATTTGAAACATGTTGACAATTAGTAAAGACAAGGTATTAATGTGCTATTAGTTCATTCTCCTGGGGGCAGTATTTTCCAATCAAAGAACTTTATTTATACCAACAGACATTTACATATAGGCTAGGTTCTATTGTGTTAATTAATTACATTAATTAATATTACAGTTATCTTTGAAATTTTCCCATATGGGATTCTCTGGAATAATTAACTATCTTATCTTTTGATCTAAAATTCCTTTTTTATTATAATTTATGGTTTTTTACCCTTCTTTGTTTAGTTAATTGAAAATAAAATTAATGCATTCAAATTGATATTCATTTCTCATTTAAATTGAGAGTGTACATAAATTTAATTTCCTATAATCCCAAAGCACCGTTGAACACAAAATTCAAAGAATTAAAGCAATCCTAATGTTGCCATTCTTTGCATTTTCCTCCAACTTAAAATTATTTTTATTTTATTTTTTGAAATGCGTAATTCTTGTTAAATATTATCTCCCAATTCAAAACAAGGACAGTAAAGCAATAAAGAAAACACTAAAGAGGAGAGCCTTCATGGCTCCGCCAGTTAAGCATCCCACTCTTGATTTCAGCTCAGGCCTTATCTCACGGTTCTTGAGGTTGGGCTCTGCACTAACAGGGCAGAGTCTTCTTGGGATTTTCTCTCTCCTCTCTCTCCTCCTCTCCCACTTGCTCAGGCATGTTCTCTCTCTCTCTCTCTCTCCCTCTCTCTCTCTCTCTTTCTCTCTCTCTCTCTCAAAATAAATAAGCATCAAAGAAAACATTAAATAAAAAAATGTTTCTTAAAAAGAAACAATAATGAGTTAAATATGTTTAACTTAACTAAATGTACTTATAAACAAGATCAACCATATAAGGTAAAAAAATAATTTTTTAGGTAAATTTTTGGTGATGTATGTATCTATATGTGCTATTAACTTTAAAAATCTTGTCCAAGAAGAAAAAGGTATGTTGATTTTTAAGATCCATTTCTCACTTATAAGTAAATGAAAAAATAACTGGTTTATCAATTAATAAACCTTGCCTAATAAACTGAAAAACAAAAATAAATTGATATTAATTATCTATATTTATCAACATTTTAGACACTCTTTTTTTAATGTTTTTTTTTATTATTTATTTTTGAGACAGATAGAGATGGAGCATGAGCAGGGGAGGGGCAGAGAGAGAGTGAAACACAGAATCCGAAGCAGGCTCCAGGCTCTGAGCTGTCAGCACAGAGCCTGACTTAGAGCTTGAACTCACAAACCGCGAGATCATGACCTGAGCCGAAGTTGGACGCTTAACCAACCAAGCCACCCAGGCGGCCCAACATTTTAAATACTTTTTATTTGTACTTATTCACTAAAATCTGAATGTATTGGCAAAAAGCTCCTGAGTTTTAATAGTGTTTTTAGAAAATTATGATCTGAATCTCATCTTCCTACACTCATGAACAGATACTATTGGTATTGTTTTTTCACAGGTGAAAGATATACATTATGAGTTACAAAATAGAAAAAACATTACAGATTTATATGGTTTGGCTAAATCAATGAGTCAGAAAATGCAGACTACATAGAAAATATTGAAGAGGGGTGCCTGGATGGCTCAGTCAGTTAAGCGTCTGACTTCGGCTCAGGTCCTGATCTCACGTTTCATGAGTTCCAGCCCTTTGTGGGGCTCTGTGCTGACAGCTCAAAGCCTGGAGCCTGCTTTGGATCCTGTCTCTTTCCCTCCCTCTCTCTCTCTCTCTCTTTCTCTCTCTCTGCCCCTGCCCTGCTTGCACTCTGTCTCTCCCTGTCTCTCTCAAAAATAAACATAAAAAAAAAAATAAGTAAAGAATTAATGTCCCATTCATAGAAGTACTCTTTAAAAAAATCAATCACTTTTGTGAAATGAGAAAAGCATATTTTTAAATCTTGGTAACTACATATAAAGAGGACTGTTAGCAAACAGGAGTGGATTAAACATACTGTGAACTACTGGGGACTTTGGCTCTGACTTTAACTTCAACAGTACTAGGTAAATGGAAAAGAAGAGATGTTGGGGTGATATGATTAGCTTCATATATTTGAATGTCTGTCATACTGAAAATTGATTAGAGCATTTATTTTGATCTCAAGGTAAGTCTGAGAATAAGGGTGACAGTCACTTGAGTGCTTAAAATGCAAACGAAGACCATTCACCTTCACTCAGTGTTCTTCAGTGCCTTTTAAAAGTGAGAAACCAACATGGCATAGAGAGAAGTACAGGCATACCTCAGAGATATTACAGGTTTGGTTCTAGACCACTGCAATAATGCCAGTCAGAATTTTTTGGTTTCCCAGTGGCTATAAAAGTTATGTTTACATAATACTCTAGTGTATTAAGTTGTCAATAGTGTTACATCTAAAAACACAATGTGTATACCTTAATTAAAAAATATTTTATTACTGGGTGCCTGGGTGGCTCAGCCAGTTAAGCAACCAACTCTTGCTTTCTGTTCAGGTCATGATCTCACTGTTTGTGAGTTCAAGCCCCACACTGGGCTGCACACTTGAGAGTGCAGTCTGCTTGGAATTCTCTCTCCCCTTATCTCTACCCCTCACGTGCTCTCTTCTCTCTCTGTCTCTCAAAATAAGTAAAACAAATTTGAAAAAATAAAAAATATTTCATTACTAAAAAGAGCTAACCATCGTCTGAACTTTCAGTGAGTCATGATCACTAATCACAGATCACCATAACAAATATAACAATAATGAAAAAGTTTGAAATATTGTGAGAATTACCAAAATTACCAGACATGAAGTGCTCAAATGCTGTTGGAAGAATGGTACTTTTAGACTTGCTGGATATAGGGTTGCCACATCTTCAATTTATAAAAACACAGTATCTGCAAAGCACAATAAAGCAAGCCCAATAAAATGAGATATACCTGTATGTTAAAATTTGTGTCAGATAATTCATATGATAGACTTAATAAACATGTGGATTTTGGAAAGTTATTTATGTGTCTGAGGATGTTACCCTATATAACAATATATGGTTTATTGACAGGTTATTAGGATTAAATAATGTAAGTGAAATGGCTGACAAATGACAGTTTCTTAGTAATGTTATTGTATTTACAAAATTCGACATTTTAATGGGTGTACGATATTAATGAAAGGTATGCTTTAATATTAAGAAAATGATTTTATTACACCTAAAATTCTTACTTAAACTGAATTCTTATATTACCCAAATATCATCGCAGTGTAAATTTAGATGGTTGACATGTAACGAATTGCAAGCCTCTCTAGTTGAATAAATTGTCTATAAATGTGCTCATTCATGCAAGAAAATACATCACACCAATCAAATTGCAGATATAATAATGAAAAAGCAAAACTGTGCTGTGAGTTTTAAACACCTTTTTAATTTGACAGTAGTTACCTGACTAGAGATGAAATAGAATTATTTACAACCACAGAAACTGCTGCTCGGTCGAAATTGACACTGAAGAAGTTCGCCCTTTGGCAACCCCCCTTGGCAAGAGTGTCACCATGTCACTGTAAATAACCCTGTTGTCATGCCCCCAAGGGACACTGTTGTCTATAATATCACAAAAAGGTAACGAGAGGAAAAGATTTTCTGCAAGAACATGAGTCATTTCTAAGCGTTAAACTAACAAAGCTTGAACTAAGGCAGACGAGAAGTCCGCTGTGGGAAATTGCATTGAAGCTGCACATCAGCAATACGTCTTGGCAGGAAATGGCCAGACACGTAGAAGTACAATCACTGTCTTTATTCTCTACTCTTGGGAACACTAATATGAAAGTGACTAATATGGTATAATAGTTCCCAGAACCAATTAATTAATCATAGCATGCCATTAATAGATACATTCCTTAGGGGGAATATTTCATGCTCAGGGAAATTAAACCATTTTATTATGATAAAGTTTTCCCAGTCAAAAGTACTTCAAATTTACATTCTCACACTGTTAACAAGGTGGGGATTTCCTAAATGAAGGAATTAGTTTCATATGGACTACAGGTGATTTCTGGAGAAAATTAACTATGGTGCTCAAGAGGAGTAAAGTTAGAGATAGGTTCTTTTTGGCTTTTTACTTGTGCTTTGCATTAATTAAAAATGTTTAATGCATTGTTCCCATTTTGAAACACCAAATGGTGATCAAGTCAATGTTCCATTAAAACACAGTCCAATACCTGCTTTTCATTTCAAATAAATGGAACAGAGGCTCAGTCCCTTAGTTGAAAAGTCTGAAGCTTGGTTATCTACTTTATCACTTCTTTATTACAAAAATGTTAGTCATTGCTTTTATTCTTTCAGTTACACAGATTCCTTAAAAATCAGGCAAAGTCATGTTTTTTAAGAGTTTGAATTTGTTTTTATTAATGTAAATTTCAATTGTTCCATTGATAGTAATATTAAATAGCTAAACAAGTGCATAAAATACATCAACTTTGTTTTCTTTATTTTCTCCTCCCAAGGACATGTGTCCTTATGATGCAAACACTTTTCACTATCCTCAGTGCAATGCATCACCTACTTAAATAGTGTCCAATACTCTCAACCTCATTCATGAAAACAGTATTGAAGTTTTCTTAGTTTGTTGTTTGCATATACTTTTTTTCATTTAAAAGGAGAAATTATATGTAACGTTTATCTTTCTGTAGGACTCAGTCTACAGTTATCAAGGGTCCATTCTTGTCCTCAGTTATACCATATTATATGTAATTGTTTTTTTCCTCTGGCATTTTTCCTTCTTATTTACCTTACGATATGAGCCTCTGACCTGATTGTGTGAGGTCAATGATTATTCCCCATACTCTATTTATAGATAGCTTCAATGTACTGGATAGTCATTATTTACAATCTTTAAGTTTATAATAGGGAAATGCTATTTCTCTTAAATTTTCTCTCCTGGCCAATTAGCAATTATATTCTTTCACACCTATCACATTGATGGGCAGGATAATTCCTGTGATCAGTAGCTACATATGTCTCCTGGTACATGAGGCAAAGATGTGATGAACACAGGTGGCATAATCATGCTAACCCACTACCAGGGAAAAATTCTCCCAATGAAGAAAAGGGAGACCTCAGAATATAGGAATGAAACTTGATTTGGGGCGCATATTATAAAACTCTAGTCAGAAATGACCTGCTAAAGAACGGAATCTTTTCTATCTAAATTCTATCCTCCTTTAGGCCTTGGCTAGTGTAGAGGAAGAAAAATAATTTTCCCTCTATCTTGTAGGTTCCTGGCTGAGATTCCCCTTGTGATAGAAGACAAACTTACAGGAGAAAAACAAAGTTTAATAACACGTTTGTAACAGGGGAAAAAAAAAGTATTGGACTCCATGTTGCTTTTATTTCCCTTGCTGCTGTGACCTATAAGTTAGAAACTTCTGTTTCGCCCTGATGTAGGCATGTGAATCATCAAAGGGATTTTGCTTACAGCTAAGATTTGCAAAAACCACTCTTTACCCAAAACTTACCTCACCCAAGGAGATAGGGAAATAGCCAGACCAGACATTATCCCAATTCCTTCAAGATTGAACAATGACCATAACTCAGAAGGGATTAAAACCATATCCCACAGAGTTAGTGACTTTTAAAGTAGCAGAAAATTTAAAGCTTGTGTTTCAGAAAACTGTTTCCTGTTTGATCAGCTTTTGTATCTTTACGGCCCACTAACAAATCCACCACTATCTGTCTCATGGAAGCCTGGACTCAAGGTCAACTGATATGGTTCCAGTCCATGAACAAGCAGGGCCTTGCATTGTTTACCTAGGATAATGAGCCCAAGACCCTATCCAGTTTATACCAGTTCTCAGAACATGACCATAGCCCCTTCTCCTTGTCCTAAAATAATCCTGAGGTCAGCGCCTAAATTTTTCCTCATTCTGATGTTAAGTTTCCACCACAAAGTGAACACTGGATGTATATTACATATATGTTGGCTCATTGTGTATGCTCCATCTTTCTTCACGCACAGTCTCAAATTTCCCATCCTTTTCATCAACAGGTAGTAATCTCAATCCCTACGTTTAGAAAAAAAACTTGTTCTCTCCCTTAGGGAAGTGGATTTGAAGCTTACCCTGTCATTTTCTTGTTCAGCTGCCTCTTGAATAAACTCTTTCCTTGCTGCATACTTGATGTCTGGATGAGTGGTTTTGCTACACATTAGGCACACAGACTTGGATTCAATTATATATTTACCTCCCGTATACATGGTAGATGCCCAGAAAAATGCAGTAACTCTACATAATGACCCAAGCCATTACTTTAAATATCATTTCCAGCTAAAGGCAAATGAAGACTGGGCTGGAGGAGCCGGGTTTTCAAGCACAGTCCAGGAAATAAGGATAAGGTTGTTATGCATATGTAAGTCTGTACCTTTTCCACTGATAAGAGTTTTTACAGATTTTTGTCATCCTCCTATTCCTGGTGTAGAGAGGAAGTCACCCTTATAAATGGAGATTTTCTTATAAATGTAAATGTCTCTTACAAAAGGGTAACTTCTACTGGTTTTTTGGAGCTTCTCTTGTGTCCTTAAGTTTCTTAAAAATAATCATTTGAAGGGGTTCCTGGGTGGCTCCGTTGGTTAAGCATCTGACTCTTGATATTGGCTCAGGTCATGATCTCATGGTTCCTGAGTTTGAGCCCTTTGCTGACAGCACAGGCTTGGTTGGGATTTTCTCTCCCTCTCTGTCGTGCTTGCTCACTCTCTCTCAAAAATAAATAAATGAGCATTAAAAGAAAGTAAAAAATAATCAGCTGAAGATAATTCTTATTGCAAAGAGGCATATTTTGTAGGAGCAAATTCTGCTGCCTTTATCTGAAAGATTGTATAATTTATAATCCAAACAGAACATTTTTTGAGGTTGGAAGTACTGTTAATAATTATGTCAGCATTACAAGACTAAATCCATACTCTTACACAGTCTTTAGATATAATCTCTTTCTACTGCAACACTTTGTCAATAAGCCTCAATGAAAACACTAGCTCATTTCCCAAAATTTTAGAGCTGATTCTTGGATAGCTCCCTTCATTAAGCATATGCTAATTATTCCTAATAAAATGTGATCCTATAAACAGACCAAAAATTGAGATCTTTTTCTATGTAACCTGATTTTTAAATTAGGCTTTGGCCAAAAATAGTAATAAAGTGTTGACTTTATTTTCAAGATTTTTTTTTAATTTTTTTTAACGTTTTATTTATTTTTGAGACAGAGAGAGACAGAGCATGAACAGGGGAGGGGCAGAGAGAGAGGAAGACACAAAATCGGAAGCAGGCTCCAGGCTCTGAGCCATCAGCCCAGAGCCCGACGCGGGGCTCGAACTCACGGACCGACTGAGCTGAAGTCGGCTGCTTAACTGACTGAGCCACCCGGGCGCCCCTATTTTCAAGATGGTTAAGCTTGGAACAAATAAAATAATAGTAAAATACTAATAACACATTAGGACTAAAACACAAATCTATATACATAAGTAGAACTTGATATAATAGTAAAAGTAAACTCACTCATAATACTGGTATACATACTGTTGTACTATAAAATTTTGTTATGAATGATAAAAAACCTAATAATTACCATTGCTCTGTTAAAATGAAACAATTTGCCCCAAATGGAGTCATTTTGCTAAGCTCCACCAAGACTTAAAGCCTAACCCAACTGCAGCTTTAGTTTCTCTCAGGAGTGAAATGTAAGCCAATCTGTCTGAAATTTTCTGATTAGCCTTAGTGATTTACTTTGTATGATAAGACCCACTGTCTTCTGTAAGGTGAGGTAAACTTGCCTGAAATGATCCACTCTTTTAACTTCCTGCTACCAACTTCCTTCTGCCCATAAAAGTCTTCATTTTGCCCACAAAAATCTTCATTTTGTACAATCCTCAGAGCTCCCCTCTATTTGCTAAGTGAGGTGCTGCCCAATTTATGAATCACTGAATGAAACCAATTAGATCCTTATATTCATTCAGTTTATTAAAAAAATTTTTTTGTTGTTGCAGTGATGGAATCCAAAGCAAACTCCCTGTGGCATAATAGGGACAAGAAAAAACACAGGTGCAGTAACCACCAACACTTTGAGTTCACTCTTTCTTACCGTTTCTCTTGGTTCTGAGCTATGCTCTCTTTGCATTGAGTTCCCAATATAATTGTCTTTCCGGTCAGTTTCCCACTAGATTGGAAGCTCCCCCCTCCCCCCTCGCCCACTACCACCACCTTGGTTTTGTTCCCAGATCCCCAGATTCCATGTTGGGAATTGATGGTGGCAACTGAAGTTCTTCAGTTGTTTGGAATCAGTCCACACTCCCCATTTGTTGTAGTTGGCTGGCTCAATCCTTTCTCTTAGGCCAAAGTTTCATGGGAATTAGTGATGGTTACTGGCAAGGAACAGACTAGGTGAGTCTGACTGAAAAACTAAACTATTCCTGGAGTTGGACTGGGACTCACTTGAGCAGGACTGGGTCCAGTAAAGTCTTACCAATGGGGTCTTAGAAGGCAGAAAGCTGCAAAATTTTGTGACCATGAGTTGAGCATTTAAAGGCTGTTAGAGAGGTGCCTAGGTGGCTCATTTGGTAGAGCATCCAACTCTTTATCTCTGAGTTTTGAGTTCAAGATCTACATTGGGTTTGGAGCCTACTTGAAAGAAAGAAAGAAAGAAAGAAAGAAAGAAAGAAAGAAAGAAAGAAAGAAAGAAAGAAAGAAAGAAGAAGAAGAAGAAGAAGAAGAAGAAGAAGAAGAAGAAGAAGAAGAAGAAGAAGAAGAAAGAAAGAAAGAAAGAAAGAAAGAAAGAAAGAAAGAAAGAAAGAAAGAAAGAAAGAAAGAAAGAAAAAAAGAAAGAAAGAAAAAAAGAAAAAAGAAAGAAAGAAAGAAAAAGAAAAGCAAGCTGTTAGAGCACTGAGTCAGGAAGACTCCTGTGATAGGATAAGTTGGTCACAGAAGAGGTTAGATTTGAGACAGAGAAACCAATGGTGCCCCATGAAAATTAAAGCGGTATCTTTTTTTCTCCTTTGCTTCTTTTCCTTTTTGATTCTTGCTAAACTTACCCTATCCTACATATGCCTTACTCTATGTCCTCCTTATAAAAGACAAAGAGTTAATGATATCTTTGGAGTTTTTCAGCACAATAGATATATCTAAACCACTGGTGCCAGACATCGCAATACCAAGACCCCTGATTTCAAGGACTAAGTGACTTATAGTGGACACTCGGACCCTGTCCATGTTCTAACTTGTTCCTAGATGCCTGAGAGGACACACACACCAGACCACCATCCTCAATAAAATCTCCCAGCCCCCAAACAAAGATGAGACACGTGCTTTTTTCCTTTCTGAGTCTCCCAGATGGTCTGTCTGTATCTGCTTTCTCTATATCTTCAATATACTCTGCTTTCACTTCCTAATTTCACCATGTTATGTGAAGTCAAGGACCCTCTTGACTGGTCCTACAGAACCCCTCTGGGTCCTCAGACCCAGCCTGTTAGAATCAGATTGACACTAGGTCATATGCCAACCTCAAAAAAATTTCCATGCAACAAGGTTCACTGTAAAATATCCCACAATCTTCAACCCCACAGCACATCCCTGTTAGGTGTTAGTTTGATTTTGAGAAACCTAAAGTCCTAAGCTAAAAGAAATGAGGTTTTTTTTTTTTTTTATATTTAAAAAGTTGAATGTGCCATAAGATGTCTATTTTTATTTTAGGTCTAAGGACCATGGTTCTGGAAGCCATGGCTATCTATAAAAATGGCAACCTAGAATTACAGTAGCCATTATGGGGAATGTTCCTTTTTAAAAAGATTATTTTTAAAATGCACTTGAATACAAAGATTCTCAAATTAAGCAAACAGAATGGAATACCTATTTTAATTGGCATGCAAAAGCCTCCAAAAGATTTTAAAATTCCAAAATAGTTTCATTGAAAAGTTCATTGCAAAAAAGCTAATAAAAACAGTAATAAAAGTTACCTAAAACAAGAGATTATTAGGCTGACAAATAAGACGGACATAACTGTCACTGCTCCGCTCTGTCCTTTCTTTGAGTACTCATTCTGGTAATCCTTTGAATTGCCTTTCCACTCTGAAGAGGCTGTTAAACATTGTCCTTTTAAAACAAAGCCTTTCTCTACATCCTCGCCAACATCTGTTGTTTCCTGAATTATTAATTTTGGGAGATGGGCACTGAGGAGGGTATTTGTTGGGATGAGCACGGGTATTTTATGTAAGTGATGAATCATGGGAATCTATTGAAGCCAAACTACACTGTATACACTGTATGTTAGCTAACTTGATAATAAATTATTTTAAAAAACAAATTAATTTAAAAAATTAAAAAAATAAAACAAAATCACCAGAGGCTACAGCCAATTCTCTACATGTTCCTTTTACTC
Source organism: Neofelis nebulosa (assembly GCF_028018385.1). Taxonomy (NCBI): domain Eukaryota; kingdom Metazoa; phylum Chordata; class Mammalia; order Carnivora; family Felidae; genus Neofelis; species Neofelis nebulosa. Next base: position 57,696,936 of record NC_080796.1, read on the forward strand.
ATTGGTTGAAGGCCAAACTAAGGGCTTAATTAAAATTTTCTTAAACCTGGGGAGGATCCTCAAAAGTGATTATAAATAGATTACCTCCTGAACCTAGTAGAAAGAGGGAAATAAAATTTCACATTGTTCCTTCCTTTCCAAATCCAGACCAATTGGTTATTGATCCTTTCTTGCCTGGGGATAGCTATTGCCTTCTCATTTGTCTCATTTTCCATCCTAAGAATTTGACTTGGCTTTCTGCTTGCCTGGAGCACACAGTTGTCAGCTCTTTCTTTTGGCTGTCTTTGGGAAACACTCTAGATCTTAGGGACTTTTTTTCTAGGATGCCTCTTGGGTCCATGGAGTTGTTTAATACTGCCAGAAGTGTTTACTGTTTGTTCCAGAGGACACCTGATAATACATTTGAAAAAATAATAATAATTTTATGATAAAATATTTAGTCAAATTGGAAGCTGATATTCAGAGCCTAATAGCAATGTTTTTAGGTTTTCTGCCCTAAGTTAAATAATGGGGGGGGGGGGGGGAGGTATTCTAACATAAGTGAATGGGTGTATCAGTCCTTTGATAGAAATTAGGTAGCAATTCTTTGAGGAATTAAAAATAGCTCTTCTTGTTTTACAAATCTAGTCCTTACAGGATCAGAGGTATAGCTTCAGAAACAAATCAAAGTCCACCAATTCTTTTACCAATCTCAAAACCTCCTCTATTTATCTCAAAAGGCTTTAAATATTGGCTTTACAGAACAAAAAATCCTTCCTGGAGGAACTTGCACTTTTTTATGTGACCTTGAGATGTAAATATTCCACAGGGTTTTCTCTAGAACTCATCTAGTGCATCTCTTTGACATGCAAACTTCAAGGAGGTAATTGTTATTAGGAGAATAAAAGGAGGATTTGAAAACTGCAACTTCTGTTATAAAATAGTGAGTTTTGCATTATATCCATTTCATGGCAGTAACTTGATGGAAATTCTAAGGTTTCTCTTTGTGTTTGTCTGTACGTTCATGTGTGTCTATGTATATGTGTATTATAGATGTGTGGTATTTACTATATCCAGATGATACTGTCAAAATTAATTTGCAAAATGGTTATATTTAATTGTAAAGAAAATAAGTACTTATATAAATTAAATTCTCAGAAATGTGATAGAAACTTAACCCAAATGAATTTCAGGTTCATGGAATTTGGGAAAACACTTTGTATTAAAGCTAGTTTAAGCTTGTTGGTTTAATTAAAACAGTCATGTCTTTAGACATCATTAATAGTTTTATTCTACCTGGGCTTACTGAAGGTCAAATGAGGTCATGTTATCTCTTCCAGAATTTGTCAACTAAAAAGATAACTTAAGATGATACGTATTTAATATCTCATGAAATTTTAATGACTAATCTAATTATTATTAAGAAGTGACTTAAATAGATATATATAAGATAAAAGTTTATAAAGAAACTTTTTAGCAATATTTATGTCTTAAGTAGTTTCCCTGTATCTTTTCGGTAACTTAGAATCTTAGAGTTTTGCTAAGTTACACTAGATATTGATAGTCATTAAATATCTAGATAATTTCCAAATGAGATAAAATAGTGAAACATTAATTACATAGGTTTATCTACTTTTAGCTTCTTATTACAGAGAGACTAGAAGATATTTGAATGTTTTAGTGCTACATTGAAAAATTGAAAAGGGCATATGCTTCTAGAATTTATGAAATGTATTCATAAATTTGTCAAACTGAAGAAATTGTGAACACTTCACAATCACTTACTTAGTTTTTGTTAAAAATTAAGGCTTCTAAGTTTGAAGAGTTCTAATTAATTATGTAATTAAAGCTATTAGAAATAATAAGGGAAGTATCTCTATATGCAAAGTATATAAAATGTATATTTTGTTAAGGAAAAAGAAAGCTGTAAAAGGTTTGTGGATATGGGATCTTCGGAAAGGATTTGTGTGTGTGGTGGGGGGGTGGGGCGTTGGTGGAGGGGTCAGGGCTGACCATTCCATTCTTAAATGGAATGAATTTAAGTAAGTAAAAGAGCTCTAATACCAAAAGTAAGTTGGTACAAAGCTAAAATTTGTTTGTTTGGTTTTTTTCCTTTTGTTTGTTTTGTTTTTCCTCAGTTGTAGGAAGCGTCTTTCAAATGATTAGCAGGCTGGCTGTGGTCAAGATATTACTTGTGAACTGAATTTTCTCTGCTTCAGGCTCCCCCAGAATTTGCCACTTTGACCTGTGGATTATTTGAGCCGAAGACACTTGAGACTCTGTGAGCTCAAGAGAAATTTTTGTTCCTCCCTTCACCACATAGAAGAGTCTAAATTGAGGTAGCTCTTTCACAGAATAAGAAGAGGGATAAATTTTAACTGAGTGACCCATCTATACAGCAAGGCAAACATCTAATTACCAAATATCTGCTCTTCTTCCTACTACCCTGTGAAGTGAATTCCTTTCCTCTGAGGTCTCAAACCCCTAACCCCTTCTCCTTAGTTCAGAATGACATATATACCTCATTTTGACTGACTGTCTTTGGAAATTTTATGTCTAGATGGATTCCCCGTATGTATACCTATTACATTTGATTTTCTCCTATTAATCTGTCTCATATCAATTTGATTCTTAGTCCAGCTAGAAGGACCTTTGGGACATCAGTTTTACTCCCCAATAGTAGTTCATCTGTTAGATAATGATCATCTATTATATGAGGATTGTCATAGAAGAACACACATTAGAAAATTAACATAAATGGCATCAAGATAGATTTTATTTTTATATAAGGAATAATAATTATCAGAATATTACAAAATATAAAGCATGATATAATGGTAGGTGGTAGGTTCTAAAATTAAAATGCTTAAACATATGGAAAAGTAAAAACCCTTTATCAGACAAAGTGTTTATGCATTTCAAAGACAATTCATATTAAAAGGGAATAGTTGTCTGTCTTAGGAATAGTTGTGTTTCCATGGCCATCTCTGTTTATTTCCCTGGAGGAAATCTTAACACTTCTCCTCAATACTCAAAAGAATGCTTCAAAGAAAAATTGAGATGCAAAATTTTGCTGAAGGTTTTACGATATGAGGAGATTTCATTGCATACAATTATGTAGTGATTTATACCCAAGTACCATTTAGTAGTACTTCCCCCAAAATGTCTTCTGCTCCCTGGCTCCCTTTCTCTAGGTTTCTCCTTGTCTCCCGTGTGAAGAATATGTTACAATGGTTAAGGGAATTTAGGAATGTGATAAACTAGTGTTGGAATCCTGAAACTGTCACTTACTCTGAGTAAGTTGTTTAACCTCCATTAACTCTGATAATAAAACCTACCCCACAAGGTTAAAATGAGGATTAAATAATATGCTTGTAATGTATTTGCCACAACATCTAACTCACTGCATTGATTCTGACAATGGTGACAAAGATGGCCTGAGACAAACAGAGAGGAAATCCTGTCTATTTCACATAAGCTGCATTATTCTTATAATAAATAGCATGATATACAGTGTAATTAGAAATGGAATTAATACAAGGTTCTCAGGCTTAACTTCCAATCAAATTGCCATTCCTAAGTCCCTCTGCTATAGATGTTACTGACAGCTTTATAAAAAAGGATTCAAAATCTTGGCTCAAGTCTCTTTTCTCCTGGGTCATCTTTCTCCTGAGGTTATTCTCATATTTCTTTTTCACTAGCATCCCAGAGAATACACTAGCCTTCTTGAGTATGTTTTAACTTGATTTATCTGTCAAAGTGCTTTTGGTCACTACATTAACCAGAAGAAGATTTCAAGGTCTATTTATATCCATGCTCACTGATTAGTAGATATGGTTATGACAAACAGTTTTCTATGTGTAGACTCATGCAGGATCTTTAGGTGCTTCAGGCGTATTTTTAATGCTTATTCTACAAATTTGTGTACAATATTCTGCAAATTTTTGACTGTCCTAAGAAAGTGCGAATAAGTTAGCATAAATCAAAATGTAAAGATTTCTTAAAATGCTTCCAAGATTTAGATCAAAATATTTCTTGAGTAGATATTTTCTAGGCGAAGTTTATGAAGCCTTTTTAATGCTTTAAAGTCCTTTAGGTATAAAAAAGAAATAATAAAGCCCATCAATTGCCAACAGAGAATCTTCTCTTTGTTGCTACGTAATCTATGAAAATATCAAAGTTGTATTCCAACAGGATTTCAAATACTTTTGCCATATTAAAAATCATTGTAAATGCCAAAGAAGATATAATATAATGAGTGCATTTTTTAAATCATCATATACTAGTTCATTGAGATGAATCTTGCAGGACATTTCAGAATAATCTCTTTGTTGTAACGCCAGGTACTGACTTTATTTCTGGCATAGAGAGTAAACACAGTAATCAAAATTCCTTAGTTTCATGGAATTTATATTTAAGTAGATTAAGAGACAATATACTATATATATATATATATACATATATATATATATGTGTGTGTGTGTGTGTGTGTGTGTGTGGTATATGGTCATATATCATACATATATATGGGGTGTGTGTGTGTGTGTGTGTGTGTATATATATATATATATATATATATATATATATATATATATATAGTATGCCAGATTGTTCTAAAACAAAAAATCAGAGAAAAGAAATTGTGAGTATTCAGAGAGATGAGTTGAAACCTTTAGTAATATATTTAGGTAAGTCAACACTTTAAAGAATTTGAGTAAAGTGATGAAGAAGGTGAATTTGTGACTGATTTGGGTGTCTGCGGAAAGAGCATTCCATTTATAGAAAATGAGTACAAGATAGTCTGCCCAGCTTGGAAAAAAAATCCCCAAAACAACAGCAACAACAACACAAGTAAACAAAGTGAAGGGGGGAGCTTGGAATGGAACAAATAAGAAAAAAATCTTGAGTGAGGACAGCAACGTAATGTGACTACATTAGAATGTAAAGGGTCTTATGGGTCTTTGGATAGGTCTTGCATTTTACTTTGAGTGAGGTGGAAACCAAATAGAGGAGACCAAGCAGTGGAATGTGTCAGTCACTTCCATTTCTTTGTTGACAATTGGATTGAAATGGGCCAGTGTGAAAGTAGTGAGATATGAAAAATCCAAATGAGTGGTTAGTTTGGAACACGTGGGTATGCATAGAGGTAAAGAGGGGGAAAAAATAGACTTTGGGCAATTTTGAATTATCAAGTTTTCTCAAAAGACTGTTGGATAATCAAGAAGAAGGATCATGATGACTGAGGTTTTTAGAAGAAATAACTGGAAAGATAGAATTAACTTTATTAAAATAGGGAATGCTTCAGGTGAAGATTTTGACAGTTGAGGACATACTACGTTTGAGATGTCCATTTAATGTCTAATTACAGATGCTGAGTAAGCATTTGGGTATATACACCTGGGAGAATGGTGTCTGGAAATTAAAATTAAAAATCATTGTCATATTTTTCCCCCAGACACATTATCTACAAGGTTGAAGGCAAGAATTAGACCAATAGTTAGATTTCACCAATATTGCAGTTTTGACAGTAGAGTTCAAGTTCCATAAAGCAAGGGAAAAATAAGTAGTTGAAGTTGCATAAGATCTTGTAATTTCACTGGCTGAACATTAATTTGTGTAAGGAATATAGAGAAGAGTTGAGGAATTCTAGATAATAAAACTTTGATAGAAAGAGTAGGTCATTCTTCGTGTTAGAGCTAACCGTTTGTTAGCTCTAGGGAAGTGAGGTAAAATACAAAAAGTGGTAAGCAGAGAGAGGGCTTTAATAAATTGAGATTGGAGAGAGGTCAAAATGAATATCTATTATAATTCTTGTTTATTTTTTAAAAAATTATGTAAACATAAATTTTTAAACTACATTTCATATTTATGCAGGCATTAATATCAAATATCCAAAATAAAAATACATAATATAATTTTTTTACTATTTAAATACTCCTTGTTAAAATGTATAAAAATAAAAAAATACATGTGCATATATTAAAAAAACAATTAGAGTTCAGAAAAATATTTTATGACCCCTTCTAATCCCTTCCTGTGAATAACTTACATATCCCTTCAAAAATATCAGCATTTACAAATCAAACAGCAAGTCTTTTAAAAATAGAAAAATATTTTTTGAGGAAGCTCCACACTGTTTTCCAGAGTGGCTGTACCAGTTTGCACTCCTACCAACAGTGCAAGAGGGTTCCCGTTTCTCCACATCCTTTCCAGCATCTATAGTCTCCTGACTTGTTCATTTTAGCCACTCTGACTGGTGTGAGGTGGTATCTCAGTGTGATTTTGATTTGTATTTTGTATTTCCCTGATGAGGAGTGAAATTGAGCATCTTTTCATGTGCCTGTTGGCCATTTAATTGTCTTCTTTAGAGAAGTGTCTATTCATGTCTTCTGCCCATTTCTTCACTGGATTATTTGTTTTTCATGTGTGGAGTTTGGTGAGTTCTTTATAGCCAAACCGTAAGAGACTCTTAAAAACTAAGAATAGGGGTGCCTGGGTGGCTCAGTCGGTTGAGCGTCCGACTTGGGCTCAGGTCATGATCTCACGGTCTGTGAGTTCGAGCCCCGCGTCGGGCTCTGGGCTGACAGCCCGGAGCCTGGACTCTGCTTTGGATTCTGTGTCTCCTTCTCTCTCTGCCCCTCCCCTGCTCATGCTCTGTCTTTCTCTCTGTCAAAAATAAATAAAAAACATTTAAAAATTAAAAAAAAAAAACTGAGAATAAACTGAGGGTTGATGGGGGTGGGAGGGAGGGGAAAGTGGGTGATGGGCATTGAGAAGGGCACCTGTTGGGATGAGCACTGGGTGTTGTATGGAAACCAATTTGACAATAAATTTCATAGTAAAAAAAATTTTTTTAATTAAATAAATAAATAAATATAGAAAAATACTCCCATTTTTCTAGATACACTGGTTTGGGGATAAATGGAGTCATGAGAAAAACAAATTGAACACGATTATTACTGAACAGCAATACATTTACTGATTAAAATTAAAAAAATATATATATGTATATATGTATGTATATATGTATATATATATATATATATTTGTTGTCAATCATATTATAAAAAATTTAAGAAACATAATTAAGTTATAAGTAATTATGCCTAAATTTATAGAAAATAATTTTATAACCATACCCTATCACTTATATTTGCATGACATTTAAAAACCTTTTGAACATTTATTTTTTTTTTTTTAATTTTTTTTTTCCAACGTTTTTTATTTATTTTTGGGACAGAGAGAGACAGAGCATGAACGGGGGAGGGGCAGAGAGAGAGGGAGACACAGAATCGGAAACAGGCTCCAGGCTCCGAGCCATCAGCCCAGAGCCTGACGCGGGGCTCGAACTCACGGACCGCGAGATCGTGACCTGGCTGAAGTCGGACGCTTAACCGACTGCGCCACCCAGGCGCCCCTGAACATTTATTAACAATAATCTTCACACAGATTTTTAATGTTGATGGAACATTTCTTACAAATAAGAAAACTCAGAAAAAGTTTAGATTTCCCAGAGTCACTCAGTTGGTGTTCTCCATAACTGGAGGAACTACAAAACAGTGCTGGCAGGAATGTAAGATAGCATAATTTCATTTAAAGTCCTGAAATTACAGGGGCACCTGACTGGCTGATAGTCGGTTGAGAGTCCGACTTTGGCTCAGGTGATAATTACACAGTTCATGAATTCAAGCCCTGAATAGGGCCGGCTGGTGTCAGCTCAGAGCCTGCTTAGGAACCTCTATCCCCCTCTCTCTGCCCCTGGCCAGCCCTCTTTGCTTGTATATATACAAGCAAATATATAAGATAAAGTCCTGAATTTACAGAGAAAAAACTGAGGAACACAATGGTTAGAGACTTAGGTTGCTTCCTGCCCACAATCTCAGGAAACTTACTTTTATAAAATCATTTTTTCAATGGAAATGTTGTATGGAAATTCTCATTAAGATGTCAGTTTATTTTGGAAAAGAGCAAGATTGTATCCACGTAATACAAGTCTATCCATAAACTTGCCTCAAATTTTATTTTTTTCTCCCTATGTTATGTTCAAAGACAACTGAGGGGGACAATGAGTTGAGGAGGGAAATAAAATGAGTATACCCAATTTCAGTTTGTGTCTCTAATGTAACAGAATGCATGTTTTATCTTGACAACTTTGTCAAGACTCTATAGAGATAAAAGTGAAAAGATAATAATAATAAATATAAAATAATAAGAAGAATAAAAGATAAAAAAATTTATTGTAGGCATTAGGGCAAACTAATTTGAATTATAATATGCAATACACCTAGTTAATATACTTTCTTCTCTGCCAGAACGTTTGAACAGTCTTTGATTTTTGGCCTTTTTATTTGTTTCTGCCATAGCACCAAATCACATGAGTTTGTTTTTATTTGCATAATATTGTATCTAGAAAGGAAATTCAATGCACATTGAAGATTTGGGGGCTAGCTTACATTTATCATCATCATTTTAATCACTAAAATGCTATTATATATTAGCCAACATATTTAAAACTTTTTGCTTCACATAAAGCAAAATGCAGTAATCATCATGTAGGTTGTGTTTTTCATTCCAGTTTAATGTGTCTACCATCATGCCACTATAACTTCAAGAAAAATAAGGGCTTTGGGTGCCTGGGTGACTCAGCCGGTTGAGTGGTTGACTCTTGATTTCAGCTCAGGTCATGATCTTGTGGTCGTGGGATCGAGCCCTGTGTCAGGCTGAGGGTGGAGCCTGCATGAGATTCCTCCTCTACCTCTGCCCCCTCCTCCCCCTTGTACTTGTGTTCTCTAAAAAAAATGCATATGTAATTAATTAAAAATAAATTAAACATAAAACAAGGAAAATTAGGGCTTAAAAGCATTTTGAAAGGGCTCTAAATTTATGTATAGTTATTTAAGACTAGTGATGAGGAAGCATACAGCTAAAATCCCTTTAATTAGTAATTATATGGATACAAATTCAGAGAGTTGAAGGAGATTGATTGATTGATTGATTGATTGATTGATTTGCTGGTCACATTGTTTCTTTAGCATTGTTACTTATCTTTCTAACAATGCTGTTCCAATAAATAACCCCCGGCATTCCTATAGAGTGCTGGCCACTCTGCGTTCTCAAATACTGTGCCATGTTCATACAACACTAGATTGAATGCATCTATAAAAGAAAAAAAATATATATATATATATATATATATATATATATATAATGAAACTACTATTTCTTTTCATCTATGAACTTAAAAGATACCAAAGCAAGAACAGTAACTTCCCAAATCACAAATTGCTACTGAATAGGAAAAAAAAAGCCAATTAGTATAAAACTATCTGGGGGAAAAATGAAATGCTTAATTTAGCTATCTTCAAAAGATATTTTTCAACAGGTTTCTAATTAATCACTGCAAACTTCTCATTAATGAGTCCCTATTTCAGTTCAAGGGAGGTAATAGAATAGTAGAAGCTATTTAACTACAGAAATAATTATACTTGAAGTCTAAAATGGCATATTCTGCAGGAATTTTGTTGTTACTGTTGTAATTGCTATTATGGCAAACTATCAGTTAATCCTGCTTACTAAAACAATATGTGACCATATATTGATTTTTCCTTTATGAATTAATCTCTAGTAAACTATTAATAATGTATTATAATATGCATCAATTCTGTCAAATGCTTGTTTGGGGAAAAAAAAAGCAAAGCTTACATAACTAATCCCAGATATTGAGAAAAGTTTTTTTTTTTTTTCCAAAAATAAAACAATTAGGATTTACAAATTTTATCTGATGACTCTAAGGTTGAGTAATTCACTGAGCACGGAATGTGAATCTAGTCTTGCATTAAAATAAAAGGATTAGAACAAAAATAATAATTAACTTCTATCACTTTTTTAGTAGGTGTATGAATATTTTACAAAACATAATAGTATTTCCTAAGTTATAGTAAATTGTATCTGTATTTGCTCAAGTTTCCCAGATATTATTATAAAAAATGTACTATAAAATAATTCTTTCAGTTTAAAAAGAAAAAGCCTAAGAATGTCATTTGTTTTAGGAACATTTTCTCTCTGTATACAACATATATGTATATTATATATATGTACACATATATATACATACATATATATATATGTACACACATATATACATACATATATACAACATACATATATGTTGTATACACAATTTATCCATTCTTGATTATAATTTAAATAATATTCAAAATTATATAAACAATAGTCTTTTATATCTAGGTAAAATTGATATACAAACTTATGTAAATTTCAAGAGTACATTATAATTCAATATTTGTATAAACTATAAACTGATCAATACTTTTAAGTGTAGTTACCATCAATTACTATACAATACATTCCCTTCACCCATTTTGTCCCCCCCAACCCCCTTTCTCTCTGTTAACCACCAATGTGTTCTCTGTATCTCTGAGTTTTGTTTTTGTTTTTAATTTCCACATATAAGTGAAATCATATGCCATTTGTCTTTCTTCCTCTGACTTATTTCACTTCGTGTAACGCTCTTAAGGCCAATATAAATTGTTATTCAAGGAGGCAGAACTATATGATATTTGTATGCTAGACAAGGATAGTTTATATCAAAAAGAATTTTAAGCAAATCTTAAGAAAATAATAGAAGGACAGTACGCCAGATGCTACTAATACTTGAATTATTTGAGATTTTTCTTGTTTCTTAATGTAGGCCTGTATTGCTATATACATCCTTCTTAGGATCACATTTGCTGCATTCCAAATGTTTAGGACCATTGTATTTTCACTTCCATTTGTTTGCATTTATTTTTTTTTATTTCTTCTTTGATTTCCTGGTTGATCCATTCATTGTTCAGTAGCATGTTGTTTAACCTCCATGTATTTGTGGTCTTTCAGGATTTTTTTTCTTGTGGTTGACTTCTAGTTTCATAGTGTTGGGGTCAGAAAAGGTGCATGGTATTGTTTCAATCATTTTGTATTTGTTGAGGTCTATTTTGTGACCTAATATGTAATCTATTCTGGAGAATGTGTTCCATGTGCACTTGAAAAGAATGTGTGTTCTGCTCTTTTAGGAGGCAATGTTCTCTGTTAAGTCCATCTGGTCCAGTGTGTCATTCAAAGCCATTATTTCTTTGTTGAGATTCTGCTTAAATGAACTGTCATTGATGTACGTGGGGTGTTAAAGTCTCCTACTATTACTGTGATATTAACAATTAGTTCCTTCATGTTTGTTATTGTTTTATATATTTGGGTGCTCTCATGTTGGGTGCATAAATATTTAGGATTTATGTCTTCTCCTGGATTGTCCCCTTTATTATGATACAGTGCCCTTCTTTGTCTCTTATTACAATCTTTATTTTGAAGTATAGTTTGCCCAATATATTGCCCCTTCAGCTTTCTTTTGAAATCCATTTGCATGATAAATGTTTCTACATCCCCTCACTTCCAATCTGCAGGTGTCTTTAGGTCTAAAATGAGTCTCTCGTAGGCAGCATATAGATGGGCTTGTTTTTTAACCCATTCTGACACCCTATGTCTTTTGATTGGTGTGTTTAGTCTGTTTACTTTCAGAGTAACTATTGATAGATTTGCATGTATTGCCATTGTATTACCTGCTTTGTACATTTTATTTCACTGTTTCTGGAGACTTGCTCTGATCCTTTTTTGTCACTTGTGGTCTCTCCTTTTCACTCAAAGAATCCCCTTTAATATTTCTTTTAGGACTGGTTTAGTGGTCACAAACTCCTTTAGTTTTGTTTGTCTAGGTAACTATTTTATCTCTCTTTCTATTCTGAATGACAGACTTGCTAGGTAGAGTATTTGTGGCCACACATTTTTCCCATTCAGCACTCTGAATAATATTTCATGCCACTCCCTTCTGGCTTGCCAAGTTTCTGTTGAAATATTGCCAGCTAGCCTTATGGGTTTTCCCTTGTAAGTTAATGCCTTCTTTTGTCTTGATGCTTTTAAGATTTTTTCTTTATCATTACGTTTGTAAATTTAATTACAATAATTCTTGACGTTGACCTGCTTTTATTGATTTTGATGGAAGTTCTCTGTGCCTCATGGATCTGGATGTTGTTTCCTTCCCCAGATCAGGGAAGTTTTCAGTTATTATTTCTCCAAATAAAACTTCTGCCCCCTTTTCTCTTTCTTCTTCTCCTGGGACTCCTGTAATACAAATGTTATTATATTTGATTGGGTCACTGAGTTCCCTAAGTCTTTTGTCATTTTGCATAATTCTTCTTTCTCTTTTGTTCAGCTTCATTGTCTTCCATTACTTTTTCTTGTAGGTCATTAATTCATTCCTCTGCTTATTCCAGTCTACTGTTCATTGCCTCAAGCATGTGTCTAATCTAGTTTATCGCACTCTTCCTCTTTGATTATTTTTTAACTCTTTTATCTCTGGTAAGGGTCTCATTGATGTCTTCTATTATTTTCTCAAGCCCAGTGAGTATCCTTATGATTGTTCCTTTAAATTCTCCAAAAGCATGTTATTTATATCTCTTTTGCTTAGATCTCTGGCTGCGATCTTATCTTGTTCTTTCATTTGGAATAAATTCCTCTGTCTTTGCATTTTTTCCAAGTCCCTGTTTTATTCTATAAGTTAGAAAAGCCAGTTATGTCTCCTGCTTCCTCTTCAGTGTGACCTCTTCTTTCCCTTTACTTGTGGAGTGTGTTCTGTCAGTCTTCAAGTTGATTTCTAGTATACTTAGAATTATTTGGTAGTTATCTACTTGTATTTGTGGAATGAAGCAAACCTAGGGTCCTTCTACTCTGCTGCCATCTACCTGCTCCTCTGGATGCCTGAATATAGCAACTCACACTCCCCCATCCTTTGTCTTGTAAGGTTTCTTCCATTTGCTGTGTCACAAACAAAGGAAGTTGAGGAGGTTACGAAAAGACCTAATACTTGAATTAATATAAGAAAGTTTTCCTCCTTTTTTGGAAAGATTTTTCAACTTTATATGAATATCATTCTAGAATATGACAAATTTATTTTACAGTTACTCACAGCTTAACTCAGTAATTATATGACTTCATACTGTAGATCATTTGTGTGATTAGATATTCCTCCCAGGGCTCATTGACAAATTAGGGTCTCCAGGTACCCTTTAATACTTCCCTTTCATGGGGAGATCCTACTAGTTTCTATAAATGCTTTCCTGAATCACTTCTTACTGTGGCTACTCCTACCTATTATCTTCCACAAATAACATCTATGAGATTCTCCTAAAGTATCTGTACTAAATAGTGTCCAATGCTTTTTAACAAATGCAACAAAAAATACTAAACTGAGAACACCAACCTTCTGCATTTAAAGATTATGATTTTCTAGATGTGGTATAATCTCCAAACTAAAAAGTATATTCTCACATATAATTACTGATTTCTGAAAAGCAAAAAAGGACTTGCACTAAACACAGATTTTCACTTAAACAAATTATAAGTTCAGATTTGGCAGAAAAACCAATAGGCTAATAGCTAATATCAGTAAGGAAATTTACAGTTTCATAAATAGAAATTAAATGACAATAATTTTCAGGGAAACTATTCAGTAAGCAAATTCTAGGTTTCACAAATGCAATGACACATTAAATATAATTAACAACAATGACATAATATAAACAGAAGCCACTCAGAGACATGGCACCAAATTCTCCTGATTCAAGATTACATACCTGATTGAGTTTTTTACTTTTTGCTTTAGTTCAAAAAATTCACATTTTCTACCTGAGGGAAAAAATGTATCTGTTCAAATTTGGGAGTAAGTAATTTGGTGCATGACAATATTTTTTGTGTTGCATAGGATAAAGTTTACTAAAGCTTATGAATTAGATCTATAAAATTTAAATGACACATACAATTAATATTTATTTTATCTGTACATGGTGTTAAATAATCAGAAGAATTTCATAAGTGCTATTTGATTTGATACTGAGCTTTTTCTAGACCAAAGTTACAGCATCCTCTTAATTTAAATTTAAAATTTTATTATATTCCTTTGTCTTTCACATGACTTTTATAAACTATGCTGAAATATAAAGTCTAAACACCTACAATTATTTTTATGTAGGTTAGAGAGGTTTGTAGTATTTGTTCTTCATTAACTAGTCAAAGATAATTTTGCTCTTTCTAAATTAAGCTGTATGTTATAGAAAGCAAAATATTTAAGGGATATTATTTAGTTAGAACTTTGTTAAAATGTTCTTGAAAATACGCATTCTTTCTATTTAGCACCGATCAATCTCAAATAACTTCACACAAAAACTTGATCAAACAATGGATATATCTACATCTAGAGTTATGAACACTTTGATGTGGTTAGGTAGTAATAAAGATCAAATAAAATAGTGAATACTGTTTATTACCAATTAATATACCAAATATCTGTTATGTCTATATCTTTATCTATTTATATCTATATGTTTTAATGTATTAGAGAACCATTAGAGATTAATAGATTAGAGAATTTGTTATGCCCAGAATTCATGATCCCCAAAGACTACCAGGGAGCCGAGTCCGATGCAAAAGCAAAAGAGCCTTTATTCGAGCTAGCTCGAGCTCAATCCCCTACTTGCACCAACTCAGCGATGAGATACCAGGGAGAGAGAGCAAGTTTCAAAAGGACAAAGGTTTTATTGGGGCCTAGGGGCAGTCGGTGAGGTAATGGCTATGGCCTCAGCCGATTGGCTGGGGAAGGGTCCGAGTCCTGTTAGGCAGGTGGGGGGGGTGGGTTACTCAAGGGGAGGAGGTGTGGTTAAAGTGAAGGACACAGAACAAGATGGAGTCGGCCGGCGTAGGCCCGCCCTTTCAAATTCATTTTACAAGAAAAATAAGAATGATGATATAATGACCCTGTGGTCAAAATCAGTGCTTTAATTTAAAAGATAAAAATATTTTATAATATTGAAAATTGGTGTGTAAGTTTAAAATAGGACAAATTTAACTGTAAGATAATACTTGTGTAAAATATTTGAAAAATTATGTTTGATTAAAATATCTCAAAGTTGCCTAGAGGTGTTTATCTTTGGATGAGAAGAGTATGAGCAAATGTTCTAACATATTTCTTTTTTAAATTTTTTTATTTTTTTTTAATTTTTTTAATGTTTATTTATTTTTGAGACAGAGAGTTCCAATGAGGGAGGGGCAGAGAGAGAAGACTTGTAATCTGAAGCAGGCTCCAGGCTCTGAGCTGTCAGTCCAGAGCTCAACCACGGGGCTGAAACTTATGAACCATGACATCATGATCAGAGCCAAAGTCAGTAGCTTAACTGACTGAGCCACCCAGGGACCCCTCAACATATTTCTATGTATAAACTATTACAGAAGGCAGAATTCTAAGAATATATAAGAATATATTAATATTCTGCCTTCTCCCTACACTCCCTGCATATTCCTTGGGATTCTGAATATGATGAATTTTACTCCTATGATTTGATTATGTTCAATGGCATAATTGATCTCAAGAGATTATATCTGTGATTCTGATCTACATGCATGTGTTCTTTTTTTGTATTATTATTATTATTTTTTTATTTTTTAGAGAGAGAAAGCACAAGCAGAGAGAGGGACAGAGAGAGAAGGAAAGAGAATTTAATCAGGATCCATGCTCAGTGTGGAGCCCAATGTGGGACTTGATCCCACAACCCTGGGATTGTAACCTGAGCCGAAATCAAGAGTCAGACACTTAATCAACTGAGCCACCCAGGTGCCCCCTACATGTGTTCTTTACAGAGTTTGATTTTGTTTTTGTTTTTGTTTTTTTCTGGTTGGTTACAGATTCAAAGCACTACAGGGTTTGACACACCTCAGTCAACTTGAAGATGAAGGGAGCCCCATGTGGAAAAGAATGCAGATGATATTTAGGAGTCTAGAGCAATCCAGTGCTTGTAGCCAGCAAAGAAATGAGGACTCCATTCATACAAACATAAGGAAGAGAATTCTCTAAAATGGAATGGATCTGGAATAGTATTTTTTTTTAGACCCAGACAAAAATGTTAGCCCAATGAACACCTTGACTTCAGCCTCATGTTATTCTGAGCAGATAACCAAACCATACCATGTTGGACTCCTGACACACAAATATTGTCAGATGATCAGTGTGGTCAAATAGCGAAAATTGTGGCAATTTGTTCATCAGTACCAAAAAACCCCACAAAAACTGATATAACTATATTTTGAAAATATACAGGTAGTTTTCTTCTAAAAAAGAAGATAATGGTTGCTGACATAAACATTAATATCTAATAAATTAAATTATATTTTCCAAAAATAAAATGATTTATTTTCTAATAAACTAAAAGACTGCTTGGAATTTCCTGGTTTCACTGCAAACAGAAAAACACATTTATTTATCACTTTCATCCTCAGAGAATAAGCAAGAAAATTTTTCCTGAGCTCTAATATAACATGACACTTTATACATGGTATAATAAGCAATATAAATAGGTATAAACTAAGGAACTTTCCAAGGAAAAGGAAACAAATAATTCAAGAAAATTTTCTTATAAGAGTTGAAAAGATGATCACCAAGGTAACATCCAGGTATTAAAATTTTATTATTTTCTAGCAGGAATACAAAGACAAAAAAAAAAAAATCACAGTGGTTTGCTAAATGGTGACTACAACTTATTATAGCTTTAAATAAGGATATTATCATGCATCGATCAGAAATGAACAAAAAGATAGAAGAAATTACAATTACAAGTGTCTGTACAAAAAAAGCTATCAAAATAGAGAGGCTTTGAAAATCCAAGAAACAATTGCTCATAGCAAATCTGAAAGAGAAACATTTCAAACGAGGGAGAATTGGTTCTGAGCAACTGTTGTTCAATATAGTATACAAATTCTCATCATCCCTTCCTTCAAAAAACTTATTCCATATTATCTTTATAACCATAAAATGTCTCCTAAGAAAGTATAACCCTGAGTAAAGATTGAAACACTCATCTAAATTAAAATATCCAAAAACTGTGCATAAGGAGAGACATAAATTCAGTAATTACAAAAAGATCATTAACATGCATGTAATAACTCTTAAATTAGTTGAGGTTATAGAGTAAACATCAAGTATTAAAGATATTATTTTATGCTTAATATCACGTAATAAACTTTGTAATATGACTTTCTAGTATTAAAACCAAACAGTTGTCCAAAACTATGATCTCCATGTAACTCATGTATTTTTAAGAGAATGATCCTTTGAATAAGATTCAAGCTTATGAAAGAGACAGTACACTCATATGCATAAAATAAATACACATTTAGATTAAACCTGTAGTTGTTCTTTATTGTATAATGCATAACATATAAACTACTGTTAGTCTAGATACAGATGGTAAAGGATAATTCATTTTCCACAGTACATAATTCAAAAACCTTTTAAATTAAAATTTTTACATAGCGCTAAAACTGCAGTACTCTTTAGAAATATAATAATTTACCCATAATAACTCAGAATTGTAATTTTCAGGAAATTTACTTTTGTTAATTCTGGAAGAAATTTTTGGTGGATATTTTCTTCTTTTTACTTAAGTATATTTAATATAAATTGTTATATTAGTTTCAGGTGTATAGCAGGTGCTTTCTAGGTTATTTCAGGCCATGATATAATATATTTAAGCTGGGTATTTAATCTCTATGTGCCATAAAATTTAATTATTTATTTAGAAATAATAAAAAAAGAAAAAGAAAAAAAAAACACATGTGTGTGTGTGTGTGTGCACATGCACACATGTGCATGCAGACTCATGTGGTTATTATTGAAACATCTAAACCTGGCATTAGTAAAAATTGGTCCCTGTGGTTGCAAATTTAAGGATCACTATGCTGTAAGACGGTTTTCCATATATCTCTCACATTTCTGCCTATCTTTGGAACAGATGTAATAACTGCCCTTACATTCCATACTGCATTTTCAAGGGTATGTGCATAGCAAACAACCTTGGAAGACAGAGATCATTTCTTTTGCTACAGCAAAGAGCAGTATAATAAATATAATGTCTCTTTATAGGAAAAGATTGGTCAAGTTTGTTTGTAGTCCAATCTGAAAGATTCAGATTTCTGTAATTGAGAATTTCTTTCCTGTAACAAAACCCATTGCATGTAAAAGCATCTGCTGGCCCTTGAAGCACTGTCCTGTGGGAATTGAGTTTTGGAAAACCGACACAAAAATAAGATGATATTCTGCTTAATTCTTGTTGCTGTGAATAGCAAATCCCCCTTTGTATCTGACCCAGGAGTCTTGTGTCTTCTACCAACATCCATGAAATGGAAATCTTTTAGGTTCTAGACCAATTCCACTGTGAGTAGGGGATTTCTCACACCAACAAGCAATTCTCTGGACACTAACTGGTATCCTACGATTTAACTCAATTATGACACCATCTACTTGGAAATGGTATTAGATACCACAGGTTAAAGGGTTAGTCCTACAGGATTGCCCCCCATATCTACTTCAGATGCTTGTCACAAGCTCAGGTTCTTACCTGTGCTTCTGACCAACAGGTTATAAATCAGAGTTTCCCACAAACCCTCTCTTTCACTCAATTAATTTGCTAGAGTGCCTCATAGAACTCAGAGAAACATTTTGCATACTATGTTACTGGTTTATTATAAAATAATATAATTTAGGAATAACTAGATGGTAGAGATGCATAAAGCAAGATATGGAGAAAAAGCACACAGCTTCCATGCCCTCACTGAGAGCATCATCCTCCCAACACCTGCATTTGTTCACCAACCAATAAGCTCTTTTTGAGTTTTTATGGAGGATTCATTACATAATGTGATTGATGACATCATTGGCCATTGATTCCATCTCTGGTCCCTCTCTATTCCATGGAGGTCTAGGGGGAGAACTGAAAATTCCAACCCTTTGATTGCATGGTTGGTTCTCTTAACAACCATCTCTCAGGCTTAGGTGCTTTCCAAAAGTCATCTCTTTAACATAACAAAAGAAACCTTAATTGTTCTCATCATTTAGGAAATTCCAAGGGTTTTAGGAGCCCTGTGCCAGAAATGGGGATGAAGATCACCTATGTATTCCTTATTATAAATCACAATATCACAGAGAGGAGGCTAGCTTGCTAGCATAAAAATAGGAGAAAGTCATAGGGCCTTCAGAGTTATGGAAGTTTTGGCAAAGAGGATGGGTTGTTAACAAAGACATGCATTTCTTAAAGAAAATGGATGAGGGTTTTGTGGGCCTTTTAGGAGCTGTGAAAAGATGTCTTAGCATCTTTTAGTAAATGTCTCAGCCAAGTTGTGGATGAGGGAGAGACGAAAGGGTTTGCCACTGCACAATTGCCTTACTTGTTAATGACTGTTCAGAGCCTGTTCTGTTGAGGTAGGATTGGAACAAGCTGCTTACACGATGCCACGATGCTTTGGTGTTTCCTCCTTTTCCTCTGTGCAAGAAGAGGAAAGAATGTCATCATGACAACAGGGCAGCAAATCTTATAACTCCAGCCAAGAGGCAACGTGGCTGTGGCTGAGTCATGAGCTCCTGGAGCTAAAATTAACAATGTCAGTGATAATGATAGTGAGATTCGGCTGGATAGAAAACTTTACAGATTTGTTCAGGTAAACCACAAGAAGCCACTAATTTCTTCAAAACAGAAAGTAAATGAGGTAGAGCCATTCTCTCCCTTAATGTCCCCAAGTTCCTTCATCTCCCTCTATCATAACCTTAGTGCTGCATGGAGAGAAATATAAACATGGAATTCTTTTCCCTACAGGGAGTCAAAAGTCAGCACCTGACTAACCTGGGGAATCTTGCATAGGAGAGAGATTCAAATGTGCATGGTTTTGCTGGATACAGGAGCACAAGTCACAGTCTAACTTGGTTCTATGGCCGAATTTTGCCATACTAAATTTAACTAATGAGATTTGGGTAAGGTTTTCACTGGAGAAGGGAAGCTACTGTGACTTCGTTGGTGCCGTCGTCTGGGCCAACTTCATGTACTTTTTTTTCTTTTTTAATTTCTAAGATTTAAGTAAAAGTAAAGTTAAAAGGTATGTTGTATATTTGTACTACCCTCTCCCACAATTTTAAGAAATGTATTCCACATGGAAGAGCCAAATGTGGAGAATGTTACTGAGACATGCCTCCCTCCCGTTTGTTGTCAGTGTTTTGTTTTGGTTTGGTTTGGTTGAAGATTTAGCAAGAATGCCTTTACCCTGTAATGTCCAAATCTTTCCCTATAATACGTTGAGTTTATTGGCAGTTGGAAGCCTCCACTTCCATGCCCCCTGGCTGTGATATTATTACACTTCCTCCAGTAGACATGGCTAGAAAGCCTCAACAACATGTAGAGACTCCTCATGAAGCAAAATTTTTTGGAACTTCTTGAGTGATTTCACAACAAATAATCTCTCTGAATGTCAAGGAAAAGTGTTCTTTTTCCTCCAAAACCAAAAAGGAGGGCTAACGCCTTACGGACTCTTTGGCATTGTCACACAAGGGTGTGCCAGGTGTTAGGGACCATGTGTACCTCAACTGGACAATATAATATTCCAAGTAGCATCCTTAGATCAAGACCCAAATCAATAGGCTATGTTGGCATTTAACCAACAACAACAACAAAAAGACTTCAAATCAATATGCTCTGTTATCTTTATCTTTAGAGTAGGCAGTTAGTTAGGTTTTAACTGGATGCCTGGAGGCCAGCAAAGGGGGAGTCACGGCCTCTATCAGCAAAGTTAGAAACCTGGCAGCTCTCCCAAAACAAAGCCACAGGAAGAGGGATCAAACTGGGCAGGCTCAAGACACAGATCCTGACCAAGTAAGGGAAAAAAGGGTGAAACATGGCTCCCGAGAGGTCTCTTCCCCAAGTAATAAATATTCCATCCCTTGTTAAACCACTGTCAATAAAAGATAGAAACTCAAACCCCAGGGTGTGCAGCTGTCTCTTGAGCTCACCTGCTCTCACATCTCCAGAGGGTACTGTCACTTTAAATAAACTTCCCTGCTTCCACTGCTCAGCCTGGGTCTGGTCTCTCCTTGAATTCTTTCTTGGGAGGAGACAAAAGAGCTTCTAGCAACATCCTGGAGATGAGCTGAGTGAATCCCCAGTCCACAAGGCCACATTATTAAGAACTATTCTTATTTTCACTTAGATTTTGATAGTTGTAAAATACATTTATATCTTTCAATAAATATTTGCTATAATTTACTATGAATCAGGCAATGTTTTATGTAAGACAGAATTATTGTTTTGATTTAATCCTTTTATTTATTTAGGAAAAACATGGGAATATAAATCAGAAGATGGGTTCAAATTGTCAATATTTCACTGTGAGTTTTGGGGCAAGCTATGGAATCTCTCTGGGTCTGTTTCCACACTCATTTAAGTGTATATACAACTGCTATACAAATTGAAAAGCACCATAGAGATGTTAGCTCAACTATTATTTCAAAAGCATCAAGCGTTTTGTATTTATACACACATTTCCATTTGTATTACTGGACAATCCATTCAAATATGAGATAAAGCTTGATCATTTCCCAGGATATTAAACCCTATTTTTAAAGATCATCATTCTTTCTCTCTAGTGTCATATGGTCAACACTATTGTGCATATAGTTTCACTTTTCCAGTTTATGGGCGGGAGAATGATGTAGTTAACTTACTTCATCTAACAGACTGTGTTCGGTGGATCCTGTGCCAGTTTCCTTTCCTGGAATATTTGACCTGAGAAAGGATATAGAAAATTGAAGTTCAGTCACTTTGGTGAAGTGGATCTTGCAGGTTAGACTTTTAAACCATGTCTTAGCAGAGTAATTTATGTCACAATAAATTTGCTTTCCTGCTTTACAAGATAAATCAACATATAGTCCATGGTGTTTTATTTTATACTAAAGATAAAATACTATAAAATGGAATTCAAATGGTTTTGTTTTATCTTTGTTGTTGCTGTTGTTTTAACTTCAAGGTGTTCAGAATGTCATGCTATTGCTTGTAGCAAATGGATTGCAGACTCTGGTTTTGCTATTCTAAAGTAAGTGGGATTGTTTTCACACCACGGATACTCCAGGGACCAAGTACAGTCTTGTAATTGTATTTACTTCATGAAAACATTGAAGTTTATTAATTTGCATAAATGCAGAGGCAAAAAGTATAATAGAAAATGACAACATGATTCTATCTGTCCGTGTTTTTGTCTCAAGAGTAACCATGAAGAATAAGAATAAAGTTCTTTGAAGATATTACAATGGTCAATTTCAATGCCTTGCAGACATGAGCATGTAGTTTATGTAAAAACAATACATGTTATAAAATTTTAAGTGCTTTGCAATTTTTACCCCAAGTATGCACTTTGCAAAAGGGAATCCTACTTTTTTATTGTGCTTATTCCAGATTTTTTCACTATCTCTCTCTCTCTCTATTTCAAATTGTTTTCCTTATAAATTCATTAGAAAGAAAAAATACCAATGGGATGGCCTATATAGAACCTTAAACAGATATGTGGGCAAATTTTATTTATTTTTTTTAGAACGGATTGTTCACACTCTTACAATGATGGGTGCATGATGAAACACGGAGTGAAGTTGGTCTTGAGATATGTCTTGTAGATGCTATGATTTATACCAAGTAAGAAGCTGTACTTAATATTAAGCTATTCCAATGGAAGAATGTATTTTTATGGTTCCATAGAAAAATATTACTACTATTCAGAAAAGAGTATCACTATAATAGCATATGGTTTTACGAAATTAGCAAGTTAGTACTGAGATAAATTAAGTAAATGCAATTTATTTAATTTTATGATAAACCCAATTAAATGTAATTAAAGATCTCCCATAGACATTGTAAACTATGATTTTATCATATTAATGAACACTTCAAAACTATTGGTGACTGTTGTTTTAGACTGATTATTTTAGTCCTTTCACGTGTGATTTTTAAAATGTGAACGTCTGATTTGAACTCAAAATGTGTAAAAAAAGTTCCTTTAAAGGAACAAAGCTCAAATAATGGGAAGCAATGCATCATATATAAACTAGTAACATTAAAAAAAAATTTTAAATTGTTGGTGGGAAATAGAAGTTTTCCCCACTTATATAAAGAAAGGGTCGCCTACTCTTAATACCGATTCTAAACGCAGAAGAGACTGTGGTTTGGGATGCAACAAAACAAAACAATTATAAAACTACAAAGTATGTGCTGCCAGCACACCATCACTCAGATTCAGTAGAAAATCAATTCAGGAAGAAGCACGATACAATTTCATATTCCAAAAAGCCTTGTAACGAATTGGGTGTGCAAGAAATTATGGTCAAAGGACAGAGTGTCCACCTAGAAAATAACTTTTGAAGACAGATATTTGTATTTTATTAAAAGCATAACCTGAAAATAATCAGTGGGTGCTATAGTATTAGATAATTTCTTCTCTCCATTCACATTTTTTAAATCAAAATTACTAGACAGTTATATGATACAATAGTCTGAGTACTTTTTGTCTTTGGCTTTATACATGTGACTACTAACTCAGAGATGGTCAAGGCTTTACTATATACTGGAATAAACCATACTTTTCAAGAACTTAAATACTTATATAGAGGAAGACCGGGTAGAGTTTTGAAACTATACCTCACACGTTTTTCTACGCTTGTAGAATAGTGTTCAAATTTACTGTCTTTTTATTTCTAGAAAAAGGTTGTGACAGCAAATCTCTTAGAAGAGTCATAGGTGTTTCCTTACTAACCTTATTAAAATGTAAATCACAGGAGGAGATTTTACACAATAAGATAAAGGATTAGCGGATGTGCAAAATTTTCCCTTTTAAGTTTCTCATGCTCTAGAAGTAAAAATAATAATTAGAAATTCTTTAAATAATAATTATAATCTTTGTAAAACAGTTTCTGCTTCAGTAATTATTTTTCTTTCTTCTTTTGAAAAAGTATGTTACATATTTTATAAAAATTAAGCAATTGGTAAAATTAGCATATTAGAAAATTTTAGTTACCATTTAATAAAATACAATCTACAACCATGGGGGAGGGGAAGGGAAAAAAAAAAAAAAAAAAAGAGGTTAGAGTGGGAGAGAGCCAAAGCATAAGAGACTGTTAAAAACTGAGAACAAACTGAGGGTTGATGGGGGGTGGGAGGGAGGGCAGGGTGGGTGATGGGTATTGAGGGGGGCACCTTTTGGGATGAGCACTGGGTGTTGTATGGAAACCAATTTGACAGTAAATTTCATATATTAAAAAATAAATAAATAAATAAATAAATAAATAAAATAAAATAAAATATTGAGAGGAAACTGCTTTAATGTTTACATGGTAATTCAAGTGAAATTGGTTTGAGCCTTAAATTACTATTTCACATTTGACTATACAACCAAAACTACTATAAGACTTGACATTAACCATCACATATTTGTATCTTTTGAACAGAGAAAAATATATTTCAGAAAGTGTCCTATATCTTCCATTTATAACAAGCATGTCATACTTGCATATGAATGCCACTGGAGAACAAAGATTGCTTTTTCAATATTTTAATAGATGTAAGAGATCAAATATGTATCTAGCGTTTATTGTTAATAACAAAATGTTTGCTAAAACACATGGTTAATAATAATGGTAATAGTAAGAAAAATAATGAGGACTGAAATAGAATTTATTATTTGTTGGACATTGTCATTTTTTTTTGTCATAATACTTATTTTTATTTTTATTTCAGTTTAAGTAAGCAAAACTTCTATTTTTTACTCTACTGGTATATATTTTTTTTAATTTTTTAATGTTTATTTTTGAGAGACAGAGTGTGAGCGGGGGAGGGGCAGAGAGAGAGAGAGAAAGACACAGAGTCTGAAGAGACTCCAAGCTCTGAGCCATCAGCACAGAGCCTGATGCAGGGCGGGGCTTGAACCCACAAGCCTTGAGATCATGATCTGAGCCGAAGTTTGATGCTCAACTGACTGAGCCACCCAGGCGACCCACTCTACTGGTATATTTAAAAAGAATTGGTCATGGGTTGACTATAACTTCTGCTTTATTTTCTGAGAGATGGATTTTTTTTTCTAGTAGAAAATAACGTTACATTAAATATGTCTCTTCAAAGATACCATATTTAACTAGGAAGTTTTTCAATATCTATTTATTCTTTTTTCTTCCTTTACCTCCAATCTTAGAAGGTCACATGTAATCCCAGTAATCATATAATTTTCCACTGAGGACAGAAATACACCTCACTCCTAAATTTTACCTTTCCTCCCCTTCAAGAAACAAAGCAAATTAAATATTTTGAGAACTGTGTACTTTAATTCCTTGAGAATTTGCTAGGATTAATGTGCTTACAAAGTGGATCAAAGTCAAATAATTTGAAGTAAATTTGAACTAGCTGCTTATCAGGGTTGTTGCCACACCCATACATCAGGCTTTTTACAAGACACTGGCATGCAGTAATCTGAAAGAGAAAAAAAAAAAAGAGAGAGAGAGAGAATTTCAGGCACCCTAGCAGAATTTTTAAAAAAGTATTGAGTATTCCATGTCAGGGTTTTCTTGGAGAAGTGTTATCCTTGAAAACAAACACGAAGTAAATAGCTTAAACCACTTAACTCTGCTTCCTTAGATAAAAACACAAACAAAAACATAGAAATCTTTTAAGTCCTCCTATAGTGTATGAAACATAGATAAGTAAAATTCCGAAGTAAATAAATACACAAAGCAGAAATAAAACTTCCATACTCAGTTTTCTGGAAAAGGATTGTTGGATGAGGGGATATAGAGAGAAAAAAATGTTTATCAAGGCTAATTATGTATTTGGTGAGTCACACGCATTTTGCTAAACAATACGTAATTCAGATAAGCATCTATTTTATATGTAAAGACAGGTGAGTTGAGAATATTTTGTAAATTTCAGAGTTTCTCTAGGAAAGAACTAGGGATGATACGCATATCTTTATGACAACAAAACTAATATTTAAAAGTTAGGCTGTAATAATTGGGATTGAAGACTCTAAGCATCTAAAAAAAATTTTTTTTAAGTTTATTTATTTTTGGGACAGAGAGAGACAGAGCATGAATGGGGGAGGGTCAGAGAGAGAAGGAGACACAGAATCTGAAACAGGCTCCAGGCTCCAAGCTGTCAGCACAGAGCCCGACAGCGGGGCTCGAACTCACATACTGTGAGATCATGACCTGAGCCGAAGTCGGCTGCTCAACCAACTGAGCCACCCAGGCACCCCAAGACTCTAAGCATCTAATGAGAGAATGGCTGGAGATAACATTAAGGGGAAAAGCATGTGAAGGCTGCTAACCTGTTTTGCATAAACATGATGTAAATTAAAATATTATTTGTATGCTATTTAATAAAACATGTTCATGCTATTTAATTATACACACTCACACACTTAAACACATAAACACACACACACACACATATACACACATCACATAAACACATATATGGGCAGAAACTAAGTTTGTTGAATTCATATTAGACCCTCCTCTAAGACTTAGTTTTCCACACTTGGCAGCAGAAAGTGATGAGGGAGCGTGGGGCAAGTTGAGGGCAATCCCCTCCCACCCCCCCTCCCCTCCACGGGGAAATATGTGTGATATTTCTCAGACACTCCTGACTACCCTAGAACAAAGGAGAGAGATTTCAATGCTTTCCATGATGATATGGGAAACAAGGGCAAATGAAAAATTAAATTCCCTTACTGCCTACAGCCCATTGACAAGTCCTTGAAACCAGCAGAGTGACCTCCCTCTAGGAGCTCAGCTGCCTCCATAATGACACTTTGTTAGGGGAAAAAGGGAATCTTCACTTAACATTATCCCAACCTTGAGGATCCTGTATGGGTACTCCCTTTATCTCAAGTGCCCCAAGATATATGCAGCAATCATACTAAGCTTATGGCACCCTGATATACATCTGAAGGGTCTCATGACTGAAGATTTACTAAACGGTAATAAATGGCATTTCCCTAACAGCTAGCCCGTCAAGGTCCTGGAAACCTTGCTTCCAATATTCCTTAGAGACTTACTCTATCCCTGACCCCCTCCCCACCTGAGGGTATATAATGAGTTACCCATCATGACCACAGTGCAGCTCTTCCCTCCCATGGGTCCTGTCCCCGTGGTTTAATAAAATCACCATTTTTGCACCAAAGATGTCTTCAAGAATTCTTTCTTGGCCATTGGCTCTGGACACCCCCACTGTCACCCCAAAACTTCATCAGAAAGGACAAAACAGGGATAGGAAGCTAAAAGCCTATTCATCCAAAGCAAGATACCTATTTTATCATGCTTCTAAAGCACATGTAAAATTCATGCAACAACTGTCTTTAGGTGGATTTTTTTTTTTGGGGGGGGGGCAGGGAACAAACTGTTACAAATAATTTAATGTTCCAGATGATCTAAATACTTTCAGTACTCCTCCCCCTCTATTTAACTACTTTTTTTTTAAGTCTACCAGTTTTTGTTGTGTTCTGGTAATCTGCTGTCTGGCAATGCCCTTTGAGACCACAACATTTTGTTTAGTTATTCTTTTTCTAAATAATTACAAAGGTCTCATTTTTTGGCTCTTAATTTTGCCTTTTGCAGTTTCCGTGACTCCTCATTTACCCTGAGCCAGAAAATGAGATATTTTAAGCACCTTTTTCATTTTTATTCTCACAATTTTACTGTATATGCGTTGGTAAGGAGATAAACATATATATATATATATATATATATATATATATATATATATATATGGAGAAAGAGGGAGAGAAAGAAACTGTGTTTTGTACCAAAAGCTGATCATGGTTCCTACTGTCATTTAGATGACTTTTCAATGTAAGATACAGATGTTAGACAGTAAATACAATTATTAGCATTATTAGCATATTAGTTATTAGCATAACTGACAATTATTAGTTATTATTCTTCTATAATAATAAACTGTTTTTCAGTAAACCATAAAAATAAATTTAGGTTCCTGACAGAAGTTGGGAAAAATCTTTTTTTTTTTCTCTAAGTTCTTTTTTTTTAATTTTTTTTAATGTTTATTTATTTTTGAGAGAGAGGGAGACAGAGACAGAGCGTGAGTGGGGGAGGAGCAGAGAGAGAGGGAGACACAGAATCTGCAACAGGCTCCAGGCCCTGGAGTTGTCAGCACAGCTGAGATCATGACCTGAGCCGAAATAGGCTGCTTAACACACTGAGCCACCCAAGCGCCCCTCCTCTGAGTTCTATATTACCACCAAGACCAAGCGCAATACATTTTTAGTCTGTAAAACTGAAAACAGTCTTCATTTTACTTGATATTTCCTCAGACTCTAACATTAAGCATTCAACATGCTACATTGCATATAGCATGATAACCAATGAAGACAAAACAAAGAGCCCTTGCACCTAAATAAACTAAATTAATCTTATATGATGAAAATGCAAGTTTAATTCTTTCCTATTGTAATCAGGAATGCCGTGTCAGAAGTTTTAGCCTGTAGTCTGGTTTCAGGAGATATTATGTTGGCTTTTTCATACGTAATAAAATACAGAAGCTATGCCATAGATATCTATGCAGAGTCTGCATAATGAGAAATATCTATTACTGGTCCCGATTTAATTTCAATTTCCAAGCTAACCAGATAATTTTTGACTTAAATGTAATTGTAGAACAGACAAACAAACAAACCTGAGATTGCATTACAAATGTCTCAAATTTAGGGTTATTTTCAAACTCCTATATGTGGATTAGTGGTCATTGTTTTCTAGGGATTAAGTAGATGCAGGGGTCAGAAATTTAGCAGCTCCTTAAAACTAATATGCAGTATAGGTATTCGCTCCCTGCATTGTACAGCAATAAAATTTTCATAAGCATTATCATGCTCCCCCTTTTATACATTAGTTAAGATTGTTTCACAGAGTTATGCCATAAATTAGCTTTTGGTGGAGTATTTCTCAGCATTTATAGAAAAGAAAAAAAATAGGATGTGTATTTATCAACCAGCAAGGAATCTAGATAAGGAAGTATTGCATTTTGGTGATTTCAGGACCACCTGATGATTAATGTGGTTAGGACATCGATAAGAAAGTCCACAGAGGGGCGTCTGGATGGCTCAGTCAGTTAAGTGTCCAACTTTGGCTCAGGTCATGGTCATGATCTCATGGTTTGTAGGTTCGAGCCCTGCGTGGGGCTCTGTGATGATAGCTCAGAGCATGGAGCCTGCTTTGGATTCTGTGTCTCCCTCCTTCTTTCCCCTTCCTCCACTCACGCTCTGTGTCTTTCTCTTTCTCAAAAATAAATACAAAATACATTTTAAAAAAAAGAAAGAAAAGAAAATCCACAGTCTTTGGAGCCTACTTCTGCTGTAATGAGGCAGTTATGATCCAGAAATAAGGACTCAACTTCCCAAATTTTAATATATTTAGAGAAATGAATTCAAAGACGGAGACTAGCATCTGCCAGGTGACTAAAGTTATTCAATAACATACATTTAATACAAGGAGAATTAACACATAAAATAAACTGTTTCCTTTAACTGCTATCATCAAGTGAACACATTGTTTGCTCTTTCAATTATATTCTTCAAGTATGTATTGACTTCTGCATCTCCTATGTATAAAATTCAAGTTAATCTCAAGAATTAAATAATAAATAACAAGACTATAGCTATGTAAAATAGAGTAAGCAGGGTCTGAAATGTTACCACAAAAGTAACAAGGTAAAGACATCAATTCTAGTTCTGCCTTCAGCTGTGTTTTATGCACTGCTCTTGATTAAAAACACAAAATTACATCGGGTGTGTGTATGTGCCCGTGTGTGTGTGTTCATGTGTGAGCACGCATATGTTTGTGTGCTTGCATTTGCTGAGCGGGAGAAGACAGCAAGGAAACCAGTTTAAATGAAGCGTAATCAAAGGAAACCGAATAAAAACCAAAAGAGGTTGTAAAATTCTGACTGATTGTTCTTAGAGAAATCACTTGAAGCTCAATGCATTTGAAGTTTAAAAGGACGAAGTTTAAAGTTATCAGGCCTTCAAGTACTTCCAGGAGATATCCACAACCTAAATTATAAAATATATCTCCCATTTTTGTCATAGACTATGCTTCCAGGAAGAAAAGCAAATGAAGAAGTCCATGAGAGTAGAGACAGGCAGCACCTATTTTCAGGACAATGAAGTTTTCATTGTGTTTTCCTTCTCTCTCCCCCATCAAATTCTCCTTATTCCGGTGCTTGTCCTCCCTAAGCCTGCACTCCACCAAGAGTTATTCTCCAGTCATCAGCCCACTTGCCTGTCCCATTCTACACGTTTTGTAGCGGTCTTTGTCTATCAATACCACGTGTCTTGGCATGTATTTTTGTGTGTGTGTGTGTGTGACACACTATTTCTCCCTAGGTAAGATCCTGCAGCATATTCAGGTCCTATTCAGCATATACCAGGGAACTATGCTCATAATAGATGCTCAGTCAATATTTGTTATGTAAAGGAAGAGCTTACTTCAGCCTAGGAAGTTAATTAATTTCATTTCTTTGCAGGGATAATACCAGATATTTCTCTGCTAAATAATCTCTAGCTTAATTTAAGATTTGATATGCTGAAAATGGTTTATTACATTTTTGGCCAGTCAAAAGCTGTTTACCTTATTGTGCATGTCTTTGCCTCAAATTTAAGATCCATTTGGGCTGAACATTTGTAAAGAAAACAGATCTTATAAATCACTTCCCACCGGACCTTACTTACCAATCCTTGGTTCTTGAATATGTTATCTATATTCATTAAACAACCAAGAAAGGTAGTCGTTATTTTTCACCTTTAGAAAGTTGAATCTCAGACACATGATGGTAGAAATAGGTTTTGAGCTCAGGTTATAAACATACGCTATTTTCATTAAAAATCTTTTGGACCTTTGCCTTGGCTTCTCTACTAACTTTCAACCTTAAGTTTGTCATGTTTTCCCTCATATTGTCCACTGATCTTAAATCTCAATGTGATAAGACAGGGATATAGAGAAATTAAGTCCCAGGAGGATCTGTCATCAGATAGCAATGTGATGTGTTCACATCTTAGGTTTATT
The DNA here is from genome assembly GCF_028018385.1 of Neofelis nebulosa. Classification (NCBI taxonomy): domain Eukaryota; kingdom Metazoa; phylum Chordata; class Mammalia; order Carnivora; family Felidae; genus Neofelis; species Neofelis nebulosa. The sequence continues at coordinate 57,727,936 of NC_080796.1, forward strand.
GTTTACTTGTCAAATTTTAGTGAAGATGGAGGTTGTTAAATCTCGGGCTCTGTATCTTTAAAAAACACAAAGTAATAATATCTAATCTATGCATTTATTGTGAGGAATAACGGCAAATACGTGTAAGTTCTCTAAGGGGTCTGGGACATGATGAGTGATAAGTAAATGTTCATTATTATTTTAATCGTTATTTAATTTATTGATAGAGTGACTGCAAAAGGGAGTTCATTTTACTTTCCAATAAAAACTAATTATTTTTAGCCATGGTAACTATTTAGTCTAGTCCTTGCCCTTCAAATATGTTTCTAAATATAATTTTTTTCTTTGTAAGTATGTAATAGCGGAAATCATGAGTAAAGCTTTTTGTAACTTTCTCAAATCTAAGAATTAGTTTGCTTTTGCTTGCTTTTTCAATCCCCAAATTAATGTCAAGGTAGGTAGACATAAAGTAAATTTTCTAAGTATGGAATCAATAAGAATTCAAAGACTGACACAGCTTCATAGTTTTTAAGTCCTTTTTAATGGATTTATTCTTTCCCTGTCAGCCTTTGCAAAATATTTTTGTATAAAGGTTAAAAGCTTTCCTATAACAACCATATAGTAAATGACAAGACTGAGCTTTACAAACAAGTACTAAGTAACCATGTGGATCAACCACGACGTGGATTTAGCTTACTTTATATAATTCTCAGTATATGATGTTTAGTCTATTTAATTTAATATGAATAAATACAACTTTTTATGATGATGAAATCACTCAAAGTTATTAACTGATTGTTTTTGCTTTCAGAATATTTATACTGGTTTGACAGTTTTACAAAACCAGATTAATTAAAAATATTTGAAAGGTAATTAAGGTATAAAATACTCCAATTTTAATCTTAATATTAGCTATTTAAAGAATGGGAAGCCTCTCTGATTCACAGAGTAATGAAGTCTCCAAATAATAATGAAGACAGTTTCAACTTGTATACACCACGTCCATGGTTAGAATTCCACAGTTGCATCTGTAGAGACAACAGCTTATATACATGTACAAGGTGGTAAAGAATAAAATACGAAAAACAGTGAGTAAACCAGGGACCTCCTCATCTTTTGTTTATACGTTACCTTATCAAAGGCAATGTATTGTCTAAGTAAATTTGCTCATCAGTCAAGATTTATTGTCAGAAGGATAGGGAAAATAGGAAGTTGGTAAAGAGATATATACTTTTTATGAGATGAGTAAAGTTTGTTGGTCTAATTACAACATGGTGACTATAGTTGATAACACTGAATTGTATAACTGAAATTTGCTAAGAGCAGATATCTTACAATTTAATTTGTCAATTATACCTTAATAAAACTAGAAAAATATTGTTAATATGTAAGTTCTCATCTATGTAGCTATAGCATTAATCCAGAACATTACTGTCTCATTTCAAAATTACTGTAACAGCGTAGTCATGTCTTTATGATATAACTTTCAATAATCAATCTATCCTAAATACAACAGAAAGAATAGCCTCCTGCAGATCTCTCTTCCCTTTGTTCCTGCTATGCTAAGAAAACTACAACATTTCCTTAAAATTCATCAGCTCAAGTCCAGATGGCTTAGTCCACTGGGTTTTTATGGCTGTCCCTAAACTGTCAGCCCTGTACTTGATCCAGTTTTTTGTTTGTTTGTTTTTTTTGTTTTAAATTACTCGTTACTTCTCAACACAAACCACTCTGATTCATTCATAGTACACTTGCTAAGTTACAATTGTACTATACATTTTTTATACTATTATTTGAGAGATAACAGGGAAAGTTTTCTTAATTTTAAAGACTCAGATAAACCATCATATACTGAACACCTCACTTGTTCATGTAGTAGTTTCAAAACAAAACAATAACAAAATAAAATGTTGACTGTGTATTAAAGTATTAACTTTGCCAAAGGAGAGGTCTGGCCTTTGCACTTGCTTCCCAGGAGGTGCTCTTTAAGCCCCTGAAATATCCTGCCTGATATGACTTTGTGTTCCCAGGGACTTTGGACAAAGCTATTTAATCTAGCAATGTGATTTAAGGTGGGGACTCTGGCGTAAACTCAACCTCTGGAAGGGCTAGAGACTAAGGTCTGCCACTTGGGCAGTCAACAGTATTGACATGACCCACCCCGAGTACAAACCCTGAAAACCAAGGCCTAAGTCAACTGTCCTAGCTAGAAATGTACTGTGCATATTGTCACTCTGAGCTGCGTCTCCATGATTCCCTTGGGAGAGGACAACAGGAAGCTCTACCCTTAGTGACTCTTGGACCCTGTCTTATGTGACTCTTCCCTCCCATCTTTTGCTGTATTAAACTAGAGTCATGAACATAACAGCTATACTGAGTTCTGTGAATATTCTAGAAAACTATGGAATCTGAGGGTGGTCTTAAGGGCTCATAAATGGTGACAGAACTGAAGGAGTCTTGGGGACTTGCATACTTTGCATGAACAAATTGAAAACCCCAGTAGAAAAAAGCAACAAAAAATTGATTTGTAGCACCTTCTTCTCCAATCTTCATTTCTATGCTCATGTCTCTTCTCCATCTGTCCTTTGTTTATACAGACTGAATCTTTCTCAACATGTATATAGAGCACATAGGCTCAAATATACAATTACATATAATTGCACAGAGTAGACAACACCTTCTCCAATAACCATTCTTTATATGATATGCAGATTTTAAACTAAGTATTTACATGCTAAATTCTCTTTAAGTCCCCATTGTTTCTTATGTCTGATGTTTTCCTTCTTGAGGGCTACCTACAATTTTTTGGCTAATTGCATCATTCTAGGCGTTCACTATTACTTCTGATGTATCTTCATGGCAAAGCTCATACAGAAGTCTCAGGACTCTGAGTCCCCTTAATATCATTTTGTATATGTAGGTCACTTACCTGTGTTTTTTTTTTCATTTTCTTCCTGTGTATTTATGTTCTTCTTCAATATAATCTGTACCAAATTATTCCCCAGACACATTCCTTAATTTTTCAGTTAAATTATTAAAAAAAAAAAACCCCTGGATCTTCTACTATGATTCTCAAATTGAGGCAAAACATTTAAGATGTAATTGCTGGCCTCAAGAAAGCACAAATAAAGTGGGAGATAAATGCAGCATCCCTAGAGAGTCAAAAATAAAGTGTTACATGCTAAGATTGAGAGACTGTTCCAAAAGCAAAGCGAAGCTTTTTTCGTCTGTTGGTTTATTTATCTCAGGCTGGGATGGAGCACAGAGAAATGTGGGTAAAGTATTTTCTTTCCCCTCATTGGAGCTGTTTAATCCTCGTCGACTTGACTCTACCTTTCTCTAGTTCCCACCACGAAATTCTGATATTTGATTGTAAGTATTCAAATAATTAGAACCACAGTGTTCTGGAACTTGAAATGAATGCACAAAAGTAAGCTTATATAATTATAAGTCAGCTTATAGCATTATGTCTAATTTTTTTTAACATTTATTTATTATCAAGAGACAGAGAGACAGAGCGTGAGCATGGGCGGGGCAGAGAGAGGAGGAGACACAGAATCTGAAGCAGGCTCCAGGCTCTGAGCTATCAGCACCGAGCCCAACGTGGGGCTCAAACTCATGAACTGCGAGATCATGGCCTAAGCCGAAGTCGGATGCTTAACCGACTAAGGCACCCAGGCGCCCCTAGAATTATGTCTAAAGGAAAAGTAAAAAGAGTCTTTTGTATGTAATATAAATAGAGAAACTTTAGGAGAATAAGAAACATGTATGTTTTTGATCACTTCTTTCTAGCACATAGGCATGAAATGGGCACTCAATAAATGTTTTTTGGTTGAATAGATGAAGTTTGCCCAGAGTTGTTCATGATTTTGGTTGCCAGAAATATTTTTCTTACTTCTGTGATTCAAACTATGTTCCATATTTTTGAAAAAAATGATCCATATAATTATGGCAAAGGCAAAACAAGGTAACTTTTACTGATCAGGCACAATTTGTCAAGGTCTGTTCTAGCTTTTTATATGGATTTTCTAATTTAGCTTTTACAGTACATGCTATTCAAGCTTAAACCAAAGAAAGCAAGATTTTGTAATTTTTTATTTTAAATGCTGTATTAGACAACTTATAATAAAAACTTTTCTTAATAACACAGGGTCTCACCCCTGCGAGCACACAGCCCAGTCTTCCCCAGAATTAGTACAATTTCGTGAGTGAATTGACTGCACTCGTACGATAGCTTGGGAACTTTTGCTTCACGTTTTTCTTGCTGTTTTACATTTGAATTTGTGATATTAATGTCCGTGAGAAAAAAAAATCATCGGAAAAGTATTTTTGCAAACACCAGGCCCTCAAAAGACGGAGGAATCTGCATCTCTGCTATGATGATTTTAATCTTCCAAGGAAAGTACTTACTTTCTATTCTTTAACTGTTATTAAGGCTGATATTTTTCTTTGAAAATTTTGCATTAGACACATGGCTGCACAGTTTTGGCCAAGCTCAGAAACAGTGAAGCTGTGGGAGGAAACAAACATTAATAGTGGAGCAGGAATACCATGACAACTTCGTGCCGTCATTACGAAAATCACACATGCGTTTCTGCGTTTATAGTTTCTTATACATTAAGTAGCATAAACACACTGCATGGTTCATTTCGTCCCTAATTTTTCACTTGGATAAATTATCTGGATGTTCCAATTCACATGCATTAATCCCGGGGAGAAACAGCACAGTTTATTTTAGAGAAAGAATTCATTTCCAGATCCCGTATCAAATCTATTTATTATTCTCCAGTGCCTCAAAATATCCCAATTATCAATAGAGTCGAAAGCCAAACCAGAGGCAAATTAAGAGTATTAAGAAGTCAGGAAAAACTCCAACAAACCAGATGTGAAAAATGTCACACCACTTTTTTTTAATTAACCATAAAGTCGTCTTTTCTTTTTGCTCAACTCCTTCCTGCCAACCTGCCCCAGCTTCTCCTTTCCCTTCTTCCCATCCCTGCTGTTCAAGCACAACATTATAACTGTGAACACGTAACTGTTTTTGCAAGATTTAGTTAAACTTATTTCTTTTAACCTCCTGGCTACATTGGCTTTTATTTTTCTTGCTTGTACTCTTGGAGACTACTAGAACATTTTATAGATTCCTCCAATAAGCAATGCATAGCTAAAATTTATTCATATATTATTTTACTATACTCAAGTACAAAACATATTTTATGTATTCTAACAGTAGAGGATATTAAGTAAATGATCTATAAATGTAAGTATAGAATACTTTGGATGAAATTTATCGAACAAGTATATTTAATAAGTCAAAGAAGCTGATGCAAAGTATGTGTAGCAAAATGTATCTTTTTATTATCTAGATATGCATAAAGGTGTTTTCAAATTACATAGGTTGTATCATTGTTGGCAGAGATGTTAGTCACATGTCATTAGGTGGTAAAGAATTATAATGTAAATCTCTCCCTGGATTGATTTCTATAGATACACATAGATATTAGTATACATGCACACATATATTCATGTGTGTTTACAAAGACATATATTGTATTTAGTGGGGAGAGAGTGGACTATTTCATACCAATTTCTCTTAATCTGGTCTATGACTCTGAGCCATACACCTCTCTGGAGCAAAGAGAATTCTGATGCAGTTCCTGGTCCCTGAAATTCATGATCTACAGATGTATAAAGTAATTATGCATACGAGCAGAGATCATTGCTTCTTCCATATGTCTTGATAGAGCTGGGCCCCAAGGTAACCCAGCAGCAGGGCACCAATAGCATGTAAGATAACTCCTAATACATACATGGTAGAACAGACAGCGGAGAAAGAGACAGCACAAACGACATAATTAGAAGAGGCTCCAAACACTAAAGATTTGCTGAAATCCTGATGTACATGCCTTAGCTGACTAAAATATTCACCAAAAGACATAACAAATTAATCGGTAAAGACCTTGAGATTTTGCATGATAAAAAAGAGAGGAAAGAGTTGTGAGCAATGTGTACTGTGCAGAATATATCTAACGATAGACAATCTGTGATTGTGGAGTATAAATTCTAAATAAAGCTGCTGAAACAGAAGGGGCATACTTTAAGTGAAATATGTCTGACAAGGTGGAGATAAAAGTCATGTATTAGTCTGGATCTAATGAGAAGAGGGAAACTACACAGATATTTGGGGAGGTTAATGAATAAGATAAAATAAACATAATAGGGTATTGGAATAATGGGATTGGTTAATAAGAAGCAAAAAAAAGGCCCAAAACAAAACAGGAAAAGCAGGTATAAGGAGCAGCCAGGTCTCCTAAGAGAGATATCCAAAGCCCGAGAAAAAGATCCAGACCATGTTGGAAGGATCTCAGCTATGGCTCATTAAGTCCAGGGAAATCACTATGGCGCTGTGCTGAAGAACTTGGAAATTTGCTCCCTGGATCCTGTGGGAAATCCTAACTCTAAGGCATTTAGGAAAGCTGTTCATGGGGTGGTTTCTCTTCTGAGGCACGTCACTAGAAACCTGCCGAAGAGGAGGTGTCAAAGAAAACGACTGCCTGATGTGTGCTGCTGACCACCACATACTGCAAGAACTGGTTCTGTTGAAACTGTGAGCAACGAAGGGGAGCCTGGGTGGCTCAGTTGGTTAAGTAGCCAACTTCAGTTCCGGTCATGATCTCATGGTTTGTGGTTTCGAGCCCCACATCGGGCTCTGCACTGACACTGCAGAGCCTGCTTGGGATTCTCTCTCTCTGTGCCCCTCCCCCCTCCGAATAAATAAATAAGCTTAAAAGAGAGAGAGGGAGAGAGAGAAAGTGAGCATTGCAGGAAGCAGAGGCAGTAGGCTACAAAAATCACCCAAGGTGAGTGGGATGCTATTTGCAAGCACCACCTGCTTGTGTTTCTGGCTTTCCTTCACTACAGTTGCTGAGCACGGAAGAAACTGAGGAACCTGGTCCTGGAGAGGGCTATCCATACTGCAGGGGCCTGTCCGGTGAGCACCCAAGAACCAGGGAGCAGAAAACAATTTTTTCCTACACAACTCTCCAGCACTCTCTACTGACAAAGCTTCAGTGCCAGCTGTTAAAGAAGGAAGATGTTTTATGGTCCAAGGTGCATTTTCACAAAGCAGTCAAAAAGCTGAATTGTGGGCAAAGAGCCATGAAATCAACAACTGAGCCAATCCACCCCTTTGACTATTTAGCTTCCATATACACCCTTTTCCAAGCATTTTGACTTTTCAAAATACAACAAAATAAGTCTGTATTTCTGCTTAAAAAGACACAGCTATCATTCTAACAAGTGAAAAAAATCTTCCCACTTTCCCCAAAATGAGGAGACATGCAATCATGAGTCATTGTATCCATCACTGGATATATTAAGTACCCCTCAAATACAGCTGCCATCCCACTGGATTTCTATTATCTAAAGACTATAAAGTTAACTCCTAATAACTTGTAAAATGAAAATAGAAAGAGATATAAAGAATAGCATTTCAAACACATACACACACATAACATGCAAATAGAAATGCGCAAAGATTAGTTTTTATAACTAGTTATCAGACTACAAGTAATACCTATGTCTTCCCTCTTTTGCTATCCATTCTATATTTCCCCTGACCTCAACAAGAAACTAGATGCAGCATTCTTATTTGTCACAGACACGTCAAATGTCTTTGGATTTTTTGGATCACAAGGCCCAGTGATAGAGCAACTTGTATTATATAGTGAAATTAACTTCTGTAATTTCCCCAGGAATTTAGTATTGTTTCTGATTTATTATCATGGAAGGGAACGGAAGTCTTAGGGGCTTCCAGTTAGCACTCTTACTGTAATGTCCCCTATGGATCAGTGTGCGACGTGTGGACTTCATCAACTTGTTAAACAAACTTCTCTTGTTCTAGTCCCATAAAAACTGACCTCCTTGGCACCTGGGTGGCCCCATTAGTTAAGCATCTGACTTCAGCTCAGGTCATGATCTCACAGTTTGTGAGTTCAAACCCTGCACTGGGATCTCTGCTGTCAACACAGAGCCAGCTTTGGATCCTCTGTCGCACCCCCCCCCCAATCCCTCTGCTCCTCCCCTGCTTGCTTTCTTTCTGTCTCTCTCAAAAATAAATAAACATTAAAAAAAAAACTGATCTCCTTAGAGATGATTCTGTAGTATATGTTAACAAGCATTCTGCCTCTTTGTTTTTGTGATAGTAAGGTACAGCCACTTGTCTTTCACCTTGAGGTGATATCTCAATCTACTCCAGACAAGTGAATCCCTAGATACTTCACTAGGGTGATTTGTGAAGTTATGAGGTTGATCTTACAACCCTCTCACTTGTGTATCTCTTACCAAGACCTCTCAAGTATCTGTTACTTCAGATCTAATCAATATAATGTCATCAATGTTGTGGACCAGTGTGATGTTTTGTGAATACCAAGAGTGTTAAAATCTTGGAGGACTACAATAAGTATCTTCATACCTGCTTCTTTCAAGTGTTTTATGGTAGAATTAATTTCTATAATTTCCCCAGTAATTTGGTATTGGTTCTGATTTATTACCTTGAAAAGGAATGGAAGGTCCAAGAGCTTCTAGTTAGTGCTAACTATAATGTCCCCCTATGGGTCTGTGTGTCAGTATGTGAGTCTATCGATTGCTAGGTATGTCTAGGTCCACTGGAAGCCATATGTGCTACAAGAGGTAGTCACCAGAGAAGCTGCAGGAAGTAAGCACGAGAGAAGCCCTTTGCAGTGCATCAGGAGCCTGCTGAGTAAGCACACTCCCAAACTAGGAAGCTAATGGTCTTTCCTCTTGCGATGTCTTCTTTGTGCCTTTTACTGACAAAACTTGAGTGACATCTGACAAAAAAAATATTTTAAAGGCCCAGTCCATTTTCACAGAGCGGAAAAAGTATGTATTTCAAGTTAAGAGGCAAGAAATCAATAATGGGCACATATCTTAGATTTTTCAAATATACATATACATAAGCAAACACACACACACACACACACACACACACACACACAAACACAGTATATGAGGGGGAAAGTTAAAAGTATTCCACTTATATCACTTGGGTTATAGTTCAAAATTTTTTTAAATATTATATCTGGGGTGCCTGGGTGGCTCAGTCGGTTAAGCATCCGACTTGGGCTCAGGTCATGATCTCGCAGTTCGTGAGTTTGAGCTCCGTGTCGGGCTCACTGCTGACAGCTCAGAGCCTAGAGCCTGCTTCGAATTCTGTATCTCCTCTCTCTGCCTCTTCCCTGCTCATACTCTGTCCCTCTCCCTCTCTCAAAAATAAATAAACATTTAAAAAAATTTAAATATGGGGTGCCTGAGTGGCTCAGTCAGTTGAGCAACCGACTTTGGCTCAGGTCATGATCTCACAGCTTGTGACTTCAAGCCCCGTGTCGGGCTCTGTGCTGACAGCTCAGAGCCTGGAGCCTGTTTCTGATTCTGTGTTCCTCTCGTGCTCTGCCCCTCCCCCGCTCGTGCTCTGTCTCTCTAAGAATAAATAAAACATTAAAAAATTTTTTTTAAATATCATATCTTACTAGGAGAGTAAGCAGCAGTGGAAAAATTGAACAAAACAATAAGAAAAAACATTGAAAATGATGTTTTTGGATATTATTTCTTGAAGAGCAAAGGCAAACATTGCATATATGTGCGTGTATATGTGTATAGGTATAATTTTCATGTATAAGCATTTTATATATATATATATATATATATATATATATATATACGTGTACGTTCACTCTTTTGTTATTTCCACAAGTTATGAGAGATGATCAATTCAATACCTTTTCCAGCATTGAAGTTATATACTAGATTTGTGTTTATCCCCCATTTAAAAAATATATTCAGATGGTATTTCTAAAGTTGGATTTTGGACGGGCAAGACTTGACACCAATGACACTGGTAGTTGTGTAGCCGGGCTGTTATGAAGACCCTAAATTAGGTGGGGTAGGCAAGAAGATTGAGTTTCTCGGAAACTCACTGTTAAGTGAGTTAAGTGTTAACTCAAATTTATATTCTTGCGTTTAAACTTGTCTGTTTAAAATGCATCGTTCAGGGGTGCTGGGTGGCTCAGTTGATTAAGCATCCAACTCCTGACTTCAGTTCATGTCATGATCTCATGGTTCATCCGTTTGAACGCACGTCACTGTCAGTGCAGAGCCTACTTGGGATTCTCTCTCTCCCTCTCCTTCTGCCCCTCCCCACGCATGTACTCTGTGTGTCTGTCTCTCTCTCAAAATAAATAAATAAGCTTTAAAAAATAAACATTTCAGTCTTGGGCATACAAATCAGACACAGCCAAGATAAATAGTCCTAACTAATAAAACACTAAATCAAGCTTTTAAAATATTTGGACTGCAACTGAGTTACTCAATGATATGTCAAATATCAATATTGGGAACAGGCAAACTATTTAGCTCTGTGACATCAATTAAGGCACTCAACCACTCCTGCTCCAGTGTGTTATCTATACAGTGGTGGAAATTGTAAAAAAATATTAGGCATTCAACTTTTTATGACACTAATATTTGTGTCATACACATAAAGAGATAAGACCAAATTATAATGCTGCCAATTTATTCCCGATTAAAAATCAAAATAGTTAACAAATTATTCGATAGGGTCAAGGACCAACTGAAATGAGTAAGTAACCCATCAGATAGATGTCTTCTACAACATTTAGTCAGTCTACACTGATACATACATATTAATCATCAACCCCAATTGTCTCCTATTTATTTAAATAACTGTTTTCTTTATAGTTAAAATGATAGTGGTATAATAGATTAAATGACAGCTATGCCTTGGTGCCAAAAGATGAGTTTTTGAGCCAGTTATCTCTAAAATATCAACCAAATTTAATAACTTGTATTTGTCTTACTTAAAGTTCCTGTAAATCTATATATTACTTTTTTATTCATATACAGTTTCTTCCTTTACTTAAGACATGATAAGTTTGTCTGGTGTTTTCATAAGAAGGGCAAAAGCAGAAAAATATATTGCCAAAATATTAATAAAAACACATTGGTTTCTATACATGTAATATTTGCATAGTAGTAGTAATGTAGTAGTAGAATTACAATGCTTTTATTTTTTTAAGTGCACAAAAATTAAATAATTAAATGATTCGAGTTATGTACAGGAGAAAAGAGGATCATCTTTGACTCTCCAGAGAGCAGAACACAAGGAGTATATAGAAATTAAAATAATGCCATCATGAGCTCTGTTAGTATACTCAGAGAAACTGGCAATGAGGCTAACTTGAGACAAAAACTAAGATAAAAATAAGTGAAAATGTGATGATTATTCACATGGCTTAAGCAGATTAAAAATATTCTAAATCTTAATGATTCAACCTTCAAAAATTGAATTAATACTTAATAGTTCACACCAGTAAAACTAAAAAGTACCCCCCTGAAAACATGACAAGTTCATTGCAAGTTTCTATAATGTCAAAATGATGGCATTTCTTATTCTACCCCTACTAAGTCCCAGCTGAACTTAGTTGATCTATGAAGGGAGGCTCCCTTGGCTATGAGCTTAAAGACAAGATGGTTTGTAGAGTCACAGTCCTTCCGACAGTGCCCTTTACTACAGGCGCACTGAGATTTGCTCATAGACAAGTTCCGTCTTGTTTTGTGTACATGCCGCAGCGGAGGCTGGGTCGCACAGTCAGATGAGTCACTCTCGCATCTAAATGAATATTTTTATCTCATCCTACTTTATTTTACAGTTAAAACATTTTGCTGTCATAATTCTTGTGAACAGCTATTTCTATTGATGTCTACCATGAAATATTTGACTTCTATATACTACCCCTAAAGCATTATTTCTAAAAGAAATCTGTGATATATGCTTTTTCATAAAGTAAATTTTACTCCCTATAGAGCTTAAGGAAATTAGGATTCTGTTTACAATATAGAAGGATAGAAAAGTCTTGATGTTATGTTAAGTCCTGATGTTCTCACTATTTAGGAAAGATCACTATCTTTTGGTTTTAAGAATGAATCAAATTCTGCCTCAAAGATCAGAAAACCTAAAATATATTTTCTGCATGAACAAATTAAGTGCTTTCTCTAGGCTCACACCTGTCCTCAAACAGTGAAATATTTTAAAAATGACCTGAAAGTATTAATATGGTACAATCTAAACTGTGTAATTTGCTTAGCTTAACCTTTATATACTTCATGGTTTTTAAATCGCACAAAAAATACAAGTGCTCTAAGTTAAAACATAATCTTATTAATGTTATGTGTAACAAAGACATTTGTTTATGTGGTTTTCCAGAGGTAAAAAATATAAAAGTCTTTATGTTTTTAAAATATTTTGGTCTTACTCTGACGTTTCTTTTTGTTAAATCTGATTTTCTACTTTTTTCAATTTCTTGAAAATTTAACAATAATAAATGTTTCCTATGTTTTAATATTTATATGATACAATTTGTAATATATAATCTAAAATCACTACTTCTTTCTGCCATTGTAGGAAAAAAGCAGCCACAGATAATATGTAACTCCTATGGTTGCTGCTGTGTTCAATAAAGTTTTGTTTACAGGTATGAGTGGCAGGCCAGATTTGGCCTACAGACCAATGGATTTAGAGTATATCTCTTGCACAGAAATAACTAAATGATTCTAGTTTGGGCATGTTTATGAGGAAATCAGCCCTAAAACATTGCAAAAAAGTACACTTCTAAATAGATTCTTTTCCTAGTTCATCTATGTCTCAAAAAGTGAGTGTTATTGACATTTTACTTGTGTTTTATCATTGGAAATAGCAAATATTGGGAGGTCAGCCTATGTTCAGAAACGTGATGTTACTCAACCACATAGCTAATGAAAAGTGCTTACTATAGATGATGTGATTTTAATATACACAGGTATTATTTACGAGTTACCTAACCACTATCTTAAATACATATGACTCTCTTTTATTTACTTTTGCAGTAGTCTCTTTTGTTCAGATTGTCATGTATTTCCTTTGTAATGACTCATATGAGTTTCCAATACATCTTGTCAAAATTAAGTTTTATTCTACTATATCTTTTTGCTCTTATCACTTCATCTATTCAAATGCAAGCACCTAACTTTTTTGCTGAGTATCTTTAAGGCCAATCACATTTATCACATCGTACCGCTCATAAATCACTTAGAAAGTGTCTCTAAGTGATAAGGATTTAAAATAGTTGTATCAGTATTACATAAAAAAAACAGCAAAAGCTAAAACAAAAAATTCAGTATTTTCTAATATCCTGTATGTTTCAATTTGTCCTGATTTTCTTAAACATCTATTTTGTTTTGGTTCATTTAATTCAGTATACCAACAGAATCTGCACATTTTATGCTTTTTCGTTTTAAGCAGATTTAACTTCCTGTCTTCTAAAATTGCTACCTCTGTTGGGGCGCCTGGGTGGCGCAGTCGGTTAAGCGTCCGACTTCAGCCAGGTCACGATCTCGCGGTCCGTGAGTTCGAGCCCCGCGTCAGGCTCTGGGCTGATGGCTCGGAGCCTGGAGCCTGTTTCTGATTCTGTGTCTCCCTCTCTCTCTGCCCCTCCCCCGTTCATGCTCTGTCTCTCTCTGTCCCAAAAAAATAAATAAATAAAAAACGTTGAAAAAAAAAAATTTAAAATTGCTACCTCTGCCCCATTTGGACTCTGCTGTGCTAAATATCTTTTTTTTTTTTTAATGTTTATTTATTTTTGAGAGAGAGAGACAGCGCAAGTGGGGAAGGGGCAGAGAGAGAGGGGGACTTAGAATGGGAAGCAGGCTCCAAGCTCTGAGTTGTCAGCACAGAGCCCAACGTGGTGCTGGAACTCATGAATGGGGAGATCATGACCGAGCGAAAGTCAGATACTCATCCAGCTGAGCCACCCAGGCATCCCATATGTGCTGAATACATTCTGAACTGAGAGAATGAGCCAAGAATGTGGTAGGATGACCTTACTTCCCCCATTAGGGATTACCACTCAGTCACAGGCAATAAGAATAAAGAACACATGTACTTGACACAAAGCAAAGCAGGCACTGTGAGTGTTCAATAAGATGATGGTAAGAAAAATGCCTCCATTTTCATTCCATTGAAACAAGTCCAAGCTTCTTTATCTGATAAATTTCTCTTATAAAAACAGGGCATGTTGGGGCGCCTGGGTGGCGCAGTCGGTTAAGCGTCCGACTTCAGCCAGGTCACGATCTCGCGGTCCGTGAGTTTGAGCCCCGCGTCAGGCTCTGGGCTGATGGCTCGGAGCCTGGAGCCTGTTTCCGATTCTGTGTCTCCCTCTGTCTCTGCCCCTCCCCCGTTCATGCTCTGTCTCTCTCTCTGTCCCAAAAATAAATAAAAAACGTTGAAAAAAAAAAAATTAAAAAAAAAAAATAAATAAAATAAAAACAGGGCATGTAAAATTTCTGCATAAAGAGCAACAGTGAATCAACAAGGTCCTTCAGCATTTTTGGCAATACATGAGATATGGAAGCAAGTGAAAGTTTCAGGGAACAAGATAAACTTTTATAACCCTTCTGAGAGTTGAAAAAGATACACTGCAGGGGCTTGTGAGAGTTTACGTGGGTGTATAGGAATTTCTTTGGTAAATATTTCTTTTCATAAACCAACAATGAAGAAGTCGATGACCAATTATATTTTATTTTTTAAACTAAAAGCTGAAGATTTCAAGAAAGCAATAAATGACATGATAAATGAAATGGAAAACCGACTAGTTTCACTAGTTTGCAGTAGCAGAACTTTGCTTTTAACCATGTTGGGAAAAATTGTTTAAAATTAGTGATGCTACTTTTGCTTCTGGCTGAGATGGAGCAACACAAACCAGATTTACTCTCCTGTCAGAAACAACCAAAATAAAAGGCAAAATATGCAAAACAGCAATTTTGAGATTCTAGAGGGCAGGGAATGATACAATGTGGTCTCTGAGAGATGGAAAATAAATACGATGAGCCCAACATTTGTACAGGCTTACTGCCTTCAGAGAAACACCAGGACTCCTCGCCAAAGTAGGGGAACTAAGCAAAGCCCAAGAGACCTTCTGAGTTGAGGAGATTAAGCTGAAGGTGCTGGAAGACCAATGATGTTTCTAGGGCTTGTGGGATGGACAGGATCCTGGGAGAGAAGTGCACAGAGAAAGAACTCCAGAGATTAGCAGAGGACCCCCTCCAGCATTCATTCAGCTGACTACCCACCACTGCATATTATGAAGTTTGGCATGGGATGTCTTTTTTCCTTTACCATAATAATGTATGAATAATGGTAGCTGATAACTCGCCATGCTTTATTGTTTTTCCTCTGGATTTTAAGGAGATGGAATAATGTGTGTGTGCCTAGCCACTCGTATATGTTGCAATTTTCTCCACTGGTTTTCTTTTTCACTCATTTTTTTGTATCTTTTGATAAGCAGGTATTTGTAATTTTTAAAATAACAGTATTTTTAAAATAAATGACTACATTATTCTGCATTTTCCAACCATGAAGCTTGTTTTTGTTTTTCTCTGTATTTTCTTCTAGAACATTTATTATTTTGCCTAAATTTAAGCCTACAATTCATCTGAAATTTACTTTTCCATATGGTATGAGGTTGGGTCAGTTTTAATTTTTCTATACACATATCCAGTTTTGCACACACATTTGCCTAAAGTTAATTATTTTCTCATCTTTTCAGTGACATTTGTATGATAACCCTAGTGCCCATGTAGGTGTAGGTCTGTTTCTGGAATTTATAGCGCTGTTGGCCTAGCACTCCAGTCACTTCAACCCAATTTCATGGATTAATTCAAAGTTGAGCTTCAGTCTCTTCTAGGGACTGTCCACTTCCAGTTTACCTTTTTCTTTTAGGTGACAACTCTTCAGATCTTTAGGCTCTCAAAGAAAATTGAGCACAGTTCATCAGAATTTAATATTTAAAGATAGATTGTTACTGTGGGGGACTCATCATGCAATGATTTAATATACATAAAGACGTCATTACTCTACTGGTAATACAATCAGTCACAAACTCTTGATAAACTATTTTTGCTGATAACTATATGGATCAGAATATGTCAAACATTTTTTTTCCTTTGACTAAAAATAAATAAGAGTGCAATTGGGGCAATGGAAAACTATACACTCGTATACCTAAAATGGAAAAATAAACAAATCTCTCACTAAGGTATCCCATCAACATATGGTTCTTACCAGCTTCAAAAGCAGTTCACACTCAGATAAAAATTTTAATTTCTAACAACAAATAGAAGTCATTTTCTTAATGATCCTAATACATTCCTGAATGAGTCTGACATTCAGTTCAGAAAACACAAAGTGTTTCTGCTTATGCTTCAAGCAATTTTACTTTAGCTTACCTGTGTCTAAAAAGCAGAGGTTACCAGTACTAAATGAAAGTAAAGTTTCAGATACATTTCAAAACTTCTCTCATCTCTGATTTCTACATTGCAAAGGATATTTAATCTGATTTCTTAAGTTTGTGAGAAACTGTTGTTATCATTTTTAAAAAATACTGGCTATGTGTAGATGTTGACGTTATATTGCTACAAGATAAAACATAATCAAATGTGAAGAAATTATACTTCTTTGGGACTAATTATGAAAAATAGGTATACAGGAATAATAAATTCTCAAATCTGGATTCTGTATGACATTGATTTTTGCATTGATGTGTTATAACTATAATAAGATTTTTATGGTACATTTCAAAAAATATATAGTCTCTAAGTTTACTCATAATATCTAGTTCTGATCATTATATGAAGAAATATGGGCATTGTCACATATTGTTTAATTGACAAACTTTCAAAGGCCAATTTAGCAATTCATTCAGACATTTAGATATGGCATACCATTTAGTCTGGCAATTTCATATCCAGGTATTTATCATGAAAAATACCTCAAATTATTTACTAAAAATAAAATAATTAGGACAATAATTGCATTATTATTTTTGACAAAAAAATGGAGACATCTAAATTTCCATTTTTGACTGCACATTGGGATCATTTGAAGAACTTTAAAAATAGAATTATTCCTGAATTTGCCTTTCCCCTACTAGAAACAATAATTTAACTGATCTTTACTGGAGATTGGGTATTGTAATTTTAAAAAGTTCCCTGAGTGATCTTATTATGTAGCCAAGGTTGAGAATGCCCGATGTAAATATCCGCCATTGAATCAAGAAACAATTGTACTACACGTGGACTATCATGTGATTTCTAAGTTCATTACGATGTATATCCGTATGTAATTTATTGCTAAATTATATTATATAAGCAATATAATTTAGAAGGCATTCAGAAGGAACTTACTTTTCTCTTAGAACACTGTGTGTATATATATGAATATGTGTATGCACACCAACATCTCTACATGTGCCAGGGAAGTTCCAGACTGTGAGTCGGCAGTGCAGAAGTCAGAGAAGATAAGGACGTGGCCAGAACGAAGGAAGGATTGGAACGTCTGCCAAATATTTGTAAGACTTAAACCTCCCTATTTCTTTGGCCACTTAGGTGCAGCCTAAAGTTTCCATTCTAGCTAAGTTCATTGGGGAGCTTCCTAACTGAAAAGCAAAAATCAAAACAAAAGATGATGTTTATATAATGACATTGCATATATGGCTTTGCGAGAACAAGGAACGCCAGCTTAGCCATTTGTACTCCACAGAGGCTTCCTCATTTCAGAATTACGGTACTCTCACCTAATAGCCATGCCTTCATCTGCTTGCTGAAAGGAATCCTCAGTCGACAAGCCCCAACCCTGTGTGTCAGAGCTGGCAACAACCTCCGAATTTAAGAGAGAGACAATGTGGAAAACAATTCAACATATTCAGCAGCAGAGGATATCACATCAGGTACTTCATCCTTATATACAGGCAGATGATCAAAATATTTTAAGACAAAGAATATGAACATACTGAATATTTCAACTTATGTGAAATGGAACAAAGAAATATTCATAATATCCAAATGAACATATGCAGCAATGTCCTGATTGAATGGTTTATATAGAAAATAGCCAATTTTTATCAATGGAATGTTGATTAACTGCAATTGTCCAATTGATGGAATGTTTTTCAGTTGCTAATCAGTAAGATTTATGATTATGAAAGATAAATAAAAACATGAATGTGAAATCCTAAGTGAAATGTTATAATTATATTATTATAACAGTGTTAAGCTGTGAAGTGATCGTAGTCATTTTATTGAAATACCACTTGGGAAAACATTTCCCTCTTTACAACTTTAATAAGCTTTTCCTAAGATAAAATAATTAAACATTAATTTGTTAAAATACTGATTTTTTTCCAAAAGAGGTTTATTTCTCAACCAGCCTGCTTCTGTGGAATATATTCTTTTTCTTTCTCTTTTTAAAATAACATATTCAAGTCTAATTTATCATAAAAATCATCAATAACTATGAAATTCCCCTGTATTAAGCATACAATTCAACAATTTTTAATGAGTTCATTGAGTTATGGAGCCATCTCCATACTAAAGTTTTATGACATTTTCATCATGCTAAAATAATTGCTCATTCCCATGTGCTATTAATTCACCTTCCCAGCTCCAGCCTGAGATAACTACTAATTCACTTTCCATCTCCAAAGAATTGCCATTTTTGGGCATGTTATACAAATGGAATCATATGGTACGGAGTCTTTTATTTCTACTATATTTGAAATGTTATCTTGTCTGAAACACACACAAACACACACATGCACATTTGAAGTCTCAAAATAAAATATTTCACTTAAATCTCAAAAGCTTTTATTTATTCACAAAGGCATAAAATGGTGCTGAGTCATAGTGAATGTTTATGTGAGTTTGAGAAGATAAATTTCAATTCCTATCTTGGACAGTTCAAATTAAATTTATGGTACTGTTATTTTTTTAAAGAAATGAAAAGACAACTCTGTTTTGCCAACTTGCAATTCTTCATATTTCAATGGCACGTGCATGCTTGTATGTATATGTGTGTGTTTTGTGTGTTGTGGCCATGAATTCTACAGTATATTTTTCAGGTCTTCTGAAAATGTAATACATAGAAAAAACAAAACCCAATTTTTTTTTAATATGAAACTTATTGTCAAATTGGTTTCCATACAAAACCCAGTGCTCATCCCAAAAGGTGCCCTCCTCAATGCCCATCACCCACTTTCCCCTCCCTCCCACCCCCCCATCAACCCTCAGTTTATTCTCAGTTTTTAAGAGTCTTTTATGGTTTGCCTTCTTCCCTCTCTGTAACTTTTTTTTTCCCCTTCCCCTCCCACATGGTTTTCTGTTAAGTTTCTCAGGATCCACATAAGAGTGAAAACATATGGTGTCTGTCTTTCTCTGTGTGACTTATTTCACTTAGCATAACACTCTCCAGTTCCATCCACGTTGCTACAAAAGGCCATATTTCATTCTTTCCCATTGCCACGTAGTATTCCATTGTGTATATAAACCACAGTTTCTTTATCCATTCATCAGTTGATGGACATTTAGGCTCTTTCCATAATTTGGCTATTGTTGAAAGTGCTGCTATAAACACTGGGGTACAAGTGCCCCTATGCATCAGTACTCCTGTATCCCTTGGGTAAATTCCTAGCAGTGCTATTGCTGGGTCATAGGGTAGGTCTATTTTTAATTTTTTGAAGAACCTCCACACTGTTTTCCAGAGTGGCTGCACCAGTTTGCATTCCCACCAACAGTGCAAGAGGGTTCTGGTTTCTCCACATCCTCGCCAGCATCTATAGTCTCCTGACTTGTTCATTCTAGCCACTCTGACTGGTGTAAGGTGATATTTCAGTGTGATTTTGATTTGTATTTCCCTGATGAGGAGTGACGTTGAGCATCTTTTCATGTGCCTGTTGGCCATCTGGATGTCTTCTTTAGAGAAGTGTCTATTCATGTTTTCTGCCCATTTCTTCACTGGATTATTTGTTTTTCAGGTGTGGAGTTTGGTGAGTTCTGAATAGATTTTGGATACTAGCTCTTTGTCTGATATGTCATTTGAAATATCTTTTCCCATTCCATCGGTTGCCTTTTAGTTTTGTTGGTTGTTTCCTTTGCAGTGCAGAAGCTTTTTATCTTCATGAGGTCCCAATAGTTCATTTTTGCTTTTAATTCCCTTGCCTTTGGAGATGTGTCAAGTAAGAAATTGCTGCAGCTGAGGTCAGAGAGGTTTTTTCCTACTTTCTCTTCTAGGGTTTTGATGGCAAAACCCAATTTTTAGTAGGTAATTTTGATACTATATTTATATAAAATAATTGTCACCGTCAGTAGTGTAGTGTAGCGTAGCATATTGTAGCGTAGCATAACATAGCATAACATAGGTGTATCCTCCAACTAAAGCAATGTGTTACATGATGTACTCTTCAGTTGAGGCTTTAGGCTGTTCCTCCAGCATTTAGTATTTATTCAGGACAAATAGAAGACTCAATACAAGTCTCTACCGTAGTCCAGCCTACTCCAATCATGTGGATGGGCCAAATTCAGTCACTGAACATGGACTCTGGAAAGATCTTCTCCCTGGCAAAGCTAACCCTGCTTACCTGGATATACTTGGCTCACAACGGAGGGAGTGCAATGCAACAGGCACACTCAATTGAAATGACAGTTTTATAATGATATTCTGCATCCTAGTATGAGCTTCAAAATTAATACTCCCAAGTTATTTAAAGGAAATCCAATATTCAATAAAAAGTTGTGTGATTTAATCTCAGTTTATAATCAGTAGGTTAGTAAGCTTTTTGCAAAATTTCGTATCATGACAAAAAATAAAACTCTTTACTTAAGGCAGTTCATATTTCTTTTTCAAGTCTTAGGTCAAGTGTAAGTCCACTGTGATTTCTGCTTTGCATCCCCTAGGAAGAATTAAATGTTAGCTTCTTAATCAATAATTACATTTTCTTTCAAATGTGTTTGCCAGCTTTACCATTAACTGTCAATATCTTCAAAATGAAGGCATATCCTTTTCATCTTTATAGTTCAAAATGCCTAATGCAACACTTGACATTTAGAAGGTACTCAAAAATGTGTAGTTGATGCTTAGGTGATAATCCGTGATGCCTCAGCTTATCAATGGTAGTAAAAGCATAATCCTCTCTGATCAAAGTGCAGTTATTTCTGGTGCCAGTTAGAGCAATGGTTACATGATCCCTCAAGGTGGGACAATTTTAATCAATATTATTTTGAATATGCCAGTAATAACGCTCTAAGAGATCTTTCTGAAAAATTTTAGACAGCTTTTTGATTGTCTCTTATGCTGGACTGCTCTTCTTTCAAAATACATTATTTGTTCCAGCTGATAATATTCTGCTCTTATTTCCACATCCCTACCTTCTCCTTTTAACAAAGACAGGATACAATATATTTTTCCCCAAAATCAACTTCTGCAGTTTGAAGTGTTGTTTAACACTGACGAATTTACACTTTCCTAGATTTTTCTTCTCTTATTCTCCTTCCTGTTATCTTTTCCCCCATTAATTCATAGTACATTTACATCATTCTATTTGATTTGAATACAACCACATTTAATATATCATATGTGCTCATTATCTAACTTCTAATTGATTCAAGTGTCATGATATCTTACCAGACAATTCCCATCATATTTCACTATATTGATTATTCACCTGAATATACACGTTCAGTGATATATATATATATATATATATATATATATATACACTCTCATGTTCTTCCTATTAGCTTCTTTTTGAGTTTGCCACTACCTTTTATTACTGTATCGCTGAGTTTGGTTTCTGTACCCTCATTTTCTCTTTGTGTGTCTAAGGTTACTGACTCTGAATAGTTGTAAGTTAGATCCCTTTCTGTCAAGGAAACTTTCTTGTATAGTTAGGCTTTCTTACCTATTTTTTCTACCTTGGTCTCCTTTTAACTGTCCCCGTCCCTGTCCCCAGCCTCCTTTCCTTCTGTCACTGATAGTTGTGCTACTGATGCACTTTTTCCTGTTCGTTTAACTTTTCTTTAACAAACATCAAAATAGAATTAAAACATTTTGTCTTTCAGAAATCTATAATATATGGATATAATACTCTCCCTTGCAGCTCCCTATGGACCAGGTTTTTTGTTTTGTGTTTTTTTATTTGTTGGTTTGTTTTATTTTTAATAATACATAAAATAAACCATTTCTTGTACAACATTAAATATGTGTTTGCTATAACATCCTACTGAACAAAAAATAATATTGAATATTTGGATTCATTTAAGAAAAGACACAGAAACTGCAGAATCTTAGAAGTTAGGCGAGGGTAGAATTAAAGAGTAGCAAGTCAAAAGGAAATCTATCATAGACTGTGAAATGAAATCTTTTTGTAAGTGATAATCATCTTAATGGGATCATCTCTTTCAACATCAAATGGGAATGATTTGGTGCACAGTATTGAATGTTGTGTTGTTGTTTTTTTGATTGCTCTTCTTTGAGAAAAGAAGGGAAAAACACTTTTCTTAAAAATCTTTGCAGCAGCTTCTAAGAAAATAGTGATTGTTTTAACCCTTGAGGGAACCTCAGAAATCATCAAATTCTTACTACTTAAAGCTGATTCACCAAAATAGTAACACTGTCTTTCTTAATTTGAAAATAAGATTGTAAGAATGACTAAACTGACCAGATATCCAATATTTGTTTTCAACAATGACTTCAAGAGAGATTTTATGAAATTGTGTTTGTCTTCTTTTATATTAACCGCAAACCATGTATATTCAGAATTTCTTTCATATTAGTGTAATAATGCCATATACATTTTATATATAATCAAGTCTATACATTTAAGCCTTTGATGTAAGATCAACTATTTCATAAAGCAAATATTTATTGAATCTCTACTGTTGGACAGTAACTGGAAAAAATTAATATAATATATGCTCATAATTTTTAAATTTAAATCCCAAGGCCTTATATTATGAAATAAAGAAAACAAATTCTTTCATTTTATTCAAATCTGCTTTGGGTTTATGTGACTGGGATGCAATTAAATTATATTACATGTGGTATGTTAAATAAGTGGAATAGGTGTTTTCATATTACCTTTTACTTAATCCTCCCAATAATCTTATGAAGTGATGTTATCACACCCATTTAGAATAGGAAACAGAAGTTCTGAGAGTTTAAGTAAGTTACCAGTATATAGTTATTTATGCAACTATAGTTATATAAATTAGTTCATATAACTAAGAAGTGGATGATCTGAGTCAAAGCCAATAGTGTCTTTCTCCAAAGCTATATTCTTTCCTTACTTATCATTAATAATTTTTCCTTTCTTCATAAAGAAGTTATGTTTGAAGAGCCTAGGTGGCTCAGTCAGTTAAGCCTTTGGCTCTTGATTTCGGCTCAGGTCAAGATCTCACAGTTCATGAGACTGAACCCCACATAGGGCTCTGCACTGACAGCACAGGGCCTGCTTGGGATTCTCTCTCTCTGTCTCTTTCTCTGTCTCTCTCTCTCTCTGTCTCTCTCTCTCTGTCCCTCCCCTGCACTCACTCTCTGTCTCAAAATAAATAAACATTTTTAAAAGTTACGCTTTAAAAATGTTTGTTATATATTTCTGCACTATTTGAGCAAACAACCAATTAACCAAGACTGTACTAGCATTTTCCAGTGTTTACCTTCTGCTTCTATCCTCTCCTTAAAATCAACTCTCCTGATATGAATTTCCTCATATTTACGTGAAAATAACAATATCACCTCAGCTAATTAGCTGTACTGTTTTCAGGATAGGATAAATTAATATATGTTGGAGTTAGAATAACATTTAATTTTACCTCTCTCCTCCCTAGCCTCTGATCAAATTCAGAAAATGGACAGAAAAGTTGAGCACCTTAGTGCTCATAAATATATGTTTTATAACTGGATTGAAGATCAAATCTTGGAATTTAAGTCAACAAAAATACCTGCTTCCAAATTTGACATTTGCACCAGCTAATGAACTCACTGTAGCTGGTAATGTGCTAAAATTTAGGCACATAGAGCATTGCAGACTGCCACATGCTCTGTCAGATACAAAAACACAAAAGTTGGAAGAGATGTGTTCTATGGCCAGACGCCAAAAGGTATGGCATGAGATCTGACCCAGTTTCCCCATCATTTACAGAGCAGAGCAGAAAAAAAAATAATGTGACCCTTTCCACACCAAATCAGATGCAATCAGAAATTCACGCCAGGCATTTTGGTAGGAATAGCTAATTCTTGCTCAAAATCAACCCTTCTTATACAATTAAAAAAAATAAAGCTGAGAAAATGACTACTTCGGTGAAGTCTCTCTTTTAGTAATGTGGTAACTATTTTTTTACATATATTTTTATTACATTTCTTTATTTTTGAGAGGCAGAGAGAGACAGAGCATGAGTGGGGGAGGGGCAGAGAGAGAGAGGGAGACACAGAATCCAAAGCAGGTTCCAGGCTCTGAGCTGTCAGCCCAGAGCCTGACACGGGGCTCAAACCCACAAACCATGAGATCATGACCTGAGCCGAAGTCGGACACTCAACCGACTGAGCCACCCAGGCGCCCCAAAAATGTGGTAACTTTTTAAGTTTAAACAAATGGCAGAAAGGTGACAGTTATGACTAACTTTGGGTTTTGTTCTTATATTGAGAAGAGTGAGGGTGGGGCGTGGGCTAAATGGGTGATGGGCATTAAGGAAGGCATTTGTTGGGATGAGCACTGGGTGTTATATATAAGTGATGGATCACTAAATTCTACTACTGAAACCATTATTACACTATATATTAACCAACTTGGATTTAAATATTTTTTTTTATTTTAAAAAGAATAAAAGAGCCCTTCTCTTCCACCTCCCTTTGTCACACTCTCTATATCTACTGAAATGTAGAATGAAGACATCTTTGATAATATATTATGGCAAAGTCTAAGGATGGAAAGGAAGGAATCTGGAAACCACATGCTTTGGATAGGAGCACTGGATCGTCTGCCCTATCCCATGTTTAGGGTTGGAGAATGTCTGTCATGTCAAAAAGCATTATATTTTGGAGTTTCTTATTATAGCAACCTAGCATATAGCTTTACTAACATATGTAAGGGCAATGAACATTGCTCCAGTATTTCAATCAGGTAAGATACTTATTCTATCATGAGCAGGACCCACTAAGGTGGTTCCTTCCACAAAGGAAAAATGTTCTATTACTTAGGATGGTAATTTTAAGTAACAGAATATTTGACAGCTTGAGATTAAGATGACTAAGAAATAACACTAATATTCCCTGCACAAGTTCTGAAACAATGGATAGAAATAAGGAGCCAGGCATATTGTAAACAGAATATTATCAGAGGACAAAGTCTTCCTGTTTCTGAATGTCAGAATTAGATAGATTGGTCCAGCTACAGGTGGCATTGGAAAACAACAGGTCTCCTTACAGTAAAATCCTGTTTCCTGTTGACAACTGTTTCCCAAGAAAATTATGACAGAGTGGTTGAACATATGTCCAAATCTTTTTTCCAAATATACCAATCATGTAAGTAATTCCTCCTTCCCTAGAAATGAGTGAGTTAAGGAATTGAAGGTCGGGGATATTACATGAGCAGATATCCCTCCATATAGCTGGAAACCTCAGGTGACAAGAATGATTTTCTTTTCTCCCAATATTCTAGAACTCATTTTCTGTTGACCCATCTCCATGAAATATGAAGCCTACAATCAAATAGAAATGTTGTATACTGGAAACGTTGAGGACTCTTTTTCATAGTTTTATGAGGTTTTTACATTCATACAAACTACTATTTAGTATACTTCCTGAGGACAAGATGGATTGTCTCTAAAAGGCAGAAAAATGCATCATTACAGTTTGTTTACTATATTGATTCCATGAACACTTTATTCAAGTCTGAAAAATGTACTTCCAATTCTTATTTCTCCTCTAAAATTATATCCACTCTCTTTTCAGACATGTCGCATTCATGGTTCAACTATGAGTTTCAAAGTCAGCATGAAAACACTGATTTTAAACAATAACTATGGTGGCTTTGGGCTGTGTCAATTTGGCTAAGACAGAATTTTGTTTCCCAGATTTCCTTTTCTTCCATTATTCCAAGTCAGAATTGGCCAAAAGAGAAATACATATATATATATATATATATATATATATATATATATGATCAGAGGACATATATATATATGATATATATATATGAAAGCAGAAGTGAGACATCATCCATATTCACCCTGGTGATTAGGAGCAGATATAGCCAGTGGGTTAGTGCAGGCTTTCAATCTCTCCCATGGTTAGAGGAAGATATAGCAATGCTGTCAGGTTCATGTTAGTTTTCTTCCCCATGCTTTTCATGTAACTCCTCTTTCTGGTGGTGAACAGTCCCTGTCCTATCAACAGACACAGAAACAGCACCTTTCCATAGACTCCTCCACCACTTACCTTTCTTCTTTGATTCTACTCTAGCAGGTGCATATTTCTAGTTTCTCAGCTTCTCTGCAAGTTCCTACTTGCATGTCTCCATGCTCCAGGGTAACTAAGGGCTGGTTAGTGACTTTTCTCTGATAAGTCAGCTCTCCGTTCCAGACCATAATTCCTCTCTTCTTCCCTTAATGGTGTAGATTCTAACTACTATAATAAATCAATTATTTTGTAGTGCTCAGAGTGTTTCTGCTTCTCTGATCAAACACTCAGTGATTCAAAAGCTATATAGACAAGTCCCAAATTTGGATATAAATCCCCTACCTTTATTGAATTCTTAGAGAGAAATTCAGTTGAGAGACTAAATCTCTTTGAAAGTAAATTTCAAAGACATAAACATCAAAACGAGTTAATGTCTTAAATCAAATGCTATTGCCCTTGTAAGTCAAGGTCAAGAACACTAAAACCCTACAATTCACACTTTCCAACTACTTTTTCTCATTCTCAACTAGAAAACTTCTTGAATAACTCGGTAGAATCAGGTTTCTGCAGCAAATGCAGTGTGGACTCTCTTCCCAGAAAAGTTGTGGTATTTCTGGAGCCTTATATATTTTATAGGTTAATGCCAAGCTTCTCGTAAGTCTTACTGAAAAGAATGGCAAATAGTTAATAAAGAACACAGATCATGTTGAAGTAAGTGAGTGTCAATGTCAGTAAGAGCATAAGTATCTCTTTGAAAAAAACTTTGCATTTTGAAATAATTATATATTCATAGGATATTGCAAAATTATCAAAGAAAATTAAAAAAATTTAGCTCAGAAATATCCCATGAACACTTCACTCAGTAGGTACATCTTACCTAATTATAGCAAACTATCAAAAATGGGAATTTGAAATTGGCACTTTGTACATATTTATATATACAGAACTGTGTAATCATCTCCACAATCAAGATATAAAATACTCCATTTCCTCAAGTATCTCCCTAGTTCAATCCCTTTATAGTTTTACCCACCCCTGAACCCCTTACAGTGCTTAAATCCTGGCAAACGCTAATCATTTTTCCCATCTCTGCAATTTTCCATTCCAAGAATGTTCTATAAATTGAATCAGATCGTGTGTGATCTTTAAAAATTGTTCCTTTTCTTAATTCATTATAAGATCCTTGAGGTCCATTTAAGTTGTTGAGCATGATCACTAGTTTGCTCCTTTTTATCACTGAGAACTATTTCCTTGTATGCATGTACCACTAAGTTGTGGTAATATTTACCTATTGAGGGACATTTTGTTTTTTCCCAGTTCTTAGCTGTTAAAATAGTTGCTAATTATTGTGTACAGGTTTTTTGGAAATAAGTTTTAATTTCTGTGGAATAAATACACAGAAGGGGATGCAATTGTCTTATGGTAGTATATGCTTGGTTTTCTAGAAACCATTTTCCAGAATAGCTGTAATTTTTATGTCCCCACTAGCAATGTATAAAAGATACATTTACTTTGTGTCATCACCAGCCTTAGGTATTGACATTACTTTTAATTTTAACTGTTTACATCATGGTCTAATTTTCATTTCTTCAATGGCTAGTGATGTTGAACACCTACCCAGTTGTTTTTTTGAAATGTCTTTTCATGTCTCTACCTCTTTCTTGTCTTTATGCCCAATCCAACAATGCAATTAGATAGTTTTTTTTTTTTTTTGTAATGGGTTGAATTTTAAGAATTCTTTATGTGTCCTATATCTGATTTTTTTTTTGGTCAGGCGTATAGTTTATAAATATTTTGTCCCAATCCATAGGTTGTCTTTTCATACTTTAACAGGATCTTTTGCAGAGCAAAATATTTTAATTTTGATGAAACTCAATTTAGGATTTTTTTTTTTTTGTATTTTATGGACCATGCTTTTAGTGCCAGTCATGTTTGATTAATTTAAGTTACAGGTTTACATTTTATATATAAGTCTATAATTCATTTAGAGTTAATTTTTGTATAAGGTGTGAGGTATAGGTTAAGATTTGCTGGCGTGTGTGTGTCTGTGTGTGTGTGTCTGTGTGTGTGTCTGTGTGTGTATTCTCTTGTTCCATCTTTATTTATTGAAATGATTATGGTCTCCATTGGGTTGGTTTTACCCCCTTGTCAGAAAAGAGTTAACCTTACTTAAATAGGCATATTTCTGCATTCTCTAGTTCATTCCATTAATCTATGTGTCTATCTGTCCTCCAAAATATTGAAAATGTCAAGCTTGAAAGCAAAGTTTCCGGTTTTAACTATATTGTTCTTTCCATTATGGCATTATATCATGATGATTAGCTTTAGAAAGAAAAACAAAAATAACTTGATAATTAAAGTATATAGTAAATATTGTTTGCCTTTGTTGATGTTCTTTAAAAAGTTAAGGAAATATCCCTCTGTTACTCTTTTTCTCATGTGTATTCATTTTTAAAAATCACAAATGGGTGTTTCTGATCAATGGGTGAATTTGATCAAATTATTTTTGCATCAGTTGTCATAAGCATTTGGGTTTTTTTTCTTGTTTAGCCTGTTAATATGGCAGATTCTACTGATTGATATTTCAGCTACTGAAACAGCCTGGAATAAACCACACTTGGCTATGGTGTATAATTCTTTTTTTCTTATGTATTACTGAATTCTATTTCCTAATATTTTGTTAAGAATCTTGGCATCCAAAATGGTGAGACATATAGGTTTGTAGTTACCTTTTGTCTTGTGTTTGTATGATTTTGGTATTAGGTTAACACTAGTTTTATAGAATGAGTTGGGGAGTACTCCCTTCTCCATTCTCTGGAAGAGATTGTACAGAATTGGTGTTAATTCTTTTTTTAAATCATTTTGCAGACTTTTTCAGGGAAACCATCTACACATGGAGACATCTTTTTCAGTAAGTATGTAATTATAAATTAAATTCCCTTCATTGTTAGACAGTTATTTGCATTATTTATTGATATTGAGCAAGTCATAGCAGTTTCTACTTTTAAAAGAATTAGTTCCTTTTACCTCATTAGTCAAATTATATATGTGTAGAGCTGTTTGTAAAATCCCTTATTATCTTTTTGTTATCAGTAAGGTTTGCAGTGATATTGTTTCATTTTTGATACTAGTAATTTACATTTTATTGTTTTCCTTTGCCAATCTTGCTAGAGGGTTGACAATTTTATTAATCTTTACAAAGAATCAGTTTTGTTTATTAAATTTCTCTATTATTTTTCTGTTTCAATACCACTGATGTCTGCTCTTATCTTTATTATTTCATTTTGTCTGTTTGATGTGAATATATTTGATTATCCTATGATAGTTGGAGATGGGAACTTAGGTTACTGATTTGAAACTTTTCCTACTAGAAGCGTTCAAGGTTATAAATTTCCCTTTAAGCGCTGTTTTAGCTGAATCCCACAAATAGTGATATATAGTTTTTCATTTACATTCAGTTCCATGTTTTTTTGTATTTTTTGGTTTTGTTTTGTTTTGTTTTGTTTTGTTTTTGTATTGCCCTTGAGATTTCCTTCTTGGCCCATGGATATTTAGAAGTATGTTTTCAGTTCCAAATGTTTGGAGATTATCCTTTATATCTGTTATTTAATTTTAATTTAAGTTTGTAGTCAGAGAATGCACTTTGATTTTAATTATTTTAGGTTTTTTAGTTTTGGCACAGTATTTGATCTTTCTTAATATGTATTGCATAGCCAATTGAAAGAAATGTGTATTCTGAAGTTGTTGGGAGGAATAGTCAATAAATGTTGACTTTATCATGTTGGTTGATAGTGTTTTTGGTTTTTGCTATATCCTTAATGATATTCTGTTCAATGTTTCTATCATTTGTTGAGATAGAATGGTAAAGTCTACAATTATATTTGTGGATATTTATTTCTTCTTTCATAAGTTTTTCAGCTCAGTTTTTTGATGCATATGCATCTAATATTGCTATATATTTGAGGGATTAAACTTTTTATCATTATATAATGTCTTCTCTATTCCCAGTAATTTTATTTGCTCTGAGTTTACTTAATCTGATATCAATAGAGCCAATACTGCTTTCTTTCAAATAATGTTTGTATAGTACATCTTTTTCTATCCTTTTAATTTCAACTTCTGATATCATTATATTGTATATGAATTACTTACAGATAGTATTTGGTTGGGTTATATTGTTTATCTTTGTATCCACTTTTTAAATTCGCTTATATAATCCATTTGTATTTAATGTAATTATTAAATGAAAGCTGAAGTCTGACATTTTCTTTTTTGTTTTCTGTTTGTTGATTTTTTTTCCATTTCTTGCCATCATATGATTTACTTGAACATTTTTTAAGTCATTTTGATTTACCTATACTCTTTATGAATATATTATTTTAAAGCTTTTATTTAATGTTTTCTTTGGGTTTTATATTATATATACATATAACATATAACTTACTAAAGTCTACTGGTATTGACATTTTACCAGTCTAAGTGTAAAAATCATATACTTCTATATCTCTGGACTTTCTCCAATTTATAGTGTAACTGTCAGAAACATTTGCTCTCTATATATTAAGACTCACATTAGATATTAGGGTATAAATATTTTACCATATTAAATTTGCTACAATTTCAGAAAAGTATATCCTACCCATAGAATGCATTCCAGACTAGTTTGAACTAAGTGCAAAGTATACATTTTTCTCTCTGAGTGCAGAATTAGTATAGATGCTGGTGTATATTTCAAAATTTTGCATATTTACAGAATGCTCTGGAAATTTTTCCATTTTATAAACGAAATGATAGGCCCATAGAAGTTTTATAGATAATTAATAAGATACTTAAGATAAAAATCAAGATATTTTACATCACACATATGATGAGTTAATTTTTCCTCACTCTGTAACATACCTTTCAATGTTGGTAATCTGTAAAAATAATATTTAAGCCCATAAGGCTAATAAAAAGAATTTTATCATAGAATTAAAATTTACTATAACTATTCAAAGGACTCTTAGTGGGGCTTTTGTTACCTCTTAAGCATATATTTAAGTGTTTAGAAGTTAAAACACTAACACACAGAAGTGAGACACATCAATAATTTATAAGTATGTAAGTGATCTATTGAGAATCAGTACAATTGCAAATTATCCTCTTTCCAGGCTTAACTAAAGAACAATGTATATAAATGTATGAAGTCTATGTAGCATCAAATTATCACAAAGTAAAAATGTAATTTTTCATTATTTGTATCTTCTTAATGTAGAAGAATCTTATTTTGAAAAAATATGTAAATGTTTAGGGCACGCTAAATGACTACGTTTACATGAAAGCCTTAATAAGGTAATAGTAAATAAATATTATTATTTAGGATAAAATTATTTCTCCATAATAATATTTGCTAAGTATTTTTCTCATAATTTTATAAAGAATAATACTGGGGGCGCCTGGGTGGCTCAGTCGGTTGAGCATCCGACTTCGGCTCAGGTCATGATCTCACAGTCTGTGGGTTCAAGCCCCGCGTCGGGTTCTGTGCTGACAGCTCAGAGCCTGGAGCCTGCTTCCGATCCTGTGTCTCCCTGCCTCTCTGCCCCTCTCCCACTCTCACTTCGTCTCACTCTGTCTCTCAAAAATAAATAAATGTAAAAACAAAAATTAAAAATAATAATAATACTGTAGGCAAAGAAGGTTTGAGCTCTGACATGTAAAGTTCTTGGAAGTCATCAGTCCCATCCTCACAAGAAGATATCTGAACAAATTGAAAATCAATAACGTTTTTAGATCCATCAGAGAATTGAGGCACAGGCTAAACTACAGAAAGCCAAAGACAGAAAGAAAGTCTTGAGAAAATACAGAGAAAAATGACTTTCCCCATAGAGAAACACCAACAAAAAATAATTACATAGAATTCCTCATCAGAACGCATGCAAACAAGAATAGATTAGAGAGAAGTATTTGAAATGTTGAAAGAAAAACACCAAGATAGAATCCTGTATTAAGTAAAAATATTCTTCAAAAGTCAAGGAGAAATAAAACTTGTTTTCAGATAAAAAAGTAATCAAAATATTTTATTTTTCTTATTCTTAATGACCTAACAGATAAAAGTTTGCTCAAAATAATAGTAGAAACAATGTATTGGGTAATTATAGTATATAGATAAATGAAATGAATGACAATAATGTTACACAGATAGGAGGGAGAAGTTGGGAATATTCTATTTCAAGGTACTTGCAGTATAACAACCTTGAAAAACAAATTTAAAAGAAATACAACGTACAAAGAAATGGGAGACAACAGAGTCATAAAATGCTCAATTAAAACTAGAGAGGTATAACATACAATATTCTGTTCATTTCGTGTTTACATTATAGTGATTCCATAATTTTATATATTATGAAATAATCCCCATGATAATTCTAATCCCTCACCAAGCAAAGTTGTTACCATATTATTGACTATATTCCCTATGCTACATATTATTTCTTCTTGATTTAGTCATTTTATTATTAGAAATTTGTACTTCTTATCCCCTTCACCTATTTCACTTATGCCCCTAACCCCTCCCTGCTCTGGTAACTGACAGTTTGTCTCCTGTATCTAAGAGTCAGTTTCTGTTTTATTTTGTTGATTCATTTGTTTTATTTTTTTAGTTTTTTAGATTCTACATATAAGTGAAATTGTACGGCATTTGTCTTTGTCTGACTTATCTCATTCAGCATTATTCTCTCTATGTCCATCCATGTTGTTGCAATTGGCAAAATTTCATTCTTCTTTATAACTGAGTAATAGTTCTGTGTGTGTGTGTGTGTGTGTGTGTGTGTGTGTGTCACACATTTTTAATCCATTCACTCAATAATAAGACACTTAGGGGCGCCTGGGTGGCGCAGTCGGTTAAGCGTCCGACTTCAGCCAGGTCACGATCTCGCGGTCCGTGAGTTCGAGCCCCGCGTCAGGCTCTGGGCTGATGGCTCGGAGCCTGGAGCCTGCTTCCGATTCTGTGTCTCCCTCTCTCTCTGTCCCTCCCCCGTTCATGCTCTGTCTCTCTCTGTCCCAAAAATAAATAAACGTTGAAAAAAAAAATTAAAAAAAATAAAAATAAAAATAATAAGACACTTAAATTGCTTCTACATCTTGGCTCTTATAATTAATGCTGCAATGAAGATAGTGGTACATGTATCTCTTGTAATTGGTATTTTCAATTTCTTTGGATAAATATCCAGAAGTGGAATTGCTGGATTCTATAGTAGTTGTATTTTTAATTTAGGGAGGGTCTTCTGTACTGTTTCCATAGTGATTGCAGGAATTTACATTCCTACACAGTGCACAAGTTTTCCCTTTCCTCCATATCCTCACTAACACTTGCTATTTTCTGTCTTTTTGATAATTGCCAATCTGGTAGGTGTGAGGTGATATCTCAGAGAAGTCAGACACAACATCACATGTTATATGACTCCACTAACAGAAAGACAGAAAGTAAATTATTGGCTGCCTGGAGCTGGGGATGGGAACAGGGTATGATTTTAAATGGGTAGGAAGGATCTTTTTGACTTGTCATGAAAAAGTTCTAAAATTGGATTGTGGTGATGGCTTCTCACTCTGAAAATTTATTAGAAATCACTGAATTTTAAAAAATAGAATAAATAACCCAGAAATACCAACAACAGCAATAACAACAAAACAGCAGAGAAAGCAGAGAAGAAGATAATGTGAATGTCTCGATGTCTCTTTTTGGGAAAGACACAACTATGAGACATAAACTCAGCCTCAAAAAATAGTCTATCTTGGGATTTGGGTTGTTAAACAAATGATTTTAATTAGGTCAACAATTGCATTATCATATAAAGTATAATATGCTAAAAATCAGGAAGCAGAG
This sequence comes from Neofelis nebulosa, assembly GCF_028018385.1. Lineage (NCBI taxonomy): Eukaryota > Metazoa > Chordata > Mammalia > Carnivora > Felidae > Neofelis > Neofelis nebulosa. Next base: position 57,762,132 of record NC_080796.1, read on the forward strand.
AGAAACTTGATGCTAAATAATTGTCATGGACAATAGGTTCTGTGTTTCAAAATAACTTGTACTGATATAGAATGTTTTAAATGTCATGATTTGGGATGAAAATATACAAATGGACTTGGATTTTAAACAGAATATAAAAATGCTTTGAAAAAGTGAAAAAGATACAAAAAAGCTGTAGAAATTTACAGAGATGTTCATTGCAAAGTGAAGAAGAAACCATTTTGCTAAGGTTATACCAAATTGTGATGAGTCTTTAAATTTGCACTTAGCTGTGCTAAGGAATTTCACCTTCTTTGGTTTGTAAATTATAAAATATTGATTTCACAAGAGAGAACATGTTAACAGCATTTTAGAGTATATGTAAAAATCAATATTTTATAATAATGACAGTAATGGTCACATATACCAGAAAGAGGAGAAAAAATGTAGGCTGTGGGAAATTTTTGTTTGAAGACCAAGAGGTAATAATAAATGAAAGTCTTCCAATGATGTGAAGACGAAAACAGGTCACACAGAGATGAATCTGAGTGAGTGTAGAAAGAAGCAGTATCTTTTTCTTTCTAAGACCATGAAGTGGAGCTTATATGTGTGGATATGTGGGTTGAGTGTCAGTTTGAGGGAGGCAAAGTCAGGGAAAATAGAAGATAAAAACAGAAACAAATATTAAGAATCAGTTGATGGCATAATGACCAAAAATTGACAATAGTTTTAGTAGAATAAAAGAGAGAAAGAAAATTTGGGAGTATTTCAAGAAGTAAATCAGAACTAACGTTAGCAGGGAGAATTAGGATTCTAACTTTAGAGTGACTTCATACCATCAGGAAAGGGTATTTGCTTTAAGGCTTTACTACTGTTCACAATTCAATGATCATAATTGTTCATAAAATGATAAGGTACCACCAAAATAGTACTTAAATTAGTATGCTTACTTGTTCATAGAAACCAATATATTTCATTGTAGTTGCCATTATGGTGTTGTGCTTTGTCATGATCAGCCCTCTTTATTTGGGTATGGAGTATATTTGCCTGTTGAGAAAAAGTAAATTACACGAGCTTTAAGGTATTGTAAGAATGTAATTCAGGGTTATCAAGTCAACATGAATAATGAATACAAATACTTACTAAGAAATGACTAGATGGAGTCCATTTGCACAGTAATATCATATGTTCAACAAGAAAGAAATATGCCTGTTAGATACTCAATTTTATAATTTCAAATAATTATGGGTTGAATATTTTTATAGAATACGAAAATAATTCTATGGAATAACACAGAGTTAAAAATTTACCAGTATTTTGGCATATTCATTGTTCAATTAACGTGTGTTGCATAAATTTTACAATTTAATATTCCACTGTCTAAAAGATTGGTTTAAATGGGATTGTTTACTATATTGAATTGAGCCAGATAACTTAATGATCTTTTTATAGTCCTCAAAATCGATGAGATTCCTAAGACATAATAGAGATAAATGCAATTAAACAAAAATGCTTTAAGGCTGTTATTCTTAAATTTATTACTTCTATAGCTATAAAAACTCTCTTCATTTAAAAGGCTTTCAAATAAAAGTTATTTAGAATATAACACATTTTCCCCCAAATTCTATACAAGCAATAAAGTAAAAGTACTAAATATGGAAATTATAAGACTAATGACATTTATTAAATGAAATGTATAATGTTCCAGAAAGTAATGTGACTTGTTCAAAATAATAAAAACGGGAGGCTTAAAAAGCAGAGTTTCTGACGTTACAGTATTCTTTCCATTGTGACATTCTGTCGTGATGATTAGAAAGAAAGACCAAAATATTTCATTGTGACATAAAAAAGAAAGAGAAGAATATTGGTGAAGATATAGACAAATTCTGGCTTCGGGATCAGCAATTCAAGTTAACTTAGTTTTGTAGACTTAAATTATTTCTGTAAAACAGGGGCTAAGATTACCTGAAGACAGGGCTTATAGAAAGTGAAATGCTTTATGTAGTGTAATGTAACTGCTATAATTTTAATAGGGAAAGAATTTTTTGTAACTAAGCTTACACAACTCAGATTGAAACAGAAAACAAATGGTCATTCTAAATTCTAGTTTTTATTTACAAATATGATTACATGTGCACGGAAGAGATTCTAGGGTTACACAGGATGATCAAGCAGAGCCACAAAGAACCCAGTGAACTAAGGGGAGGTTGAGGCTGTGTGACTTGATCTCTCCATCCAAATGTAATACAGTTGCTATAAAAATGAGAAAAGATATGAGAAAAGAAAAATGTTGGTGGCCAGAATTAGAAATTAGGAGGGGCTACTGTTTAGCTATGAGAAAGAAGGACATTCTGCCCCTTGTGACAACACAGGTGGACCTTGAGTATATTATACTAAGATAAGTCAGACGGAGAAAGACAAGTATGACATCACTTATATGTGAATCTTAAAAAGCCAAACTTGGGGCATCTAGGTGCCATAGTCGGTTAAGTGCCTAACTCTTGGTTTTGGCTCAGGTCACGTCTCATGGTTCGTGGGATTGAGGCCCAGTTTGGACTCTAGGCTGGGAATGAAGTCTGCATGGGATTCTCTTTCTCCCTCTCTCTCTTTCTCTCTGCCCCTCCCCCACCTCTGTCTCTCTAAAAAAATAATAAAATAAAAAAAAGAGTAAATACCATATTACAGTTTTCATGATCAGGCCCTATGTGGAGTATTGAGTTCAGTTCCAGGCAGCATATTTAATCCATTTTATATGTCTTGATTGATGAAGTATCTGAAAATCTTGATATTAAAACAAGAAAGAGAAAAAGAAGAAGAAAGAGATTTGAAAGGCCTGAAGACAATTACCCTAGGGAGGAGAAAAAAGAACTTTAGAGGAAAATATTGGCTTCCTTCAATACCTGGGAGACAGTGAAGTTTTTGTGATGTGTGTGTGGGGGGGTGGGGGGGGAGATTCCATTGGAATGATAGGATAGATTGAAAATATAGTTGGAACTATAAGGGGATGTTTTACATAAATGTGTGTAAATATTTTCAAAACAATAAGGTATGAAAATAGAGTACCTAAAACTAAATAAAAATAATGTGTCCCAAGCTGGAGAAAACAGAAATATTAAGATATACAGTGATATTTTAGAACTTAAGTCACTGATAATCTCTATTCTTAACTTTTAAAAAGTTTATTCAATATTTGTGTAAATGGTGACAGTTTCGTATTACCTTTTTCTTTTCTTTTCTTTCTTTCTTTTTTTTTTTTTTACTTTTGCTCACCCACAGAATTGGACCTGGATGTCCACTTTTCATTGAAATAGAAGAGTGTTGAAGTGTTTATACATAGCCAATTACATTGTGAGTATAGGAAAAAATTAACTCAAAAGATTCTAAAATACAGTCAATTTTCTCCCTATAAATCTAAAGTTAAAAGTGTTTACTTACCTAAAATTGGTTGAAATAGGGAATTACTACATATACTTGTCATTATTAAGTAGAAATGTGTTTATTTTCCAACATATTAAAATAATGTGGCCAAATATATGACTTTCTAGTTCCTTGAAAATTCAAGGCTTTTTTGTTGTTGTTGTTGTTATTTGTTTGTTTGTTTGTTTTTGGTCATTCATTTCCAACCAAGTGAATGGATTATTTCTCAAAGAAACGTAAACATCCAACTAATCTTTGCATTTCAAACACATATACCTATTTCTGCAGCCCCTGGCTACATTCTGTGGTTTATTTTGTCACCATCCTTTATTTATTAAATTAACTATGTTCAGTGACTTGTGCTTTCTGCTTTAGTACTGTGAGTAGCTAAGTACCTCAAAGCCTCCCCAGCCAGCACTGAAGGATTTATTTTTCCCATGACTCATAAAGAAGTAGCTAATAGTAGTGCCACACAGAGGTCATAGCATCCAGTGAAGACAAAATGCTCCTTCAAAATGAATCAGCTTCATGATGGCAATAATATCTAATTTGAACTTGCCTACTTTGTCTACTTTGCACTGTTTGGTATAAAGGTATAAGTTAGCAAGTATAGTACCGCTGTGAGTTCATAATTGAATTGATCATTCTCATAATGGGTAATGTCTCTCTCTTCCTTCCATAATGTCTATTCCTTGGCTATAATGTTCTATAATTGATATCAAGCTATTTCACTTCGTGTTGAGAGGCACATACATATGTGAGGACAAAGGGGGAATGATAATGTTTCATACAGAAAGCCAGGTATTTTTTACTTAAGTCTCTGAAAATGACTTTTATCATTTGCAATCAAGTTTTTCACACACAAGTATCCTCTGCCTTAGTTATGTCCACCTAAATTGGATGTCAAATTTTGCAAAGTATGTGATCAGATATTTAACATCTTTTCCTATTATTGCCAATTCACAAAATGATAAAATGCTTATCTGAAACTTCCACTTATGAACACTTTATTACCAAAACCCAGGTCATAAAAATATGTCTTCTGGGAAATATTATTTACTTTAGATGGCTTTTTATCTCTCATTTAGCTTCTATAATTTATTGTTAATTTATATATTGTGATATTATTCTTATATTTTGCATATATTTCATATAATACTAAATTTTAAGCTATTTGAAGGAAGTGACTCCTAAATATTCATTTTCCATTTTTCTTTTCATTTTGTTATATGGAATTATGTAAGCATTAATTATTTGAACTTAAGTGCTGAGATACTTTTATTTTTGACTCATTTGAACTTTTTTGGATGAACTAGTACTTATTTAGAAAACAATTTCATACTTTCAAATAAAACTGGTATTGTCTCTATTGGCAGAAGAATGATTTAGATAAACATACGTTTAAGAACACATACATACATAAGGCAAAGTCACATGCTATCACACCTACAAAGTAAAATTTGCACTTGTCCATGTATATAAACAGTATATATATGACATTGTGTATATATATATATATATATATATATATATATATATATATATATATTTATATATATTTTATAAGTAGGCTCCATCCCCAATATGGGCTTGAACTCATGATCCCGAGATCAAGAGTCACATACTCTATTGACTGAGCAAGTCAGGCATCCCTTGACCATATATCTAAAGGAGCCATGCTCCTAACCCTTTTATAAAATAAGTTAAAAAAGAAAAGCCAAAGAAGGCTAAAGATAATGAAAAGACTATTCTAAATAAAAGATATAAAGAGGAATAAAGTATGTGAATGTAAAAAGAGGAAGTACCAGGAGACTTTAGAATTTTTTGTTGCTAAACTTTCATGGTATAGAGGGATAGAAACATGAAAATGAACTATGCCAGTAAAACCATAATTTCCTAATATCTCTCATTATCAGTTTCTTCACATATAAAATGTGATAGTAGCATTACCTCTTAGGATCACTTTAGGGTATATGCATGAGTCCACACACACATATTTATTAACATATAGTGTTATATACTGATAAAAATTTGTCAAATAATACTAGCTTACAAAAGGACATAAAATAACTCATTTTAAATTCTAAGGACAAACATTTTCTGTTTGGGAATGAAGGTTACAATTTTTTGATCCTCTTATCCTTCCCAATAACACTTTCTTCCTGCCATGAAAAATACTGATTTTGAAGGGACTGTAAAATATCACTTGTGCTTTTTAGAACATTCCTTCATTGTCCTCATTGTACAGCAAGACACCCAAACATCAACAAAAGTTGCTGAGGTTCTCTGAAGCAGGTAGGCCTTTGTCTTCTGTTATTACCTTAGTAATCTAGTTAATTCTTGGGAAACAAAGTGTGCTCCTGAATATTACAACAGTAAAACCATATTTGAGTATCATGGTTATATGACATAACACTGTAATTCTAGGCTCTTTCTGAATGTTTTTTCCTTTTATTGTCCACAGTTTTGTTTTTTTTTTTTTTTGAATGTTTATTTTTGAGACAGAGAGAGACAGAGCATGAATGGGGGAGGGTCAGAGAGAGGGAGACACAGAATCTGAAACAGGCTCCAGGCTCTGAGCTGTCAGCACAGAGCCTGACGCGGGGCTTGAACTCACAGACCGTGAGATCATGACCTGAGCCGAAGTCCGCCGCCCAACCGACTGAGACACCCAGGCGCCCTTATTGTCCACAGTTTTAAATGACAATGACAAAGGGGTACTTGGCTGTCTCAGTCAGTTGAGCACCGGATTTCAGCTCAGATCACGATCTTGTACTTTGTGGGCTTGGGCCCCAAGTCAGACTCTCTGCTGTCAGCTCAGAGCCCACTTCAGATCCTCTCTCCCCTTTCCCTGCTTCTCCCTTGCTCATGCTCATGCACTCTGCTCTCTCTCTCTCTCAAAAATAAATAAATATTTAAAAGAAAAAAAAATAAATGACACTAACAATGACAATTATCCCCTGGCTATTTGTAATGATGTCAAATCAGATCATAATTATAAGTGTTTAACTTAAATACTTACACACTTGAAATAATATTCTCCTTCTTTACAAAAATAATGTTTAATACTTAGTGGTTAGATATGCTATTTAGAAAAATAATGCATATATGTTATTTCCTAACACTTACCTGACCATGCATTCAATATGGCATTACATAAAATCTGATTTACACAGATACTCAAATTGATTTCCTAAACCTAATTAAGAATGATTTTTATGATGATCTTCTAAGAGGTCATTGCACTGAAAAATATTCCTTAGGGTATTACCAGACAGATATTTAATGTTCAAGTGCTTGGAAAAAATGTCATCAACAGCTTCAAGACATTAAGCTAGCCTATTTACTTTACAATAACATCAGTGGGAGTAAAATCTGGTCATCATCTCTACCACTTTTCAAGTCTTGCATTTTCCCTTTAGCTCAGCTTGTTAAATGATACTCCTCTTATTGTAAAATATTTCAATAGGGAGCTTTAAGGAATTAGTTTCCAACACTTAAATGACCTAAGTTGCACTGAGGCAAAGAATTTTATTATGATTGGGAAAGAATAATTTCACTTCCCACACATCCATTTATTCCATTGTTCACAGCAAGATCATTGTGAAACTAAGTACTTGATTACAGTGAAACACCAATAAAATACATGTATATTCTTATATAATGCAAGATATTGAAAAGCATGTTTTGTTATATTCATCATTTTCCTTTTTAAAATATTTTTGTACTTTGCTGTATACAAAAGAGGTACTTATGGGTTGATGGGAAAGAAATAGTTAAATGGCTAAACATGCTACATCTGGGATGATGGATGAGGAGATAAATATCCGCTAAAATGTTCCCCCAAAATTCTAAGATGAAAAACAAAATATTGTGGCTGAGATATGTATCTAGGTCCTCTTTTCTCCCTCTTAATATCTATAGAAGGTGATGATGGTTAGATAGATAGATGATAGATAGATAGATAGATAGATAGATAATAGATATCCCAGTGATATACTGGGTCTGTATGTGTCTACCTATCTATCTATCTATTTATAAAATATACATATAGCTACCTATATGTATATCTATCTATATCAGTTTCTATATAGAAGCACACTGGATATCTCTATAGATAGATCTATCTTTCTCTATATATGTATCTATCTATAGTGATATCTCTCTATATATCCACATATATAGGTATCTCTACAAGATATCTGTATATCTATTTATCTATCTATCTATCTTCCAGTAATATCACGCACACATACACACACACACACACACACACACACACACATATAATCCACTGATTTTAGCAATGCGGTTCATATTAATTTGCATCAGAGTTATGGTCCTTAAATAGAATAGTTTTAGAAAGCCAGACCTCATTATTAGTCTCAAAGTTAGAGATAATCTTATATTGGCTCACCACCCTTTAAAGTAATCAATCAGTTGGTTGTAAACCATATATGCTTATAAAATAGAGCTGGTGGACAGGAAAAAGTGACAGCATAAAAAAACTATAAAAGCCTAAAAGAGATGCACATAAAGTATCTAAGTGATATTATGAAATGTGAATCTTGAAATATATTTATAAGCATACATATGTTTCTACCCTAGATCTAAAACATAATTGAATCAAAGAGAATAATCATAAATGGGAATGTGTATCTTAAATTTTAAATAAGGATATTTTTAAT